>NC_081557.1:63568764-63609713 GCF_022355385.1 Mustela nigripes | reverse complement strand
ATATATATATATGTATAATAGAGCACTCTGTTGTATTTTTAAATGGTGACTTTTCCTGCTTTCTCTGCAAAAAGAATGAGGGGATTTTTCACTGATATTCCCCGTGAGAACCTGGTCAAGCTCTTGAGGTAAAACTCATAAAAAAGTAGGAGCCTCCATCTTCCCTCCTTTGTGGCTGAGCCCATGGAGTTTTTGACTCTCAAACTTGTCCACACTGACCTCCAGCAATTCATCAATTATGGTTTAGGATTTGCTATCCCAGTACTGGTTCCTCTAAAGGATTCTGCTCCAGCAAGTTGTGATTCTCTGTTCTGCTTGCCTGTCTATCTAACTCTGGAGACAATGGTTTTCCTCGTGACCTCACTTTCTTATGGATACAAAAAGGAGTTCTTGAGTTTCCAGGTTGTTCAGCTTTTCACAAATTGTAGGAATGGAGTGGTCATTACCAAGCCTCATACATGCTAGACCAGAAATTGGAAGTTGCTAGAATGAAACTTGCAGGACTTACTTTGTACACTATTGCAGATATCCATCAGACAACTGAAAATTGGTGTTGATAGTTCACACATAAAAAAATGAAGGTTAAAGATATCAATTTTGAAGATGGAGGTAATATTAAATAGATGAGCTTTCCAAGGAAAGGACATAGAGTAGATATATGGATGTAGAAACTTGGCCCCTTGACCCCCATTTTTGACAGTATAGCATAAAATTTCTTATAGGGTTTATCTTCTCTCTTCTAAAGATTTGATCCTGAAGTAGTTTAGAACACTGATAGTGTGAATATTAACATGTATTAAGTAAAATCTAGGTGGCACATGCACGTGTCATTCTAAGATACCATTTATATGGAAAATCAAGAGTTCTCAGGTTATAATTTCATTACACAAGACTTATAAATCTTCCTGACTTCACTGACACTTTAATTATCAAGTGACTTGCCTAGTCCTAACGTAGCTAGTTTACATAATTAGTCATTTTCCTTCTTGTGTTTTTACTAATCTCGATACTATACTCAATAATTTGAAAATCTGCCTTCTACCATTGTGGAAAGCATAAACAAGAAGTTTAATGTATTTGTCATTTAACGTTTTGACTAATTCTTTTCCAGTGAATTCAAACCATGAGCAATTTTGTTTTATGAGAAAGATTTATTTTTTTAGTAACATTGGCCTTTAGGTGTGTTTAACTTTGTAGTGTCAAATAACCAGTTTGCTTGATTTTACCTCTCAGTCCATTTAATTTTCTCTGGTAAGATTTCTCTCCTTGCCCTGCTATCATGGTACTCCTCTCAGTGATTATGTTAAGCAAGGGACTATTAACCTATTTCTGGTTACCAAAAGAACAGTTTATTTGGTTAGTTCTTTTATACCACACACCCCACTCCAAAAAAGAAAAGAAAAAAGATTTGATAAAGCTTAGAAAATAATCTATTTAGATACAATGTATTTGGTCTTGGGAAGAGTAAATGTTTTTCCTGACACTGAATTTCGAAAAGAGTTTAATACATGGGTTCCTAGACACTGAAAAAAACAAAATAGAAAATAGCTAACACCTTAATCTAAACAATCTGTATTTCTTCTGTGACACTTGTGAGACCAAACAATACTCCAGAAAAGAATACCACATCTGAGATTTTCTCTGCTGCTTAATATCTGGCTGAATTGGCCACTCCCCTTTTGTGTGCTAACAATTGAAAAAGCAATTGCAACACCAATCAATGAATAAGGGGACAGAAGTCATTTTGAGTGATTTTTATGGATTTTCAGACATTTCCACAAAATCAGTAGGGTCACCACTCCAAATTTCATCTTGGCATCAAGCTCCAGCCCTGGATTTCCTGTGCCAGAAACCTGCTGGGTAGAAGCTGAACCACTGGGAACTGGGATAGAATGTTAAGGAGAGAAGAGTATCCAGGAGACACTGAGTACTGAGAAGTCCGCCTTCCGGGGGAGAAGTATTCCTTCTGTGTTAAGTGGTTTTACTGTAAAGTAATGAAGTTACAGGATTACTATTTTTTCAGGATCTCTAAAGAGGAAATCATTGGATTCATATGGCAAGTGAGGAGAAGAAACAGTCACAAAGTTAAACTCTGGATGTAATTTAGCAGTAATCCAGGAAGGAGCCTAAACCTGGCGAAGACTTTCCTGCAGGTTGGTGAAAAGGCTGTTACTCTTACAGATGTGAAACAACAAGAGTAGAGAGGCCTGTGGAATAGAAAAACAAAAAACAAAAGTAGAGCCCATATAATATGGAACTCAAATACATGAGAAGAGTGGCAGCTCAAACCACTGGTTCAGAGATGGACAAAGATGGGCTCAGAACAAGTAGGTTGTCATTTGAAAAATATATATATAAACTTTGATCCATCCCTTACTATACACAAAAATAAGCTCTAAGTGGATCACCAATATAATAGGAAACAGCAAGATAGACAAGTCCTAGAAGGATATATCATTTAAAAGATTTTATTCATCTTTATTGAAAAAATTTTAAACTTAAAATACATTCCTCTTTAACCTAGGTGCAGATAAAGATATTCCAGCTATCAATCAAAATCCAGATATTTTAAAAAAGATGAAAAATTTGGTTTGCACCAAACTAGAAAGCACATTTTTTGTGACCAACAAAACAATTACAAACAAAGTTAAAACTTTTTTTTTATAAAACAAACTGAAATAAAATATTTGCAACATGTATGATGGAGATACTTTCTTCATTTCATGTGCAAAAATTAACTCAAAATGAATTACAGACTTAAAATTTAAGAACTAAAAAATATCAAACATCCACAAGAAAGCAGAAGATCTTGATTCAGCAAAGGTATTTAAACAGGACATGAAAAAACAAGAGATATAAAAGGATAGATTCAGCTTTATCAAAATTTAAAAATTTTTACTCTTTAGAAAACTCCATTAACAACAAGGAAAAAAAGTAAGTCATGAACTGGAAGAAAATATTTGCAAAACAGCATTTAACAAAGAACTTCTATCTAAATATATAAAGAATATATTTATACTTCACATCAATAATAAACAGCCAATTTTAAAATAGACAAAAGATTTGAAGAGACATTCCATAAAAGATGTACATATGGAAAATAAATACATGAAAAGACACTCAATTTCAGTCATTAGGAACATGCAAATTAAAAGCACAGTGAATTACACTGTACAACTACTAGAATGTCTGCAATTTATTTTTAAGATTTTATTTATGTATCTGAGAGAGAGACTGAGATGGTGGGAGAGGGAGAAGCAGATTCCCCGCTGAGCAGGGAGCCAGATATGGGGCTCGATCCCAGGACCAAGATCATGACCTGAGACAAAAGCAGATGCTTAACCCCCTGAGCCACCCAGGTGCCTCTCATTAGTTTTTATGTATATTTCATTGTTTTCAGTAAGCATACTTATATGAGTAAGACTTGTTTTATGGACCAGAATATGGCCTTAGTAACGTTGCATGTACATTTATAAAATATGTATATCCTGATGTTGTTGGATGGAACGTTATATAGATGTCTAATAGGTCAGGTTATTGATAAAGATAAGGAAGTGAAATTCTTCTGCATAGTTAATGATTTTATGTGTATTTGTTCCATAAAATATTGAGAGCTATCCTCAACTATATTCATGGACTTTTTTCTCTTTTTATTTGTATAAATCTATGCTTCATGTCTATTTTTAAACTCTGTTATTAAGCACAAAAGCATTGAAAATTGTGATATCTTCTTCAGTTAATAACAGAGATTATTATGAATTAATTCCTTTGTCATTATAAAATGATCTTTTTATTCCTGGTAATAATCTTTACTGCAAAATAGATTTGGATGATAAATTTGCCATTCTACTTTTCTTTTGCTAACATTAACATGATATATCTTTATCCGTCCTTTCATTTGATTTGTGTCCTTATAAAGTGAATTTCTTTTAGGCAGCATAGAGCTGGGCCACTTTATAAAATTCAGTATGACTTTTCTGCACTTTGGATGTTTACATCATTTACATTCAATGTTTGTTGATATGATTTGGATTAAATCTCCCATCTTGCTGTTCGTTTCAGTTGGTCCTCTTTGTACTTTATCACAATTTTCCACAATTTCTGCCTTGTTTTGGATTAATTCAATTTTTTTATCTTTCCATTTTTACCTTCTTTATTATTTTGCAAATATACAAATCATTTATTTTCAAATTACTTATTTGCATATTTAGTTGTTCTTTTAGGATTGACATTATATGTCTTTCATTTCCTCAACTATTTTAATAATATACTGTATGTGAGGTGATGACGTCCTTTCTCATATTATTAATATACAGTTCGTTTCTAAGTATATCATATATTTTACAATGCATTATTATTTTATTTAGTCAATATTTTTTCAAAGAGAATTTTTTAAAAGGAAAAATTATAGGGATAAAAATATATTATATGTTCATAAAAAAAATTATAAGGGTGCCTGGATGGAGCCGTTGGTTAAGCTTCTGACTATTGGTTTCAACTCACGTCATGATTTCGGGTCATGAGATCAAGTCCCATGTCAGGTTCCGTGCTCTGTGTGAAGTCTGCTTAAGAGTTTCTTTCTCTTTCTTCCTCTGCTTCCCCTCCCCCAGCCCCATGCTCTCTCTCTTTCTCTATCAAATAAATAAAGGGAAAAATTATATTCACCCATGTATTTACCACCTGTTAGTTTTTTCTTCTGTCTGAGTGACTTCCTTTAAGGCTCCTATACATTGTAGGGAAGGTCTGTTAACGGTGGTTTCTTTCAACATTTGTATGTCAGAAGTTGTCAATTCACCCTCATTTTTGATAGATATTTATACTGGGTATAGTATTCCCACTTGAGAATAGTTTCAGGTTGTTTTTTCTTTATGTTCTGGCTAAAGCTATTTCTGGTAATAAATAAGTTCCTTGTCATTTTTCTTTTTGTTCCTCTGTACACAGTTATGTCTCTTTTATATTCAGCTGCTCTTGAAATTTTATCCTTTCTATTGTTAAAGAAATTTGATGCACCTTGACCATTATTTTTTTTTCTAATTTTTTATGCTTCCTTCTTTCTGTGACTCTGTTTATGCCTAATATTAGACTGAATTAGTTTGTCCCATTTTTAAAAAACTGCTGTTACCATTGTGCTTCATTTGGATAGTTTCTTTTATAGTGCATCAAGTTCACAAATCCCCACAATGTTACTGTGCTCCTAATCTATTCCAGTTTTCATCTCAGACAATCCATTTTTGTATCTAGAAATTCAGTTTCACATATTTCTTAACATGGTCATGGTTTTGTCAACTTTCTTGAACATATGGGGTGTACTTATAACTTTATGTCCTTATTTATTTTATTATCTGTGTCTTTTTTGTTTCCATCAATTTTTCTCCTTATTAGTGTAGATTTTCCTGCTTCTTTCATACCTTTATTATTATTATTATTATTAGAGGGAGGTGAATTTAATCTGGTTGAGTAATTGGATTTTTAAAATATTGCTAACTTTTATTCTGTGGTGCAGTTAATTTTCTTAGGATCAGTCTCATCCTGTGAGACTGACTTTTTAACTTCATTAAGTTGGTCTGGAGCAAGGCCAAGTTTTGAACACTATTTGGGTATTATCATCCTGAGTCCTCTAACTGATGCCTTCTGAAGTATTGCATTTTCTACTCCAGCTAATGATGAAAAATGATTTCTGGTCATGTGTGAACTCTACAGTTTCTCCACCTGTTCCTTTATGGCTGTCCTTTCCCTGACCCTGAGGAACTCTCACCCATGCACAGCTCCACACTTAGCTGAAGATTCGAGGGGAACACTGTAGATTTTTTTCAGCACCATATATAGTTTTTGCCATTCTGTGGAGCTTTCTTTGTTCTGGTATCTGTCCCTTCAAATTGTGGCTTCAAGTGTCAAATGAAGGATATCTTACCAGGTTGTTGTGAGGATTAAATGAGATTGACCATGTCGTCTACAGGTATAATGTCTCTACTTATCAATGACTTACCAAATGTTTGTCTCTGTCCTCTGTTCCTTCTGCTTATTCAAGAATAAATTAGGATAACTTGAGTATGCACTGTAGCTGATAAGGTGACTTACTATTTTTAGAAGTAAGGAATGGAGGATAATTCACTCCCTTAAAATATTCATTTTAAAAATGTAGCAGCAGGACATGCTTTCCTCTATGCTTTGTTGGCTTGGACTCAAAACTTTTACCCTTCTGTCCAGACTGCACAGAAATGAAACAGAATGAGAGTAGTGAATGGCTTACCATGCTTCGTACTTCACATGTAAGTGGTTTGCCTTCGCATATAAAGGTATCAAAGGTAGTCTGTGACTAGGTCCCTCTGTAGTAACCTGCCTCTAAAAGAGCCAAAGGATCCTCCCCACTGCTGCTCAGGACCCTGCTCATCTGACTTCAACAATATATCAGAGCTGGTCTATATGCTCAAGAGAGTAAAGCAAAGATAGAAATGACAGCCTGAAACTATGGAGACGATCGTTAATAAAAGAAGTTTCTGGCTTGCTCACGTTTTCTCTCTCTCTTGCTTGAGGCAGTCATTCTGGGAGCCAGCTGCAGCTGTTTGAGAAGTCATACTGGGAGGTTCACGTCACAAGGAACGGAGGCCTCCTGCCAACAGCCACATGAGTGACTTGGAAGCGGATCCTCCTGCCCCAGTCATGCTTTTAGATGATTGCATCTGCAGCATGCATTTGAGTACAGCCTCATGTGTGATCTTAGGTCAGAACCACCCAGGTAAAATGCTCCTCGTTTCCTGATATTCAGAAACTGTGTTAGATGTCAAATATTTCACATTTCAGATCACCGAATTTTGGAGTAATTTTTTTATACAGACCAGATAACTCCTACTGACTTCAGTTCTTGGGTGTGGGAGTGCTATCATAACACATATCTAAAAACTGGGGAGTGACTTTGGGACCAGGCAGTGGGTAGAAGCTGGAATGATAGTAGGAAGAGTATTAGTGAGGAAACTGTCTGCCAAACATGAGGGACTCTGAGAATGCATCCTGTGATGGCTTAAAGGGAGGTGAGGATAATAAAAGAAAACAGAAGGAAGATCCTAGTTATGTGGTAGCTGAAATTTGAGGAATATTTTCGTCTACAGTAATATGGAAAACAGAAAATGTTATTATTGAACTGCATGATCCAGCTAGGAAGTTTTCTGGGCAAAATGTTATAAATGCCTCCTCCCCACCACCCACCTCGGTGGCTATCATAAGTGAGAAAGAATGGTGGTAAATAAAAGGAAGGTAATGAAAAACTGAGATTTGGTTGTTTTGAGGATTTTAGGTCTCTGAAGATAGCATAGCTGCAGCTGGCTTTCCCAAAGTGACTGACTCAAGCAAGAGGAGAGAAAATGTGAGCAAGCCAGAAGCTTCTTTTATTTATAATTCCCCAGTGTGTCCTATTTTAGATATGCCTGTATCTGATTTTTCCTTTACCCTAATGTCTTCTTGTCTAACTGATAAACTTCTCATCTTTCAATACCTTATCCCAATATTTCCCCTTCTAGAACACCTTCTATAATGATTTCAAGAACATTTTCTCCTTTTGTCTATTACTGCACCTTGAATATAATTCTTCCTAATGTCTATCATACTACATCTTTATATTCCCAGTGCTTCATATAGTGATATGCACAGGAAAGGCATTATCATAACGTATTGTCTGGGTTAAGGAAAGGTGAATAGATGAAACAAAACTCTGAACATAACTGATGAATATGAAATACACAATGAAAGTGTAATAACTTGAAGTTCTAGAATAAAGAGATGTAATATCCAACTTGGTAGTGGCAATTATTATATTGCTTCCAAAATATTACTACCTTAAAAATATTACAAATATTTAACATATAGTGAAGACAGACCACTTGATTTATTATGAAATAGAACTGGTATTTATTCCTGTGGGGTGGGGGGAGAGCTGTGTTTTCTATTCTGGAGATTATTGGTAGGACAGGTTGAGTGTAATAGTTATAAAATTGTTGGGTCCTTATTTATATTTCCAGAGATCATAAATTACATTTCATGACAGGCATACTTAGCAATGGCCAAAGAGAGTCCAAGCAATTGGACTTAGCTGAATTGAACCCCAGATTCTGGCACGTTTCATTAAATAGCATGGGCCAGGGAGAGGGCTTCAGCTGACTTCTCCACACACATTTACTAAACACCTGCCACGTGCTTAAGCTTAATAATGGACATAGACGATGTCCATTAGGTTCTTACAACTGAATACTAGAAACAAGGGAATGTGGAAAATGACTTTGATAGAAGGACGGATAAGAGGGTGCGAGAGATGTAACAAATAAATAGAAACAGAGAAGAAAAGAGGACTTCAGAAGAATTGCATGATAGAGATATGTGACATCTGAAAGAAGTTTTGAAGTGTTGACACATGCATGTATTCAATCACCCATTCATTGATTATAAGCATGAGGGTAGCTAGTATAGGATTAAGCGCATCAGTCAGAGTCAGAACATCTGGAATCCCGTTTTTCCTTCTTACTAATTATGTGACCTTGCATATATGGTGATACCTTCCTGGGTCTCAATTTTGTGATATATAAAATGAAGATAATACTAATACTGCTTAAGTTGTCATAAGGATTATGTACGACAATCTATGGAGAAGTATTGTACAAACTGGTGCAAATGTAGCAACAAATGCACTGAAGTCATTATTAGTGCTCCTTTTATAGTTATTATCATTACTACTGTTATAGCTACATGGAGACCTGTAAAGATGAACTTAGTCCTTTACTCCTTTATACTGCTAGAATGCCAACATGATGCCTGAAGTTAGAGGAACCTCCATGTGATCTTGGGAAAGGCCAAGAGAAAAATATGATGATGATAGAGGTGCTCACCCTACTTTCACTGAGCCTTCGAACCATGCCAGCAGCATCTTACTGCAGGACTGCACTGTTTCTGAGAGTCACAATCTATGTGTCCATGTACTTTTGTTTTTTGTGTTTTTTTTAAATGTATCCATGTATCTTGTCACTATTTAACAAGTTCTTTTTACTTGTATCCAGGAATATTCCTGGATGATCACCCAACAAAGCCTTCCAGAATGGCTAAGATGTAGCAGACATTACATGGCATTATGTATAGATTCTTATAGTTGGCAGTAGGCCCTGTTTGTTTCAGAAGATAATACCTCAATGGCTGGTTAGATTCCAGGTTGGGATTAGGGAAGAGACAGCAGCTTCTTAGACACAGACTGTAAGCCTGTACCTTCCATTCCCTTTCTCTCAACTCCCATGAGAGTCCATTTCGTTGGTAAACTGGAAGTAAGTAATAATGACTTTATAAAGCTGTTGTGAAGAATGAACACAACCATGTATAGAAATGTTCTTCCATAGTACCTGGCAATAGAAATCACTCAACATTAGTGGCTGTTTATGTGTTCTTGCATCACATTATCATTTCCTAGTGGATTTTCTTTAAAAATCCCCCTCCCAAGTTATTTAATATGTAATGAACTACTTTATTTGGAGTACAAGTCCCTCCTGGATAGGGCCCAAATCTTCTATTTACTCAGTTTATTTCTCTTACCCTCAATCCCACTTCCCAATCAGTAAGAGCCCAGCTCAGAGAATGTGCTTATTGAATTGAGTATTTCCAAACTACCCTCAAGGGTAAAACTTATCCCTATCCCTATTCCTTATCACTATCCCTTCACGTACTTAAAGCTGCATCACACTTCCATGACATCAATGCAAAAAAACCTGAGGGTTTTTGTTAAACAATTCTAGCATACTAATTTATTCTTAGAGGTTAAAATTTCTAGAAGGTAGGAACCGAAGATTTCCTTCACAAATACATATATTTCCTAGATATAATAAGGAGAAGTTTGCAAACTGTGAGAGGGTTTCATCAGAATAGCTCATTTTGATTATTTTTAAAATGGTGATAATAAGGAAGCATCCTAAGTAATGGCTCTATTAGCGTATTTCTTAGAAATCTTGTTAACTCTATGTGACAGAGTTGAATCTAAATTAATGAATAATTTAGAGATAAGTTTCTGCTGTACTATAATTTGCAGGTTCTTGAAGTTACATCATAGAAGAGTTTTAAGGTCATAAGCACTGGGATCAAATACAACTATCCGATCTATTCTGTTTCTATTTCCTATGGGATTTTGAGAAAAGTTGCACAATACCTCTAAGCCTTGTTGTTCATTTGTAAGATATTGATGATTGTTACATTCACTAAATAGAATTGTGAGAATTAGATAAAACCATGTATGAGAATGTATTAAACAAGGCTGGCATATAATAATTGCTCAATAAACATTAGTTAATCATATTGTGAATGGCAGGTATAATATAGACATCAATTTGGCTCCCCTTGCTTCTTCTTCTTTTTTTTTTTTTTTTTTTTAAGATTTTTATCTATTTGACAGACAGACCACAAGTAGGCAGAGAGGCAAGCAGAGAGAGAGAGGAGGAGGAGGCAGGCTCCCTGCTGAGCAGAGAGCCCGATGTGAGGCTCAATCCCAGGACCCCAGGACCATGACCCCAGCCAAAGGCAGAGGCTTTAACCACTGAGCCACCCAGGCACCCCGCCTTGCTTCTTAATACCTGCATTAGATTAGCTTGAATCCCTCTGTTATATACTAAATTTCTTCAATATTTCTGAAATTCTGAGGGAGGTCTATTTTCATAGTCATGTTTTGCTCTGTATTTCATGTCTGTTAAATATTATCCTTTGGTATTAATTTCAGGATTATTGCTTCATTGCTGTTTAGTGGTAATTTAGCAGAATAAAGCACATCCCCTTAATATTCTCATATGACAAGTTTAGTCCTTACTAGACTTTACTGCCAAACACAGCCCTAAATTTCATTTTTTAAAATAATCATATCATAAAAAAAACACAAAAACTTCTTAATGTACTCTGCTAAACATCTGGACTGACCCCACCTGGTTTCTGTCTCTCTCTTCCTTATCTAATAATAGTTATGTCACTGCCACCTATCCCTGCCTTCCTAGCCCATCTTACCATGTAAGAAAATAGTAAGGACCATGATTATTTAGTGTTTAAAAGGACAAAATTTATTTCTGATTTTTCTCAGCATTTTGAGTAAGGGAGATGCAATTTTGTTAGGTTTTTATCACCTTATGTGTGGATAGGTTGAATTGTTATTAAGCACTTATCTAAGACAAAAAGGACAGATCTTATCTGGCAAGTTTTTGCTTGTTCTTGGTTATAATTTGAACAGCCTGAACTATTTTACAAGGGCAAGGCATTTGTTTAAGGAAGATAGGATTTATTTTTTTATTTTTTATTATTATTATTTTTAAGACTTTATTTATTTATTTGACAGAGAGAGATCACAAGTAGGCAGAGAGGCAGGCAGAGAGAGAGGGGGAAGCAGGCTCCCCGCTGAGCAGAGAGCCCAATGTGGGGCTCGATCCCCGGGATCATGACCTGAGCCGAAAGAAGAGGCTTTAACCCACTGAGCCACCCAGGCGCCCCAGGAAGATAGGATTTAAAGTTAAAATTCATGTATCCCCATTCTGGTCTTAGTATCTTATTTATCCAAAGAGAAAACTAACATTTTACCTGTCCAATATGGTGCTCATACCAGATAAATTAGAAAACCAATATTAACATGTATTATAAATTATAAAACATCATACATGGGTTCTATTGAATTGAACTGGCACAGCACAGCAGAATAGAAAAAAAAAATATGGACTCTAATGTCAATAAAACTGGTGAGTGACCTTAAACAGGTCCCTTTACCACCCCCTTTTAGTTCACTGCCTCCTAAAAATAAGGCAAATAATAACTTTCTACAACTCTGTTAAAAAAGCTAAGAAAAATAGTATTTTTGAATATTTTTTTCATAACATCGTTGAAAAGAACAAGCTCAGTGAATCCCAGTCCGTTTCCCTTCTCATATATTTGGCTCTAGGAGTCAAGACTATTATCTGTTAGTTCATGTCCTGAGAGATGTTGGTATATCTGCTGCAGATGACAGATGTCAGTGTCCTGGCCATTGGAAGCACAGGGGATAGTACAACCTTTGGCCCTGTTTGGACCAAGGCTCATGGGGATGATTGTTTTAAGAACATTCTGCCTTCTGGTGATGCCTTTTTAGCTCCATCTGTTTGATATCACTGTCAGCTTACTACTCAAAGAGATTAGTAGGTGACAGGCTTTCTGCTTGGTACTGCTGACCAAGGAGGCATTATTTTTGTTTTCTATAGAGCATAAGGTAGAAATGAAACTCATCATACTGCTGACCCCTTAAGAAGAAGGGCTATAAAAATTGCCATCTCAATTAATTGTCTTCTGTAATTAAATGATGACTGCTTACACTAAATGTTATATATATATATATAACATTTATATATATACATTATATATATATATATATATATAACATATATATATATGATATCTATAATGTACAGGGACTATGCTAGTTGATGGAGTTGCAGGTGAGAACCCCAAAGGAGGTCTTGCTCCTTTTTTTTATGTTATTCTGAAATAAGGGAATGCTCTGAGACTTCAGTTTTAATCCTTTATGTGTTCCGGGTAAGCAAAGAACTCATGCAAATGTTTACTACAGAGAAAAAGGAAAAGAAAGTTTCCTGGCACGTGAAGAGGCCATTGTGTTCTTAATGGGATAGAACTTAAGAGGAGTGGAGTATGTGAAAGTGACCAGAAAGGAAGCTAATAAATAGGGACCACAGTACATTTATGTCATGGGATCTACTTTATTTAGCAAGAAATCAAAGGTTTGTTAGCAGGTAAGAGACCTTATTAGAAAAGTGTTCTGGAATTGTCACTCTGAAACACTTTGCTTTCCCTTTCTACCAGGGCATGTATAATTCCAGATGAATCCCAACTCTTACAAATGACATCTTTCTCAGGCCAATGCTTTACCCAGTGAACTCACCTCTTGACTTGGACTATATTAATTAATGCTCTGTTTGAACATAGCCTCCATGGGGGAAGACCTATGCCCGCGGAAGCTCTGCAACCCTCTGCTACCCTCTCCTGGTGGGAGTCTATTACTGCAAGGAGTCCTCCAAATCTAGGTGAATCTACCATCCCTAGGTGCCTTTGGTAATGGCTGAATTAGGGAAACCGACCTGGGGCAGATGTTATAGCCAGACCCAGTTCCAGGTTCTAGGCAAAACCAAGTCCTGTCCCAGGATTTCACATCTTAAGGCTATGGTAAGAGCCTTTAGAGGATGTGCTAGCCAAACCGTCCTGAACAGGCCAGTGACCCATGATGGTAATAGTTACCTCTGTGTTACCTCTTTTAGGACGTATGCTTCCTTTTAGGAATGCTTCCTAAAAGAGGGTAAGCATGACATTAGTAATGAAAAGGTTATTTTTTCATTACGCCGTATTAAGAAACACAAGAAGCAGGAAGAGCAGCAACTTCCTGTGAGACTTCTCTTGATCGTCCTATTTAAAATTATAGTCTTCACACTTCTCTTTCCATCCTTGGTTCATTTTTCTCCATAACAATGTTTGATCATCTAAAAGGTTATCCTTAACTGTTTAATTTTGTTAATTGTATGTATATGCATTAGAAAATTATCTTCACGAAATTTTTTTTCTTTTTTTGTAGTCGCTGCTATATCCCCAACACATAGATTAGGGCCAGACACCTACTATTGGCTCAATAAACAGGTGCAGAATAAAGAAATGTCAGTAGGAATCAGCACCTGGTCATTAGGTGTAGGCTGGGGCCAGAATCTGCCCAACATAAATACACTGAATTCCTCCATTCCTGCTGCTTGGAAGTGAGAACCAGCCACAGGACAGTAGAGTTACCCCAAAATGAACCCAATATTAGTCACACTTTGAGTAAGTGCAATTGGTGGGTTTGGCTAGAGTTCTTAAATATTACAGTTTATAAGAATCACCTGGGAAACTTGTTTAAATGCAGAGTCCTGAATCCTTATCCCTAGAGATTATAATTTAGTAGCTATGGATCAGAGTTCAAAAATTTGGATTTTTAACAAGCACTCTCAGGATATTCTGATACACCAAGTCCTCAGATGACACTTTGAGAACACAAATGAATCCTTCATGGCTCTTGATTAAAATCATTCTTAGAGACTGAGGAAGATCCTGCAGGTAAGGATTTTGCCTATGGAAAAGAAGGAGGTACAGTGACTGGAGGCAAGTGAAGCCTGAGAGTATCAGAGCATCATTGTCTGCTCAATTTCAGCACTAGTTAAAATGTACTTTCTGCAATCTGATTCTCAAAGATTATGTTTTAATATACAAGAGACTCTGGTGGCAGAAGCTCAAAAGTCAGACTTTGAGAAATACTGGCATAAAAAGCAAGGAAGTGAAGGGAAATTAAAAAATATATATCACATGCATGTGCTAAGCTCTGTGCCAAAAGAGCTTTACAATTACCATCATTATTTTACAAATGAGAAAAATGGGAATCACCCACTATCTAAGTCCCTGAGATGACACCGGCAAGAAAGAGGTGAGCTGTTACTTAAACAAAATAAATCCTGAATCTGTAGTCCATGATTCCTCTATTCATGGTTTTACCTACTATTCCTAGTGATCATCATGTAGTACATACATAATGTGACCAGCTCTATGTAGTTGTGTAAATCCTTCCACAATCAAGATAGAGAAACTTGCCATCATCCAAAACATTCCCTGGTGCCATTTTGCAATTATTCCCTTTCCCCCACCATGAGCGCTTGCGAAAAGGCGATCTGCTTCTATCCTTATGGTTTTGTCTTTTCCAGAATTTATATAAGTGGAACCATGCTTTATGTTGCCTTTCATGTCTTGATTTTTGTAACTTTGCAGTGAACATGGAAATCAGGGAGTGAGTCTCAGTCCTCCAACTTTTTTTTTTTTTTATTGTGGGTGTTTAGCCTGTT
Source organism: Mustela nigripes (assembly GCF_022355385.1). Classification (NCBI taxonomy): domain Eukaryota; kingdom Metazoa; phylum Chordata; class Mammalia; order Carnivora; family Mustelidae; genus Mustela; species Mustela nigripes. The sequence goes on along the minus strand of NC_081557.1, from coordinate 63,594,819 downwards.
CCAATTCTTTCACTTTCCAAACAAATTTTAGATTAAGCTTATAAATTCCTACCAAAAGTTTAAAAACTTGCTGAGAGACTGATGTAGCTAGAATTTAATCTATAGACTAATCTGAGGAGAATTTATGTCTTTTAATTGATGAACACTGTTTATCTATTCATCAATTTAAATCTTTATTAAATTCTCTTGGCAATTAATTTCTCTTGTTTTGCAATTTTTAGCATACAAATCAGATACATATTATTAGGCTTATCACTAAATATTTCAGATTTTTGGTGTTATTGTATTATTTCTTTATTTAAATTTTAAAATCTAATCTAATCTAAATTTAAAAATTTTTTGAATTTAATTTTTAAAATTAAAATTAAAATTAAAATTTTAAAAATTAAAATTAAATTCAAACATTAAATTCAAAAATTTTAAATTTTTAATTTTAAATTTTTAAATTAAAATTAAATTTAAAATTTTTAAAATTAAAAAATTAAAAACTTTAAAAAATTTAAAATATGTTTTAAAGATTTTATTTATCTATTTGAGAGAGAGATCACAAGTAGGCAGGGAGGCAGGCAGAGAGAGAGAGGGGGAGGCTCCCCGCTGAGCAGAGAGCCTAATGCAGGGCTCCATCCCAGGACCCTGAGATCATGACCTGAGCTGAAGGCAGAGGCTGTAACTCTCCAGATGCCCCTAAATTTCATATTGTTTATTGATTGTCCCACTAATTCTAAAAATGAGTACCATCTTAAATTTTATATCCTAGGTGGCTCTTTTGCTTTACCTCAATATTCCATGAATTATATATAAAATACAACTAAATTTTATATATTGAATTACATCCTCTAATTTTGTTAAACTCACTTATTAGTTCTAGAAGCTTTTTGGGCTATATTTTTGGTGATTTTCCCATGTAGACTACAATGTCATATATAAATACTAATTTCTTCCTTTTCAATTTATATGCATTGTTTGTTTTTATCTTGTCATACTGCTTTAGTTAAGATATACCTCCAGTAAAATATTCAATAGATTTAGTAACAGAAGACAATTTTTATTTGTTCTTGATTTTTTAAGTGAGAAAGAATTTGATCCTTTACTCTTAGGAAAAAGTTTTTCATAGGTGCTCTTTTTCAGGTTGAGAAAATTCCTTTTTAATTATAGTGTACTGAGAGCTTTTATTATAAATAAATGTTTAATTTTTGTCAAATATTTTAATACTTCTATTGAGGTCATTATGGATTTTTCCTCTTTTCATATTTTGTTCATATACTGAATTAAATTATTTTCCAATGTTGACATAGCGCTTCATTTATGAAATGAAGCCTACTTATCATGATATGTTATACTTTGGAATATATTGATGGACTCAATTTGCTTGCATACACCAGGAAAATATTAGCTGAATTTGACACTAATTGACTTTACAGTAAGTGACAACAATGGGCATGATATGATTACAGGGGGTCATTTTAACAAGAATATATAGTGATCTGAAAGGTGTATGCATACAGAGATTCAAATTGCAAAAATCAAAAAACTGATAGGGCCAAAAGGAGAAATAGACAAATCCGCAATTATAACTGTAGTCTTCTGTGCTTTTCTCATAGTAGTGGGTAAAAGAAGTTGACAAAAATTTTTAAGACAGGTACTGAGTTATCAATCAATTTGGCCCAATTGTTTTTATGGAATCCTATAACCAACAAAACATAAAACACATTTTTTTCAACTGTGTGCAGAACACATCAAGATAGATCAGATTCTGAATCTAAAAAATGTCTCAACAAATTTAAAAAGATTGAAATCATGAGTATGTATGTAGGCCACAATGGAATTAAACTAAAAAAAAAAAAAAAGTACCTTTCCAAGTATTCAAAAATTAGAGAACACAATTATAAATAACATGTGGTTGAATAATAGAGCTCAAGGGAAATTAGAAAACATTTTAAAACAAGTCAAAATGTATGTCTAATATATCAAAATTTGTTGGGTACAGCTTATAATGAAATTTATAGCACTAAAAACACCAGTAGAGAAAAGACTCAAATCCATGTTCTAAGACTCCAACTTAAGAAACTACTAAAAGAAGACCAAATTAAGCTCAAAACAACTGAATAGAAGGAAATAATAAGTGTAAGAGAAGAAATAAATGAATTAAAAAATCAATGAAATAGAAATATGAAAAATAATAGAGAAAACTTAATGAAACCAGAAGTTTGGTCTTTGAACTTGATAAATGACTAGACAATTGAAAAAAATACAAATTATCATTATTAAGAATAAAAAAGACACTATACTTATTAGAGACAATAATTTATATGAAAAGGCAAAGGATCTGAATAGTCCAAAATTGTTTTATATTTTTATGGTAAAAAAACATAAAATTTATTCTCTTAGCCATTTTTAGCTACACAGTGTAGCAATATCAGTTATATGCATATGTTACTACAATGGCTTTCTAGAACTTTTTCATCTTGCAAAACTGAAGACCTATAATCATTTAATTGTTCCCTTTTTCTCCTCACCCCAGCTTCTGACAACTAAGATTCTACTAAGAGTTTGACTATTTTAGGTATCTACTATAAATAGAATCATGTGATATTTGTCTTTTCCTGACATGTCATTTCAATCAACACAGTGGTCTCAAGATTTATCCATGTTATGGCAGATGACAAGATTTCCTCCTTTTTTAAGGCTAAGTAATATTCCATTGTATGTGTATATCACATTTTCTTTATCCATCCATTCAAGGATGACTATGTGGGTTGCTTCTACTTCTTGGCTACTGTGAATAACATGGCAATAAGAATGTCATGCGTAAATATATCTTCAAGATTTTTTTCTGTATTTTTAGGTAAATATGAAGATATGTATGGGATTGCTGAATTATATGGAAGTTCCACTTTTAATTTTTTGAGAAACCGCCATCTGTTTTCCATAGCAGCTGCACCATTTTACATCCCCACCAATGATGTATAAGAGTTTTGATTTCTTCACACCTTAACCAACACATTATTATTAATTATGATGATGATGATGATTCATAGTGGCCATCCTATTTGGTTTAAGGGGATATCTCATTATGGTTTTAATTTCCCTTGCTCTGATGATTAGTGATTTTGAGCATCTTTTCATATATTTATGGGCCATTTGTATATCTTTGGAGAAATATCAACCATCCTACCATCTTCAAGTAACTTGAGGGGATGTTCTTGTCTAATGGATCTCTCAAAGAATTCTTAGACAAATTTTAAACCTCATTTCCTCTCTAGATTTCCTAATCTACCATGAGGTAGAAATTCCTTCCCTGTCTTGCTGGCTTCATAAATACCAGTTTTCATGCTGTTTGGGGACTGATTCACAGCATTTATATACCTACAGTTCTATGCCAAAAATAAGATGAAATTATTTGTTTCCTAGGCAACTATTTCATAGAACGTACACAGTTTTCCTTTGAAGGTGTGTTAAATGGTAAAATTTACTATTTACTATTTTAATTTATTCATTTTAAAGTTACAATCTATGAACCATGGAGTTTAGCATGCATAGATTGTTAATTAGGTAATTAAGTTCTAACTTGTGTATGAGGAGGACCAGGTGTCCTTTTCTGTGGGAATTCTACATGGAAAATAAAAAGGGGGTGGTGGGGTGTAGGTACAAAAGGAAGGATGGAAGGGAGAAAGAAAGAAAGAAAGGGAGGAAAGAAGGGAAAGATTTGACGCGTGAATACCTAATCATGGGATTCCTATGTCAATGAAAGCAAAATGCCTAATAAGATGCTTAGACCTTATTATATGCCCAACCAATGGTAACATTATTATTTTTTGTTTTGTTAAACAACAAAGCAATCACTTCTGTGTCAGAAACTTGGGCAAGCACTCAAGAGTTCAGTGTACCAGGAAACATGGTCTGCTGGATGTCTGAGACAGCATATTTAGGTTTAAGACATCATAGAAGGTCAGGCATGGATAGACGAATATTTCCTTTATTGGCCTAAATTGACATTAAAATGTACAGATGTACAATCTGGGTGAATTTCATCCAAATCCCTTAACTATCCAGCATCCCCTCTTTAGAAGACTTTATTTGAATTATGTCATATGCATTAGCTCATTAAATTCTGACATGGTTAAAGAAAGATATCAGTGTTGACATTTCAAAGGTACAAAACTCATTTATAGATTTTAAGTTATCAGATGAAGCTTGCAGGAGCTACTTAAATCTAAGAACTAGAATTCAAACTCAAGTCAGATCCTTGACGTTAACCACACACTAATCTAGAGGTCCTCTGCTTTGCTTTTTCTCCCAGGGAACTTGGTACAGCATTCCCATAAATACAAGAGTAACTAAATAATATTTGACAAAAATGTGCTAAACAAACCAAGATATGGCTTACCTAGTAGAGGATGAAATCCATAATACCTGATACTCCAAGTTCTGAGTAGAACACAAATCAAATTAAAAATTATTTGGTAGTACTTTCTAACTAGGGACCTTTAGATCTAGGTTAATAGCACAATCCTGTAAGTACGTTTAACAGTGATTCATGGTGTTATTATGTCAAACCTGAAACTATATCGATGCCTGAGAAACACAACTGCTACAGAAGAGGTTGAGGAGAACTCTAGGAAAGAATCAAGTCCTATAAGATAATCACATTTATAAAGCTAAACCTTAGGTGGGGTGCCTGGGTGGCTCAGTCAGTTGGCCATTGGACTATTAATTTCAGCTCAGGTCATGATCTCAGGGTTGTGGGATTGAGTTCTGTGTGGGGCTCACAGTGAGTGAGTGTAGAGCCTGCTTAGGATTCTCTCTCTCCCTCCCCCTCTGCCCCTCCTCCCTTGCTTGCATGCTCTCTTTCTAAAAAATAAACAAACAAACAAACCAACCTCAGGAAATGATGCACTGAAACAAGAAATGAAAAATAGCCATTAAATGAACTGGCACCCGGGGTGCCTGGGTGGCTCAGTAGGTTAAAGCCACTGCCTTTGCCTCGGATCATGATCCCAGGGTCCTGGGATTGAGCCCCACATCGGGCTCTTTGCTCAGCAGGGAGCCTGCTTCCTCCTCCCTTTCTCTGCCTGCCTCTCTGCCTACTTGTGATCTCTGTTAAATAAATAAATAAAATCTTTAAAATAAATTTTAAAAAATAAACTGGCACCTGACCTTCTGTTAGTTTTATAAATTAGACTGTTACTATTTCATTGAGTTTGTGGTAGATTTTCTAAGTTGGACACACTTGCATAGTTTAGAGGAAATAGCTTACAACAAATTTTAGGTAAGTTTTCTTATATAGTTTTGAAGCTATCAAAATATAAGTGTTCTTGTCAGTTAGAAACATATTTCCTTTCTCTTCTTGAGAATTGAGTGCAATGCCCCTATAGGCTGATGACATTGAATGAATTTTCATTTAAGAACTGGTTTGGACAGAGGCATTCAACTGATTTGAGGCTTTCTCCCTTGGATAATGCAAGTAAATATCTGTTTCCTTCATCAGTTTGGACCCAAACTAATAGTGCTGTGTTGACAAAGATGATGTTCTGAGACATTTCAGTTGATTAGGCTCTGAAAATGCATATGTTTTTCGGAAGATGGATTGTGCATTTATAAGCCCTTTTTTAAAAAAAATCATTTTGTTTTATTTTATTTTATTTTATTTTATTCCAGTATCATTAACATATTTTATTCCAGTGTCAGGTGTACTATATAGTGATTCAGTAATTCTGTGCATTACCCAGGGCTCATGATTATAAGCACACTCCTTAATCCCCATCCCTTATTTCACCTGTCCTGTACCCACCTCCCCTTTGGGAACCATCAGTGTGTTCTCTGTAGTTAAGAGTCTGTCTCTTGACTTCTCTCTCTCTTTTTTCCTTTGCTCAATTGTTTTGTTTATTAAATTCCACACGTGAGTGAAATCGTATGGCATTTCTCTTTCTCTGACTTATTTTGCTTAGCATTTTACTCTTTAGCCCCATCCATGCCAGATGCCCTTTTAAGAGTGTTTTAAGTGTCGGTGAGGTATAGTGAAGCCAACCACAGATCAGGAGAAAGAAAACTGAGTTTTACAGTCTGTTATTCACAGTTCCCTGAGGAGAAGACCGCATGCTGAGCAGGCCTACTCAAGAGAAACACCAGACTGGCACAAAGCAGAAGGGAAGATAAGAACTGTGGGCAAGTGCCTTTATTGTGGTTTCCACGGGGAAACAAGTTTGGGATGAGCTACTTTGGATAATTTCAGCATGCTCTGGGGAATAGAAGCTGTCCTTGGTTATCTGGTATCTAGTCTTGGGACAGTTAGGGCAGATGTATAGTGGTCTGGAGCATGAGAATCTGATAGAGACCTAGTTGGGGGAATGGATTAAACCTGCCCCTTGGTAGTATACTTCTAGCAGCTGGGACCTCAAAATTCAGGCAAGATAGCATTTAGAAAACTATATTATGAACAGACATAGAAAAAGTTAAGGTATATGACTTTTTTTGTTATTTGTTGGTTTTGTTACTGACTCTCAGATTCCTCACTTTTCTGCTTTTCTTGTGGATTAGATGATAAAGGTTTTTGCTTTTGTTTTTTGCCGCTGCCAATGTGTTAAACAACTTGTTTCATTTTCCTCCTGGGTGTAAATGAAGATTATGTTTTCCAATCTCCCTCATGATTAAATTGGGCCATTTGACTTAATTGTGGCCAACAGAATGTAGGTGGAATTGATACACATCATAATTAGGATCATAAAACCCTCACTGTCTCCTTTCCCACTCCAGAGACATTTGGAAACTATGTATCAAAAATAGCAGTGCCACAAGATAGAAATTACCTGGGTCCTAAATTAATATGTAGCAGAAAGGACACCGTTTCTTGCATCTCAACCCCAAGTTCTCCACAGTCCCTGCTGACTAACATGAGCAACCAGTAAGTCTTTTTGAGGTTTAGGGATTTATCTGTTACAGGAGCGAGGGTTAGTTACACTAACAAAAACTAATTATCTGTGGATCCTTGGTCTTTTCCAGAGTGATGGGATTATTGGATGGGAACATTTAGAATTCAAATCTCATAAGAAAGAAATGATGCTGCAAGTAACATGATACTAATGCTGTTATATGCCTGCATCATACGATGAAAACAATATTTTCTTCTGTTTGTTCAAATAGAGTATTAATGCAGATTCTAAATAAAAATTAATAAGTGGAATTGAGCAAAGTAGTAGAAGCATAACAAACTATTACCAAATGGTGCTTATTCTAGAAATAAAAGAATGTTTTATTGTTGGTTAACACTACTTAATTTTACTAGGAGTGCCAAATAATTTCCAAAAATATTACAAAAATTGTCAGAATTCAACATCTATTTTCGATAGAATAGCAATAGATAGGGAGGCATCATGTTTGCTGGAAAACATTTTCTTGTTAAAATCAGAAATAAAACAAAGCTACCGGTTTTTACCACTATTATATAGCATCATTTGCGAGTTATTAGGCAGTACAGTTGAAGAAAGAAAGAAAAAAAGAGGTATACAAATTAGAAAAATAAAATTATCATTCTCTGGCGATCATATAATTGTTTATGTAAAAGCAAATCAATTTTGCAAAACTGTTTAAAGTCAAATAAAATATTTACAAAAGATAAGACTTATTAAGCTAAAAATTAATTTATAAAAACCCATTAGCTTCAAACAAAGGACACCAAAAAATATAGTGAAAGTAAGACTCCCATTTCAAATAAAAATTAAAGGAAAGTAAACTTATAAACAGAGAAGGTTTTGATAAGATAAAAAAATTAGAGGACAAGTGAATGACACAAAAAAAGGTTTTTAAGGAAAACAAAAGATAAAGACAGCAATTCTGCCCAAGTTGCTTAAAATTTAACACAATGCCAATAAAAATGCCTAGAGATTTATTGGGCGCCAGGAGGGAGGTTAGAGAAAGAGATTTTTTTTTTTTTTTTTTTTGTAAAATAAACAATCAGGAATAACCAGTAAAATTCCAAGAAAAGATATATACTGAAAAGGAATTAACTATATCTGGCATTATATCAGAAAACTATGATAGCTAATATTGTATGATGGAGGTTCATGGACAGACGGCTCAGTGGACTAGAATATAAATCAAGGACAAGGTTTCTCAGTTTTGGCATTAGTGACCTCTTAGGATACACAATTGTTGTCAAGTGCAATGTAGGATATTTCGCCACAAATGTGTCCTCTGAGCAACACCTGCCAGTACCACTTCCAAGTTACGACAATCAAAACATCCCCAGACATTTCCAGATGTTCCCCAATGGACAAAGTTGCCATTAGTTGATATAAATGATATAAAAATGAATCCAACTATAATTGATTGTTTAGTATATGAAAAAGGTGGACTTTCAAATCAGGGGAGGAAAGATAGATATTTAATGTCATGATTGGTACAACTGGGTGGCTTTCTGGAATGAACAAAGTTAGATGTATACCTCATGATTTAGCACAAAATAAACATTTAGAACAAAAGGAAGTCTGATAATCTGAAGCTTAGAAACAGAAACAGAATAGAAACAATAAAAGTACTAGAAAAAAAAATCTTTCTAGGAGAACCCTCCTACATCGTTGGTGAGAATGCAAGCTGGTGCAGCCACTCTGGAAAACAGTACGGAGTTTCCTTATAAAGTTTAAAATAGAGCTACCCTATGACCCAGCAATTGCACTACTGGGTATTTACCCTAAAGATACAAATGTAGTGATCCGAAGGGGCACGTGCACCCGAATGTTTATAACAGCAATGTTCACAATAGCCAAACTACTATGTAAAGAGCCTAGATGTCCATCAACAGATGAATGAATAAAGAAGAGGTGATATATATGGAATACCATGTAGTCATGAAAAAGATATCTTGCCTAAGATATCAAAAAGATATCTAGTTCCATATAAATGGAACTAGAGGACATTTATGCTAAGTGAAATAAGTCAATCAGAGAAAGGCAATTATCATATGATATCACTGGTATGAGGAATCTGAAAAACAAGACAGAGGATCATAGGGGAAGGGAGGGAAAAATGAAACAAGATGAAACCAGAGAGGGAGACAAACCATAAGAGACTCTTGTTCTCAGGAAACAAACTGAGGGTTGCTGGAGGGGAAGGGGTGGGAGGAATGGAGTGTCTGGGTGATGGACTTTGGGGAGGGTATGTGCTATGCTGAGTCCTGTGAATTGTGTAAGACTGATGAATCACAGACCTGTATCCCTGAAACAAATAACAAATTATATGTAAATAAAAAATAATCTTTCTAAATAGGGTTAAACCCAGAAATTAGGAAATATTAGGAAATTTGACCAATTGGATTCCTTCAATCTTTAAAAAATCTCATTTAATCAACACAAAAAGCAAAATCCATAGATAAATGAAAAACTGAAAAAAAATTGCAACTCATCTCACAAAGATCTACTTTTTTTGTTATGAAAAGAGTTTTTACAAATCGGTAAGGAAAGCATAATAAGCTCCAGAAAAAAGAAGCAAAGGATAAGGATGGATGATAGAACTACAACTGACTCATAAGTATATAAAGTGATACTTGGACTTATTCATAATAAGAGACATGCAGATTAGAACCATACTGATATGTCATTTTTCTCCTACTGTATTTGTCAAGATCATACCTATGATGAACATACTGTTTTAGTGAATGTGTAGGGAAGCAAGTTTATCTTGAAAGATAAAGATGCACTCATTAGGAAAAGAAGGGGATGAAATTAAGAGCATTTCAAAAGGATATACATCCTGCTGAAGTTTTCACTAGGACAACCTGTATGGAGGGAATTTTAGGACTGTCAAAATGATAACTGAAAATATTCTTTGGGTATATGCATGATACATATTCACAGTTGTGTGAAATGTTATGTTCAGTAAGAGTACTTTTTATCATCTGATTGGCAATACCCAAATTCTGGAAACAACTTAATTGTTTATTTGTAGTTACTGGTTCAAAAATTGTCATACCTCTCTATAAAGAAATTCTATACAGCAATGAAAAATGTCAAAGAGGATAACTTGTACTTATAAATAAAAAATAGTGCAAAACACTGCATTTACTATGCTCTATTAATACTCTATTAATACTCTGTATAAAAATAAAAATAACACAAACATTTCAGACTATATTTGGAAAGACATGATTAATAAGAAAGATACCTAGTTTCACTCAACACTTTCAATCAGCCTATCTTATAAATGGTATATCGTATGCATTTAAAAATATTGCAAAGGAATACATACAATTTTAAAATGCATAAAGGCATAGTAGCTGAAAGCATCCAGAGTCAGCAAACTGAGTATATCCACTGTGGTCTCTCCACCTGTTTCAGAATCAGACCTAACCAATGGAGGTTATTAGCCTTACTTCACCAGTAGGAAGAGACTTACTAGATAAAATTAATTTTGCCATTTTAGGCCCAGTCTTATGCTACTCAAATGGAAAACCAATCATGAACATTTCAGGGGCATAGCAAATATATACTCTTCTTTCAAATTGACTTTATACTTTATACTTGTTATTGGAAAATAAATATTGAGGCAGCTATCATTGGGATAAATAACTTTACAGGACTTTTTGCACTGTTTTTACAAGTAGTTATTGATTTTATTTTGAGTTTTTTTATGGGTATACATCTTAATCATTTTATTCTCTGGGGACCCTTTTTAGGATCTTTTTAGGGTCTTAATTCATCCTGGAATAACTTGTCACACACAATATCCAGTGGACCTCATTCCACAGATAACATTCTTTCCTTCTACTTTCATGTCATATTAGCTGTGTAGTATCCATACTGAAGCTTCTTGTTAGGGTTGAATCTTGCCATGAATATACCTTGCCATGAATATACCCAATATACCTGTCTCATGGAACAATTGCATAACCCTGGCTTGACTGTTTTCAGTAGAGGGCATACAGGATGTTTGCTTCTCCTCAGAGCCTCAGTAGATCATCCGGCACTAGACTGTCTCCATCTACCTTACATCAAGGATCATCAGACACTTCAGTGTCCTTGTATCCATACCAACCTGCTACCACTAGATGGTGATGCCCACCCAAACCCCACATGACTTTGTTACCCTTCTTTGGTCATTGTAGAAAGAGATTCTAGTTGTATTGTGTCCTTGAGGCAAGCTCTATAACATGAACATCTACACTCTCTCAGTTAGCTTCTCGGCTGAAAGAATACCAGCCAACATGAGGAAGAAAGTATGCCAAGAATTAGATAAAACAGAACAGATAAGCAGAATCAGTAGGGGAGTAAAGAGGTATTAATTTATTTACTCTAAAAATATGTTTTGATTGCCACGCACGTTGTTGTTTTAGAAGTACTGAGATGAGTAAGGCTTCATTGCTGTTCTCAAGCACTCAGATATTATTAGAGCTACTTTTATCAAAATTATTTTCAAATTTTCACAGAAACTGCCAGAGGCTTCATAACTGATACTTTCATCCATTAAAAAAAAATCAACAGCTATGTTGTATTAGTCTGGGTGTTGCTTTTTGATGATGCTTCTTTGATATCTACTGTAAGTAATTACTGCAGGATGGAGGCTCTTTGATATCATGAACTGTAGGCCCAGGAGGCATCTTCAAGAGGAAAGAGCTCTGTTTCCATTGTGATCCTGCTCTTGCCTCCCAGTCACAGGATTTGACTTTTAGAACATGTAACCATGTATAACTATAATTTTCTAACATTTGATCACCAGATCTTAAATTTTTGTCTCCTGGGTGCTTTCAAAGCCTCTGTAAACAGCTCTCAACTAGCAGCTTGTACAATGTTCTATCCCAGGTCTCATCTAACTGTTTGTCACTGTTTCTCCTCCATGTTCCCCACTGCACTGTCAGATTCCCAGAACATAGGGCAGTTTGAGTATGTGGCTTAAAAATTGGTTTGCCAGGGGCTCCTGGGTGGCTCAGTGGGTTAAGCCGCTGCCTTTGGCTCAGGTCATGATCTTGGGGTCCTGGGATCGAGTCCCGCATCGGGCTCTCTGCTCTGCGGGAGCCTGCTTCCCTCTCTCTCTCTGCCTGCCTCTCCATCTACTTGTGATTTCTCTCTGTCAAATAAATACATAAAATCTTAAAAAAAAAATTGGCTTGCCAGATTTAGCAAATAAAAATACAGGACACTTAGTTAAACTTTAATTTTAAGAAAAGAAATTTTTGCTTAGTGTATGTCCCATGACATATTTGGCACATAATTATATTAGGAAAAATAATTAATTAATCTGAAATTCAAATTTAAGTTTGTTTCCTATATTTTTTTAGATAACAGTACTTTAAAGATGTCTTATAACCTGAAGGTTGCATAATTCTGCCTTTAAATATTTTTTAACTATAGAACACAGATTAATCACTAGCACTGAACATTTTAAAACTCAACTTTATACCAATCCTGTTATCAAATATTGTTGTCTGGGTATGTTGCCTTTATAATTACATTTATATATAAAAACAAAACATACATATATAACTATAAAAACCATATATATTCATATATGTATTCAATGTATATTTATCTGTATCTAATTGGAAATCAACAACTCATAATAAAATACATAATATAATCAAATAAAAAAGGATTGGATTAAAATTTTGAAGAAACAATAATGGATCTGACAAAATTGAGAGCTTAAATTTAGGTAGAATATGCTTATAGTAGAAAATGCCAAGGTTTCTAGGGAACTTCTTAATTATATTTTGCATATTACTTGGTGCGAGAGAGTCATATTTAGAATGTTTTGAATTTGGAAATCATCTATAGGTTATTAACTTAATTTCCCTGAAGCACAGCTTATGCCCTCAAGTTCTATTTCCTCAGTAGCTCTTTACTGGTGTTACAGATGTTATTTCCATAGAAGAAGGAGATGTATATTTATATGCATTTCATTAGGGAAGTAAAGATAAGGCTCTTCCACTCATCTATTGTCTATCATCTATCCGTCTAAAACTTAAATTGTAATGCCTGATGTATATTTATTTCTCTTTCTTGTAGTTCTTTCTTGAGATGATAATTTATTATCTAAGTTAAAGTTGTTTAAGTTAAAGGCAGTCTTCTCTGGTAAGCCGGAAGAGGGGAAATATTCTAATTCAAAGATTCTGGAAATAAATGATGAGAGAAGAGAAATTTTTCTTATTATTTAAAAGACTCATGAAAATGGTCACCATGGAAACCAGACAGGAGTCCATGGCACATCAAGAGATCAGGAGAAGAGGTCTTGAGCTGAGCCTCTGAGTCTTAAATTTGGAATGCTGACATAAATTTTAACCTTCATTTGAGGATAACTTCTTTATAAATTATATGACTTATTTTAGGTTATGCAGTCTTGAGATGACAATTTTTATAAAATTCTACTTGTACTCTTTTCTTTTCTTTCTCCCCTCCTTCCATCCCTTCCTTTTTTCTCTCTCCTTAGCTCTTTCTCTTTCTCTTTTTCTTCCTTTCTTCATTCAGTTTTTTTTTTCTTTTTTTCTTCTTTCTCCTTTACTTTCCATCTTCCTATTTTTTGAGTGAAGATTTATGGAGGGAAATGTGAAAAAAAGAAGGTAGGACAAAACTCCACTGGGTTTTCTAACTGAAGAATATTACTAAGAAATGGGAAAAATAATACAACATTAAAAATCTAAAAAGAAAGCAATAACTAGAAAATAGATTATTTAATATTCTTTTTTTTTATTAAATTTTTTATTTTTTATAAACATATATTTTTATCCCCAGGGGTACAGGTCTGTGAATCACCAGGTTTACACACTTCACAGCACTCACCAAATCACATACCCTCCCCAATGTCCATAATCCCACCCCCTTCTCCCAAACCCCCTCCCCCCGGCAACCCTCAGTTTGTTTTGTGAGATTAAGAGTCACTTATGGTTTGTCTCCCTCCCAATCCCATCTTGTTTCATTTATTCTTCTTCTACCCACTTAAGCCTCCATGTTGCATCACCACTTCCTCATATCAGGGAGATCATATGATAGTTGTCTTTCTCTGCTTAACTTATTTCGCTAAGCATGATACGCTCTAGTTCCATCCTAAGTGAATATTCCAGCTAGTAAGAGTGAACTCATAGTTTTTCTAAAATTTTGACCCTTTCTTGAGGATTTCCTTATATAATCCATTTGAATACGAATAGAATGTAGTAAAAAAAAATAATCATCAGCCAGTACAATTACAAATACAGGAAAGTGTTTAGAAAAATTTCAAGTAAGACAACCAGAATACAATTTATATTCATGTATCATATAAATGCAACTAGACCTTCAGAATCCAGAGGTTGTTATACTTTGTAACCTTTGTATACAGTGCAAATCCTGACATGTAACAATCGCTCAAGTACTATTTGCTTTAGAGTCTATAAATACAACAAAACACATACACAAATGCAGGCACACATAACATATATATAATCTTAAAAAGTTGAAAATAAAATGTAAATAAATAAAGCTAGTTTATTTTGAAGTTACTGGACAATTAAATATTTTTGTTTCTTGTCTTTACATAGAACATTGAATCGATGATCTTGCAATATTTTGAACATAGTTATTCCTGAATGTACTTTCATAAAATGAATTACTAATATGTTTTTCTTTTGTTCTCTTTTATTTCCTAAGATATATCTGTTTGAGGATATCTGTTTGAGATTCTTTTCTTCTTTCTTTCCTTTCCTTCCTTCCTTCCTTCCTTCCTTCCTTCCTTCCTTCCTTTAGAGAGAGAGGATGTGAGCGAGCTCACATGTGTGTGTGGAGGGTGGGTAACAGAGGGAGAGGGAGAAAGAAAATCCCAAGTGGTCTCTAAGCCCAGCTGGGAGCCCAGAGCAGGGCTCAATCCCATGACCCTGAGATCACGACCTCAGCAGGAATCAAGAGTGGGATGCGTCACTGACTGAGCCACCCAGGTGCCTCTTTCTTTGAGATTTTATAATAAAAATATTTTTTCTAGAATATATGAAACAAGTATGACAATATTCACAATTTACATGTCAAAGTATAGGGGTGTTTGCAGGGACAAGAGGCAGCGTGAAATACTGTAAATAGCATGACTGTTGGGTTTCAGGATGTTATTTTACTTTTTCAAGTAGCTATTTTAAACTTGTGTGATAAGGGCAAGCTACTTCAGCTCCCTGGGTTTTACCATCTACTTCCCACATTTGATATGAAGAATATTTGGAGAGGATATGTGTCTTTCTGATATAAAGTACGCCTTTAAAATCTTTATAAAATGTGAAATGCAGTTTATCTTAAAAGATTCCCATTCTCAGCAAGGGTTAACAGGCCGTGAATCTCACAGCACCTATTTTCAAATTATGCTTTGCTTAAAATATGGTACCTATACTCTTATTACTCTAAGTTATGATATAATTTATGCCATATATTTAAAATGAACACATAGGGTTTAAGTGGACTGGGCAGTTGTTCTGAATATTGGCTACACATTAGAATCATCTGTGACACTCTTAAAAACACTAATTCCTGGGGTCTTCACATGATACTAATTAAATCAGTGGTTTAAAAAACTCTCCTAAATGATTCTAATGTGTAGCCCATGTTCTAATGTGTAGAGCCCCTAAACTCAGAAGCTTATGGATCTGAACTCATTTTAGGCTGCTTTAAAACCTGAGAATCTGGATGGATTGATGGAATGTATTCACTGATTTATTCATTAAATATGTTTGGTAACCACTGCATGCTAGGCACAATACTAAGGTTGGGGAATTAATACAATACGATGCTTGTCCCAAAAAGGTTGCAGTATATCAGAGAATATGGGAACCTAAATGAGTAACTATGGATTAAAATGTTTACTATATTATGCCAATAATAGTGAACACTGCATGTTCACAATGTTCAAGGCACTGTTCTAAAAACTTAACAGTAGCTAATTCTTTTAATACTAACAATGATCTTATGAAGTAGTTAACATTCTTCTCTGACTACATTATAAATGAAACTAAGATACAGGAAGTTTAAATAATCACTTTTTTTTTTAAGATTTTACCTATTTATTTGATAGAGATCACAAGTAGGCAGAGAAACAGACATGGGAGAGGGAACAGGCTCCCCACCGAGCAGAGAGCCCAACACAGGGCTTAATCGCAGGACCCTAAGATCACAACGAGCCAAAGGCAGAGGCTCAACCCACTGAGCCACCCAGGTACCCCTAAATAATCACTTTAAACACAACCAGTAAGCAACACTGCCAAGATTAAATCCATACAGATTGAATTCAGAGATTGTGCTCTTACTCAGCTAAGTGTCTATCTGCCTTCTCTTCTTTAGTATTTATGACTGACAATGTGTTGAATGTTTACCATATGCCAAGACCTGTTCTTTACAAGTATAGCTTATTGCGTTTTCATGATTAACCCGCGTTTCCCCCATTTTATAGATTATAGAAGTTAAGGAACAGAACTGAATACTTTATTACTTCAATTGTAGCAAATGGGCTCTTGGGTCATTAGTCAATGTTCTTGTTACATCCACATGCCTAGCACAGCTCAACATCCCTGCTAAATCCTGAAGAGACGTAAAAACCAAGTATTTAGCAAAATAAAAGAAGCAATCAGTTCATCAATTTTCAAGCTTCTGGCATTGCATTGATTACTACATAACTTTAAATTATTGACTTTAGCTCAATAAACTACTTATAAGAAAGTTATAAGAAAATGAAACTTATAAGAAAATGAACTTATAAGAACTTATAAGAAAATGAAACATTGAAAAAACAACAGAAAGCACCTAAATCACTACAGTGAATCTTACAATGTTAGATTTTAAGTGGTTAGGACTCTTTATATTTAAATGTTTTATGAATAGTTGCAACAGTTGTATGCATACCATTAAGAACATAATTATCTTTTATGTATATGGTGCAGTTTCCAGAGATTCTATTAAGCGATGATTCTGGTACAAAGTTTTCAGGGGTTCTATTAAGCAATGATTCTAAACCCTGTTTTGAAGGATAAAATTTGTGTAACTTTACTTGGTCATTAAAATGCAAAACAGAATGCTGCCATTAGATTTAATATATTTTTTACTGTAGTTGAAACAAATCACTTCCTTTACCAAAACTATTAACTAAGAATTACCACAAGACCTTGTCCTATAATTTAAGTACATTTACAAAGACACAAACACTACCAGACTAGAAAGTGTTTTTCAAATTTCCAAGTGTCTTAAAGAGTGAGCCTCAATTTCCAAACTATATGTCTACTGCTTAACCCACTCTAATGTACAGTATGTAAATAACTGGAAATTAAAATTAATGAATCCTCTCTTACGTCATTATCATCACCAAATACCATGTACTTACCATGTTTCAGGGACTGTACAATTCCTTCACCTCAATATTGTTAATATCTTTGCAGCAACCATACTAGAAAGATAATATTATCTATATTTTAGAGAGGGGAAATAAGAATTTCTAGTCAATACAAAAAGATAGTTCAGAGAGGAATTTTATTTTTGTTATTTAAGGCCTTAATAATCCAACATGATTGTCAAAAAGTTTGCCTACACATACTTTTGTACTGAATAATAAACCTAAATTTTAAAGTAATGTGAGAAAAAAGAACCATGATTTACTATACTGCTTTTTTGGTTTGCAAAATGATTATCTATATAACCAAGAGAACAAGGTATTTTTCAAATTATATTTTCCATTTTCTCATTTCCACATTAGAAAATGAGATTTTGAGGTTTAGAAGCTTGCCCAATCCCCTCTGGCCCAAAAAGTCAGAGCCAGTTTTCAAGTGTGAATCTGTTAGGTTTGAAATCCAGTAGGCACTATGAAACACCCTTTGGGTTCAGGCTCAAAATCTAATTAGATCTCGTTTTTCACTCTGGGCGTCCAGGAAAGAAAGGGTTTTACCTATCATAATGAAAGAGTGAAATATGGCCAGTGACCACAGAGTGAAGGTGAGTTTCCAAGAGCACTGGTTGGACAGGACTTTGTCCTGGAAAACACTGACTGAAATACTTGTAGTTTCTCAAGTACTGAGAAATAAAGCTCTTTTATTATATTTTTTTACCCAGTATCGGACAAATGAAAAAAATTCCTGGGGCCATATTCTAAATCTGGCATGCTTGGAGAATAGAGAGATAAATAACCCTAGACCCATAAGTTACAACTTCTTTGAGTTAAATTTCCATATTTTGCCTGGAAGCTAGATTGGAGTTTTATATAATATATAAGTTTGTGTATATACAAACTTATGAAAAAGGTTCGTATTTTTGTCTAAAATCCTTGTTGAAGGTCTTGAGTCTTTAAGGACAGTTTGTACAAGTGTCTATATAATGATATTAGCACTTACTAACAAAAATATTTTGGAAAAACAAACTCATTTTCTTATATTACATAATAATAATTAGGTAAGACATCTGCCCTCTTTTTTTTGTTTGATAGTGAACTCATAATTAAATATTTCCTGGTAGACCACAGATCCAGCACTAGTCAAAAATACTGGAGTGTTTTCCACCTCCTCTTTCTGCATGGCTTTCATTTTCTATTTCTAATGACTTTTATGTATAATTGCCTCGTTCACATAAGTCAATCAGAGAAAGACAATTATATGATCTCACTGATATGTGCAATTTAAGAAACAAGGCAGAGGATCATAGGGGAAGAGAGGAAAAAATAAAACAAGATGAAATCAGAGAGGGAGACAAACCGTAAGAGACTCTTAATCTCAGGAAACAAACTGAGGGTTGCTGGAGGGGGTTGGGGGGTAGGAGGAATGGAGTGGATGGGTGATGGACATTGGAGAGGGTATGTGTGGTAATGAGCTCTGGGTATTATATAAGACTAATGAATCACAAACCTGTGCCCCTGAAACAAATAATACATTGTATGTTAATTAATTGAATTAAAATTAAAGTATAGGGGCGCCTGGGTGGCTCAGTGGGTTAAAGCCTCTGCCTTCGGCTCAGGTAATAGTCTCAGGGTCCTGGGATTGAGCCCCACATCCGGCTCTCTGCTCCGCAGGGAGCCTGCTTCCTCCTCTCTCTCTGCCTGCCTCTCTGCCTACTTGTGATCTCTGTTAAATAAATAAATAAAATATTTTTTTAAAAAATTAAAATATAGCCAGTTAAAATTTATTAAATAAGATCTGATAAAATAAGATCAACATTCATTTTGCAGTTGAGCATATTGAGATTCAGTGAAGGTTTTCCAAGCTCTAGTTCAATAACACCAGTCTTTTCAGTTTCTAAAACATGGCGAGTGTTCTCCTGCCTCAGAAGTTCCAGCTGTTGTTCCTTATGACTGTAAACCCCTTCTTTCTTCACTCTCACTATCAACCATTTCTCCCCACTTCCAACCCATATAAATGCAAACACACATACAACATCCTTTGCATAGTTGACTTTTTTGGATCTATACCTAATATTACTATTCCAGAGAGAATTTTCCTTATGTTTTATTTTTTTTTAACGTTCTATGGAAAGATATCCAGTCTCTTCTTCATGCCACACATTATAACTTACCTTGTTCAGTTCATTGCCCATCCCACAAGCTGCAAGATATATTACTTCGTGCGACCCAAAACCTTACTTGACTTTAAGCTCCATAAGGACAAAGACCAATTCTAGTTCATCTACCATTGTATGCCCAACACGTAGCCATGCCTGGTGCATGGTAGTTTAATAAATATACAATAAATAGTATGAACAAATCAATATGCTCATACACATATACTTAATAACTTTGGGTTTTCATATTTTGTTCAACATTCTACTGCAGTTCTTTTTATAGAAACAGGCAAAAAAAGAAAAAAATACATGCTTGATGAGTTACCATTAAAGGAATGAAAATAAATTCACTTAGACTAATTATTTTAAAAGGCTACTTATGATCTGTTAGTTGATGGATTGAGATAACCAGATAGTTGTGAAACATTAGGATTACAATAATCCTTTTGGAGCCTAGAACATGAACTGGCTAAGTTTAAGAAGCACAAATGCAAAGAGAGAAGAGGGTAAGAGGTGGGGTAGTATGCCCAGGTTGGGCACAAGGGCTGTGCCTCAGTAGTCTCGCAGACCTCCTGCAAATAGTCACATGACTTACTGTCAGTGATGCCAACTAGGGAAGTGAAGGATGTATACCTCTATTTACAGATTCATTTAAACAAACATAGTGAGTTGTTTCTATGGTAGAATTTTCTTCTCAGTGTTTAGAATATATCAATAAAACAAAGATTTCTTTTCTTGAGTTCACATTTTAATGGGAGGGGGGAGCATAGACTGACAATAACAGTAATCATAACAAATGAGAAAAAGATATAGTATACGGGACTGTATTAAGAGCTATGGGAGAAAACAGAATTAGGTAAAGGGGATCAGAAACACCAAGATCCTGAGGGAGAATAGTTCGTACTATTAAATAGGGTAGTCTGGGAAACACTTGTTGGGCATAAGATTTTAGCAAAGATTTAAGGAGAGAATTTAGCCCAAAGATAACATGTGAACAAAGCTTTCCAAGCAGAAGAAACAGCTAATGCAAAGACCATTAGATTGAGCATGTCAGGCATGTTTAAGAAATAGCAAGGGAGTCCTGGTGGATGGAGCAGAAGGAGCAACGAAAAGGGAAGAGTACTAGGAAATGAGGTCAGAAAGGTAATGGAGTGGGGACAGATTATGTGGAGTCATAGTGAAGACTTGTGTGTGACTCTGAGTAAAATGGAAAGTTACTGGAGGGTTTTGATTTAAGCTAACTTCCTTAGAAAACAAAACCAAACTAAAACAAAAAACCCACTCTGGCTGCTGTGTTGAATATAGCCTATAGAGAAAAATGAAGGAGCTGAAAGACCAGTTTGGAAGCTATTGCTGTAATTAGGTAAAAAGATGATGATAGTTTGATTCAACCAGTATCTGTGAAGGTGGTTAGAAGTGGTAGCATTCTTGGATACATTTCAAAGGTAGAGCCAGTTTCTGACCAATTATCATCTGTGAGAGAAAGGAAGGAATCAAAGAAAATTCCAAGTTTTAAATTTAATCGGTTATAAGTATAAATAACTTTTTCATTCCTCTACACTATTCTACGTAAGATTTATAAGGCAAAAGATATTTTTGAACATTTTACAATGAAAACTTATTTTGGGGACTTAAAACATTGTTTCTTTGCTCCTTTAAATTTTAATTTTACCTAATTCAGCACATTACCTTTGTGAGGTAAAGCTATACTGTAAAATGTCATTGAGCAATTCAAGATTATATAATTGTGTTTTCCTTCTCTGCTGAAAATATCACTATTGTTCAACATGGGGAATGTCCTTTGCATTTTAACTTTCAGAAGTGGATCTGTCTTGGTAAACTATGTATTCTATTTATGGAGTGCTTTATCATTTCTGACATGCTGTGACATGTGTTATCTCATCCCATCCTCTCCACAACCATGGCAGATAGCAGGGCAGGAAATATGCATAGGAAATTGAAGTTTAAGTAACTAAGTAGCTACCATGAGAACCCCTTCTTTCTTAGGTTTAGCTCACTCACTGATGTGCTTTGAGCTAGTTCCAGCTGAGGAGGAAGGATGGGAAACTTAGTGTGTCCTATGCTCACTCAAAGCTGAGTAGTCCAGGCCAGGATCAAATTTGTGACCTCCTTATCATCAGTGCCCCCAGACAAGTGGGCTAACAAATCATTTTGTAAATCAAACTTAATTACATCTCCAGAATCAGCTAGCCATTAGTTCCCCTTTATTTTCCTAGGTACTTTCACTATTTTTGTATTCTCTCATCCATACCATGTTTCTCATCTTTTTCATTCAGGAAGGTCAACTGCACCTTTGCTGGCCTGTCTACAAAGTACTAAAGCTTGCTTCCTGGACTACAGTCAAAGAATTTGAGAAATTAACAATGCCACCATCAGGGTGCATAAGAAAATGGGGAGAAGAAAGATGCCATTGTGAAGATCAACAAGGTGTGGTAGATATGGTATCTTTTTCTGGTTGAATCCGAGGCAATCAAAGAACAACTTGTTTTGTTTTCAAGGGTCTCCTGGGAAATCTACATTAGTAATGTATTCATCAGGACCATCCGCTTCAACCTGAGTGTCCTCAGCTTTCAGTCTTTCACTCAACTGCTGCAAGCACCTGGCTCCTAAAATTCAGCTAGGGAAGTATAATGGGAATAGTAATAATCCTATTGCTGCAATGTCTTTCTTCTCTTTAAATTAAGCCATGCAATTAATTTATACCAATCTCTTTTTTTTCAAGGGCGGAAATGAAGTCTGTTTTTGGAATGTAAAGATAACTTCAGCATTTTTTACAGTCTTGGTAGTTATGGGGGTGGTGGGGGAGGGAAAGGAAAGTCATTTGAGTAAGTAAAACATATTTAACTACTACGGAGAGAGAAATTTTAATGTATATATAAAGAATCGTTTGTAAGAAGTGCAGACAAATGCGAAATGGCATTATTAATAAGTAATGCCGTTAAAGAGACGGTTCTTTCTCAGCACTCACACCTCTGAATCATCTTGGGGTTCCCTGACTTCCTGGTTCCCTGTACCCTCCAGCAGTGACGCCCCTTCTCCTAATCATTGTCAGGGGTTTAAGTGCCATCGTCAGGATGAAGCTTATTATCTACCTGCTCCCCCAGCTTCTCTCTGAGTGACACACCACCCACGCCTCCACGCACAGCTCTTCTCCTTCCGCAGCTCCCAGAAGGAAGCTGAAGCGCTGCAGAGGGAGCCCGAGCCTACTCTCGCCTGCACCCCGAGACCACGAAGCTCCACGCTCCAGATTACCCACCGAGTCTGTGCCCTGCTCGGTCCACCGCCCACACCCCCACCCTGCCGCGCCGCGCCGCGCGGCGCGCTGCAGGAGTAGGAAGCGGCCCTGCGCTGCGCTTCCAGCTGCGTCTGCCCGAGCGCGGCACGTGCTCCCGGCGCTGGCGCGCGCGAGAGCGCCACCGCCGCGGGCCCCGGAGCCGCTCTGCCTCCTGTCGCCGCTGCCTCCGTCGCCGTCACTCGCGCTCCAGCTGCAGCCCAGGCCGGCACGCGAGCGCAGGAAGCCCGCGAGGAGCGGCTGGCTGGGGGCGCCAGGCTCAGGGCGCGCGCCAGGTAAGCACAGCGCGGTTTTCATTCTTTCAGCTTGAGAGTCCACCACGGCAGTAGGATAGCGCCGGAGCCCCTCCCCCAGCACGGGGACGGGTAGCATTCAGGCGAGGGGCGGGAGCGCGGGCAAAGGCACCCAGGAGGGCAGGTGGTGGGCAGGTGGAGAATGGTGGAGCCAGGGACGCTGAGACGTCCTGCAAGTTTAGAAAAGTCACCCTGCAAGGACGTGTGCTGTGTGAATCAGACACGAATTTCTAGTCAGGAGCCCAGGCTACCGCGGCGTCGCTCCAACGAGAGGTTTATGAAGATCATTTTGATTTTATTTGCATAAGTGAGGGACTTAAGTGGGCTCGTTTCCATAGAAAACGAACTAAAAAAAAAGCAGAGGAGAAAACAGAGATCTGAGCCAAAGGAGGCGTTTGGATTTCGGTCTCTCTCTCTTTCTCGCATACCGATACATGTGCACAAAAGGGTGCCTTGTAGGGAGAAGGGAGCTTATCGGTCTTTGAGACCATTAGGTGTTTGGGGGCTAGGAAGAGCATTCGCTGATGCTTTTCCCTGAAAAGAAGCAGCAGAAGAGAGACCTGGCGGGGAGTGAATGCCAATGTTCCATTTCTAAAATGACACTTGCATGACTGCACTACGGGGGAAGAGGTTTTCTAGATCAGGGGGCCATTTTTAAGGGGGTATACCTATCGCTCTGGACCTATAAGCTCAGGTTCAAGTACTCCTAGTGGGGGATAAGGAAAAAACCTTACACTAGGTTTCTTTATGGAACTTTGGAAAAGGATGGGGTCAGAAAGAGGAACGGGTGGGGGTTGGGGAGGAAAGGGAGTTGAGTATGAATGAATGGGGATGGGGGAGGAGAAGGAGAGGAAGCCTGGAAGTCAGGCTTGGTATCCGTGTGTTCATTTAGTCCCGCCCTGGGTAGTTCTGGATTTGGTCTCTAGGAAAATGTGTGACCTTGAAAAAGTCCCTTAACCTTTGTGTACTCAGTTTCTCCATTTCTTTCATTTCTGCAAATCATAGAGATTCTTCTGTGTTTGAGGGCACAGAAGTTCTGTGGAGTAATGTCTTTCTGTGATCCTATGGGTTTTTAGATCTGCATACAAGGAAGGAAGAGCACCCAGAAATCCAGATCAATGAATCTTCAGGGCATTCTCCCTAAAAGTACCAAAGACATTTGCAAGCTCCTGGCTGTGCTGTTGGTGTAATGCATGCTGAGAGGTCTGTGGAAATGGTTGAGAAGGACAAGCAGACACTTAGACTATAACCAAGGGAACCTAGAGTTCTGAGTGCTGTTTGGAGAGATTCAGATCCACAGAGCCTAAAGTCACTTGCTTTTTTAAGGTAACAAATAAAGAAGGAGCTTTGGTGGCAAGCTGTGAAGTTCTTTGAATCTGAGGGTTTGGGAAATAATCTGGAATTGATTCTAAACAAGGAAAATGAATGGCATCTTACTTGAAAGGTTGGGCATTCCAGATGGCAGGAAGGTTTTAGAGTGCAATCTGAGAACGCTGTAATCTGCGCACAGAGGTTAGGAGGGAGAGGAGAATGGATATTGTTCCTGAGGCAAGGGTTCCTAGGAAGCAAGTGGCATCTGCCCATTGTCTTTGACACCTCTGCCACTTGTCCAAGGAGGGCACAGGTACTTCTTTCCCTTTAATGCAAGCTTATTCCTAGAACTCAGGGATCTGTATCCCAGCTGCTGAGATATGAAGGTGCACATGGGAAAACTCAAGTCTTATGGGTGCCCCTGATTCCTCTTATCATGTGAGCATCTGGATTCGGAGCTGGTTCCCCCATCCAGATTCGACCCAAAGTCTGTGTTCCTAAAGGAACTCACTGTGCCACTTGGTGGCACCAAAAAGTTGCGCTGAGAACTCTGTTCTCTATAAATACAAACTACCACCCCTCCCTCCTCCGCGAACTCCCCTTCCCCCCCCACCCTCCCCTTTCTCAGTAGCAGGGAGATTGCTGCACACGCCGCCCTCAGCTCTGCTGTTCTGTGCGCACTGAGCGCAGGAGATGAGCTTAAGATCTTCTTAGTGGGGAGCCTGGGAATGGAGAGGCTGACTCTGCCCCGCTGATCAGCACAGCCCAACTTTATGGGGGGCTAGCTAGACTGCGTCTCACTGCCCGCTGCGCAGCCAAGAGGGGGGTAAGCTTGCTAAGGGTCTGTGTGCCCAAGTGTCCCTGCGCTCGGGAAGGATGTAGGAGCTATCAGCTTGCTGGGTACCTCACAGTTTGGTTTGGGAGTAGGAAGAGTGTGGAGCAGGTTGGTCAGACCTTGAGCTTAAAGTCTGCTCTGTTTGCTGATGGCCTTAGTTAAACCTGTTGGGAGAAAAGGCAAGAGCAATGGGGTATAAAGGAGGGAATGGCTGCAAGGATTGAGAAACGGATCCTGCATGCCTTCGGATCCGAGTTCCCACTCCCTAAGGCCAGGTGCTCATGTTTAGAATGCAGATTATGCTGCCCCAAACCACCCGAGGGCTCGGAATTGGGAGAAGCAGAGGTGGAGAGGGAAGGAAGGAGAATCGCTTCCCAGTAGATCGGTAAGATGCCGCGACCGTAGCGCCTGCAGCAGGAGGAGGGGGGACAGCGGGTGGTGCTGAAATCACAGCTCTCACTCAGGCTAGCGTGCTTCTTTCTGAACCCCAGTCTGCGCCCTCTCGCTCTTTCCTCTCCTATAAAGGAGGGAATGGCTGCAAGGATTGAGAAACGGATCCTGCATGCCTTCGGATCCGAGTTCCCACTCCCTAAGGCCAGGTGCTCATGTTTAGAATGCAGATTATGCTGCCCCAAACCACCCGAGGGCTCGGAATTGGGAGAAGCAGAGGTGGAGAGGGAAGGAAGGAGAATCGCTTCCCAGTAGATCGGTAAGATGCCGCGACCGTAGCGCCTGCAGCAGGAGGAGGGGGGACAGCGGGTGGTGCTGAAATCACAGCTCTCACTCAGGCTAGCGTGCTTCTTTCTGAACCCCAGTCTGCGCCCTCTCGCTCTTTCCTCTCCT
>NC_081557.1:63490868-63568754 GCF_022355385.1 Mustela nigripes | reverse complement strand
GTGGTTGCATCTTTCCCCTTGGAAACACAGCCTGCCAGTGACCCGGGAGCGGCAGCATGAGTAGCATGCCGAGGAGGGAACCCAGGCTACAGTGACTTGGGGAAAGAACCCCAGTCAGGCCCGTGAGCTAACCGGTGACCGGAGCCTAACCCAGACTTTGGACCTCATGAAGGGAAATGAAGAGTCTGCCTGGAAGGTTCTTGAAACTGGTGCTGCAATTTCCAATCGCCCTCATTTCCCTCCGGAGCAGGTGCTGTAGGGCAGGGAAATTGAGGAGAGGTTAACAAGCACTTGTGCTTATTTAGGCACAATCCTGGTGCTGCCTCAGCTGAATTGTAAGCTTGAGTAACCAGGCAGATAGAT
This sequence comes from Mustela nigripes, assembly GCF_022355385.1. Classification (NCBI taxonomy): domain Eukaryota; kingdom Metazoa; phylum Chordata; class Mammalia; order Carnivora; family Mustelidae; genus Mustela; species Mustela nigripes. The sequence continues at coordinate 63,568,391 of NC_081557.1, read as the reverse complement.
TCTCCAACACTTTACTTCCCGCTAAGAAATTGACACAGGCCGGTGGGAAGGCAGAATCTCCCTCCCACCTTTTGCTTCTTTCTCTACATATTGTTTTATTGTTCTAAGTCCCTTGAGACTCAGCCAGAGCTAATCTGTATTCTTAATGTTGGCTTCTGGCCATTCGAGACAGCCAAGTTAACATTGCCTTTTACTACGTTCAGCCTCTTCTCCCAGTGGGGCTAAGCCAAGGTTTTCTGTAGAATCCTCTTAGGTAGACAACATTCTAGATACTCTTTTGAGTTTTGATGTGTTTAGGTATGCTGCCTCTTGTTAGATGTGCTTTGTGCCCCTCATTACCACCACAGAGCACAAGGAATTTTCTCCTGTAATTTCTCTCGTGTATCTATGATTTTCACATTTAAGAATCAACTGTGACTATTTCTGTCCTCTATAGATTTCAGTTTCTGTCTAAAAGGATGTTTAGTTTGGGACTTGAAAATACTGCTTCCTAAACTCATCAGGTTAATGCACATCCTACAAAGGCTTCTCCAGGGGGGACCGTTTCAGCACATCGGACAGATCCTTCAGGGTTTCTTAGGAGAAGAATGTGGGTAGAATACTTTCCACCTAACTGCTGCTTGTAAGAGAAAAGATTTCCCCTAGTCATTTACACTCTGCTTGACACAATGTATCATTTGGATATTTTCATTGCACCCCCTAGATCTCTGCGGTCACAAGTCAGTAATTTGGCTGTGGGCTGTACCCAAAGAGAAACCAAACTGCAATATTGATTTTTTAAAGGACTTATTGAGATTATTTGGGAGAGGGTGTGATGTTTGAACAATCCAAATATGTACTTCCGTAGGGAGACACAGGCCTCTTCCATCACTTAAGAGTCCATGTGATGGATCTGGTGACAAACACCAACGTGAAAACTTTGTCCAACCAGCACAAAACAAATATCACGTTTGTGACTAAAGGATTTTAATACTTCTAATGTTCTCATTTTTGTTCAAAACACATTAAAGAATTTATAGGAGTCTTACATTTTCTTTTACGGAATTTTAAGAGCATTTTAGATTAAAAAACTAAATTAAATGTCAATAAAGTATAGGTGAAATTACAGATTGAAAATATGAAATGACAGTAATCATGAAAAATATTGTACTTATTTGTATACCATTCTCTCCCAGGCTTTCTGTCCTTATGGGATGAAGAAAGACATGCATTCAACTATTCTTCCCTTATCCTCTTTGCTCTGTTATTTTAATAGAGTATAAACTAACTTTATAAAATATTGAAGACTATCTTTTGATATCTATTGGGATATGCTAAACTTAATTGGTTTGTTCGGAGTTTGGATATGCTGAAGGTGTAGTAATACAAAGCAGGAACATTTTACAGTTTAGAAATATTGTTATTTTTAAAATTCAGAGGAATATTAATGCTAGTCCTGGAGCATCATTTAGTCATTATTTTCATTAATGAGTGGAGCTTAGGAGGACACAAGATAAGAGCATCAAAAGAAATCTTTTTTAGTTCATGATGTGAAAAATAAAATTTGAATTTTGATTTTGAATTTTTGGCTATTTGCAAAAGGCAATATCTTCTTGGTATTTCTTCATCTCAGTCAGTTAAAACGTAGTTGTAAAAAGTGTTATGCCATGAGCCTGCTTTCATTTCCTTTAAGTTCACAGAGGAAGAAAAAAAATCTAGATTTTACCAGTTCTAGTTTTGTTTGAATTATATATCCAACTTTAGTCAGAAGGGTAACCAAACAAAAGCCTTGATTCAGGCTCATCACTGCTTCAGCAACTACCCTTCCTTGAGCATGTTGGGTGCCATGCCATGCACTGGTGTTATTTAATCCTCATGACAATTATGCAAGGCAATATTTGTTCTTAATTCTCTGTTGTTAAAACCAAGTTGTTGTTTTCCTTCCATTGTCATATGAAAGGAAATGGGAAAAATGAGTAAATACATACATCTGATTGGTTTGGAAATCAAGCTTACCCTCTTTCATCACATTAGGTAACTTTAATCTATGGTGTGCCAAAAGATTATGGAATTGTTTTCTCGTGATTTCCAGTGAGTTGTGGTATGGTTGGAAAGGCAGAGGCTCACACAAGATTTGCCTGAGTTTGAATCCCATCTTTGTATGGGATTACTAGCTGTGTAACCAAGGGAGAGTTACTTAATATTGCTCTGCCTCTGTTTTCTTTATTTTTCAAATGGGGAGCGGGGGGTGAGTGGGTGCTTGGGTGGCTCTGTTGGTTAAATGTCAGACTCTTGAAGATAGCTCATGTCTTGATATCAGAGTCTTAAGCTCAAGCCCCACATTGGGCTCCATGCTGGGCATGGACTTTGCTTTAAAAAAAAATGAGGAACAGGTTGTAACACTATAAGGTGCATTGAATAATTATGATGAATTAACTGTACAAATATAAACAAAGTTCTAGACCACAATTAAGAGTGTAGAAATCATAGTTGTGACTGTTAATCTCATCTAGGCCTTTGAATATCAAATGTTTCCTAGCTTTCCCTAGTTTCTGAATTTAATCTTCTCAGCAACCCTGTGGTTGGTACATAATTGCTGTTTCAAATATCTTCTCTTATTTTAGTCAAACTAGTTGGGAAATTTAAAGGAAAGACTTATATGTGAAAAATGTGTTTTATGTAGATACTATTCTGTTGGTCTTATAAAAATATCAGACCTATGAATAATTCCCTAATGATCATTTTCCACAGTAACTCTGGCTATAGGTCATTGTTCATAAGCTTAATGCTCTTAAACATAAATGTTATGAGGAAAATTAAAAGATCATAATCATAATGGTGCTAGTGGGCACAGTAATAGTAATAATAATAATGTAGCCTATTTACATTCATAATACTTTACAAAGGAATAATTGAAAAATATTTCTTAAAAACTAATTTGCCTTAATACACAATAAGGCAGAACTCTTTAAAGACTGAGAAGAAAGGTAAATAGCATAATAATTACCTTTTTAAAAATAAAAATTGGATTTTGAAAAACTAATGTACAATTACTATATAAAATATTCTTTGCTTTGTTACAAAGTTAAAATGAACTTGATATTTCATATTAAAAATGGCCTTTGAAATGATCAAGTATATCACAGGATACTCTTCTCATTCATTTATATAATAAATGACTTATGACCACTCAGAACCACGCTACCATGCTTATTTGATGTAAGGCAATATAATCCTTCATTCTCAGGATTTAATCTGTATTTCTCAAATTGCAATTCTAAGCTTTAAAACAATACAATGTAGCCAGAAAAAAGTTATAAACTAAAGAAGGCATAAGACAAACCCATTCCAAACTACTGTTCTTAAATTATTAGGATGCTTCAGGAAAAAGTTTTCTGGGACTGACAAAACCAGATGATTAGTTCTTAATTATATTCTTTTCTGATGCTTATGTAGATGTTGCCAGGATATAGATCAGAAGTTTTCAGCTGGAGATGACTTTGACTTACAGGGGACATTTGACAGTGTCTGGGGACATTTTCATTTGTTACAACTAGAGGAGGTGTGTTTGCTATTGGCATCTAGAGACCTCTACAAGGCACAGGACAGTAAACCTCCACAGTATGTCGCTAAGGTTGGGGAACTATAATCTAAATGATTGCAGGAAACAGAGTTACCTCTATTTATTTAGTTGGCTTGTATGGCATCTAAATGTGGTTGGCTGGCATTACATAAACTTGTAATGTAAAGGAGAGAGAGTCTCTAGAATGTTTTTGAGTCAATGCATAAGGTTTAACCAGCCAACCCATTTGGTCTTTTGGGAGATATTATCATCCGATTATGTTGAGTATGGGCTTTGGAGCCAGAGGGAGTTGGGTTCATGTCCTGACTTTGCCATTTATTATAGGTATAGGACTTCTGGCAAGATTCTTCACCTCAAAATCTCAATTTCTAGAGATATTTAATGTAGGTAGTAATCATACCTACCTCATGGGTCATTTTGAGACTGATGTTAAATAATGCTTGTATATTATTTAGCACAAAGTAGTCACTCAATAAATATTAGCCATTGATAAGTAACTAGAGATCAAATGTGCAAAAGCACATTTTCAAGCACCTGATGATAGGTAATATAATAGGCACAATAATGCTTTACAGTCTTTCAAGGTATGCCATAAATAACAAGAAAGCAGCTGAAGGCTGCAAAATGGGAAGATGCCTGGAATCCCTGCTTGATAATTAAATTGAAACTAGTTAACAGTAGATTACATCATTTTTATTGCTTTGCTGTAGAAGGCTGTTTCAGGTCTTCATGGACTACTAAACCAGTTGTTTAATGATTTACAATGATTTAGTGAGCTTTATTCTAGTGCTAGCACCTTTTAATTAATGCAGAAAATAACAGATTTCACTTTTGTACAATGATATTTTATGGCCCCTTTTTGGTTTAAGGGAGTTTCACTGAAAATATGGCACGTTTTTTGGATCTGAGCTAAACAGAGAGGGTTCTGGGCTTCCTTGTTTACAAGGTCACAAATGTGTGCTTGAGATAGCTCCAACAATGGAGCTTTCCTAGACTATAAAGCTCTCGGTATCATACCTCAGAATCTCGCTCATCTATGGGATGCACTTGTTTTTAGGAAAATACATCAAAGGCATTCATGGCATATGCAATATTGATACCCCTGTCTCTTTAGGATGGGACTATTCCTCAGGCAGAAGGAATCATTTTAGTGTTGATGTCCCGAACTGTGTGATTTGCTTGTGTGGGGATTAAGTTATATAAGAGACATCTGTGCCAGAAAGATGGTCAGTGTTTGAGAAGATTGTTAAGAATAAAAGACAATGTGAGCTGTGAATCTGGTTACAGTGTAAGTTGCCATTTATGCAAATTCTACCCACTAACATTTTTTCTTCAGTTAGGATACAATAGAAGACTGTATGGTTACTGGAGGCAAAAATAGTTTATGCGTATCAAATATATGTCTACTCTCTTCTATAATGGGATAGTGATTAATTTTATTATGTTGTGAACCAAGAGATATATTATTGAATAAAGCAGACTAGTGGCTCTGAAAATAAGACCCTAAACTAATCTATTATATGTTACACTGTTTATGTAAACTCCTATCATTTACTGTTTTTGATTGAATTAAAGCACTCCATATATAAGGTTGTAGATCTATAACATTTTGAAACCTTTTAAAATCATTGTATTAATTCTTCCTCTGTATCTGTAACAAGAACCTGATTTTTTCTTTTTTTTTTTTGTTACCAATCTATAACCTCTACTACATCAGAGTTATAACTTAAAGCAAATAATTTATTCTCTATTTAGTCTCTCTAATAGATTCTATTTTCTGATATATAAAATGGGATAATCAGATATTCTTGGCAGTAATTTTGTCATAGGTTGAAGTGAGATTAATAATGGGAAAAGGTTCTATAAATTGAAAAAATAATACAGTATTACTATTTCCCATCCCTTTTTTTTTTTCCCCTCTAAGACTCTTGTTAAGTAAATGAATATACCTCATGGTGAGATACCTAAGGAGGAATGGCCTCACCCATAAACTTATACAGGAAGTTGATGTTACCTTTTGAAATCTAAATAATAAATGTGATAATAAAATGTGAAAATGTGCATGCCAGCCATATCATGCATTTATAGAAATACTTTAAAAAGTAAGTAAAGTATATTATTTATAACAGTAGAAAAATCTGTAAACAATCTAAATATATACTAATATGTGGATAATTAAATAATTTTTGGTGTAATAATGTAGTTGAATGCTATGCAACTGTTAAAAAGAAATGGATGCTCTGAGTGTGAACCTTGGCTCTGATAGTCACTTAGTTTAGAATATTAAACCATTCCATCTATCTGAGCCTCATATCTCCCATCTGTAAAATATGCATAAAGTTGTTCATCTTACATTTTTTTATGACAAATGATGTTTTTCACTTGAAACACTAAACATAGTGCCTAACATGTGGTGAACTCTCTCTATATATTTTAATTATTATTGTTGTCTCCATCAACAAAATGAACCGATATGGAAATATATTTACAATATAGAGAGTAGAATAAAATGTATTGATAGAGATTTCAAATTAACACTATTTGAATTTAAAAATATGATAAAAAAATTATATGCTTAGAAAATTATGGAAGAGCAGATACCAAGTTGTAGAATGTGATTAAACCTGGGTTTTGAGATGGGATTTTGCTGGGTTCTTCTCCCAGACCTGCCAAAAATCATTTAATCTTTGTGAGTCTCAATTGAATTGAATTATCTACAGGGCTCTCTCCACTTCTGTAAAGATATTTTTCTTAATATGTTGAAAAGCCATGAGGAATACTAAAGGTTTCTACCTGCTAGATTGTCAGTACCTGCTTCTTTTTTTGAGGACCTCTGTTGTCTGAACCCATTGGACGGAAGAATTTTTATTATCCACTTTTCAATTTCCCAGGGTGGGGCAAGGGATAGTATCTTAGAACCTCAATCAGATAGTTGACCAGAAAACTCAGTGGAAGCATTTCACTGAATTTATTTGTTCATTTAGCAGAATTTATTGAATGTTTATTTTGTGCAAAGATTATACCAGTTGCTGTATATAGTACCAATTTAACCTTTAAGGGACCCAAAGTCTGTTGGATGATGAAATGTGTAGAAATAGCTATAATATTAGCTTAGTAATAAACACAAAGTATCAATAAAAATGTGACATGAATTCAGGGGATAGAGCAATACGACAAGGTGAAGGATCTGGGATGATTTTATAAAAGGACTATTTTAAAATATTATCCCATTCAGTCCTCATTAAAACTCCTTAGAGTAATACTATTGTCATTCCACTTAGGCTCAGAGAGGCTAAGTGACCAAGGGCACATAGCCAACACATGGCAGTATTAGGACTCAAACCCAGGTCCACTTGATTCCAGCCCATGCTCTTTAAAAACTCTGCCATAAAGGCTACTCAGGCAAGAACAGGTAAAGGATCAGAAGCAGCATGAATAAGACCATTGGGTAAAGCAGTGTATACCTGAAGGGGATACAAATTTGCTTGACTAGTTGACTCCCCAGGAAGGGCAGATTCAAGAGAGATAAGGGCCACAGGGGCAGAAATTTAATGTCAGGCCCCTCAGTCCCACACTTCAAGTAATATCACAAATAACATCTTTTCGTAGCAAATGTAGAAATTTGGAAAACAGATAAAGGCAAAGAAAAAATGAAAATTTACACGTATTCCCACCACTCAGAGAACACCCTTTTAGTCCACTATGTTTGTTTCCAGACCTCGTGCATACATACACACTCAGTGTTTTATATTGATATCATATTTATATTTTAAATAGTACCAAAATTTTTTCCAGTCTCCTTTGCTGGTTTTTCATCTCTGGGAGCTTAATCATTGGAATTCCCTGGGACTCAGTCTTAGAGCTAGTCTCCTTTCTATCTGCACGTCCTAGGTGACTTCCTTTAGTTTCATGGTTTGTAAAAAATGCTTATCTGTATAGTGATGCCTCCCCCATTTATATCTCCTACACAGACCTCTCTGAGAACCTTAGCCTCTTATGACTAGCTGCTTATTAAATGTCTCTTCTTGAATTTCTAACATATATCTTAAAATTGACACATCAAAACTAGTTTCTATTAAGTCCACCCAAATCTGCTCTTCCATGGCTTCCTCCACCTCAGTTAATGTGGTACCATCTTTCATTTGCTCATGCCGAAAACCTGAGTGTCTTCGTTGAACCTTATCTTTCCTTCACATCCCAAGTCCCATCTGACAGCACACTCCTCTGCTCTCCCTTCCACTCGTTCTCTCCACGGAGAGGGCCACGTCTCCCTGATACAAGCCACTGTCCTCTCTCCAACTGGGATTCTTGGAGTCATTTCCTGACTGCCTCTTCAGTTCTGCCTTTGTGCCCTAATTCTTATTACAAAATGTTGGTCTTTGTGTGTTTGTCTGCTATTGAAAACTCTTCTGGAAAATCACTCTCACATGATATTAAAGCCCAGCCTATTTAAGTCCAGAAAGAATCCACATGATCATACTGTTTCTCGACCTGACTTTCTCACTCCTTAGTTTTACTGCACTGGAGTCATATTGGTTCCTTGTTGTTCCTCAACATATGAAGCAGAAGTCTGCCCCCAGGGGCTTTGCATTTGATTTTGGCCTTACTTAGAATGTTCTTTCGCTAGATATTTGCACAACTCATTCTCTTCTTTTAAGTCTTTGCCCAGATTTTAACTTTTTATTTTTTAAAGATTTATTTATTTGAAAGAGAGAGAAAGAGAGCATGAGGGGGGAAGGGTCGGGGGAGAAGGAGTCTCCCCACTGAGCAAGGAGCTGTATTTGGCCCCATGGTCCCAGGGATTCCAGGATCATGACCTGAGCCAAAGGTAGTTGCTTAACCAACTGAGACACCCGGGTGCCCCCAGATTTTACTTTTAATGTGTTTACTTCTTTGGTTACATTATTAAAATTTTCTGACAGCTCTGACTCTATCTTCCTTCTTGCTCTAGTCTTCTTTTTAACCCTTATTACTGTGTACATACAATATTTTACCTCCTTATGTTGTTTATTGTCTGACAACCCCCCCCTTTAGAGTCTAAGCTTTGGAAGGGCATGGATGTCTGTCTGCTTTGTCCATAACTGAAGCCTCAGGACCTCGAAGAGTGCTTGTTACATAGTAGTTACTTGATAAACACATATTCGACAAATGAGTGATGGTGCTAGAGCTAGTATATACCTGATTGGTCTATCTGGAATTTATATTCCATTAATTTGTTGTATTTTGGGAGCACATGTGATCTCTTGTTTAACCTTATAATAAGCTAAGTTGTGGCACGATTCTGTCAAGTTTCCAAGTCACAATATATTTCAGAATGTACTTTCCAGGTATGTGAGCTTCATAGCTGATGTCGATAAAGTACAGCCATTGTGTGCATCCACAGCAGTGGTCATTGCTTTTTTTTTTTTTAAACAGTCATTGTTTTATAATCCAGCAGGCCATAATCTACTGGGGGTTGACAGAGCAATATAAACACTTTTGTACTGGACAGTCATACACATTTCTACATTCTAAACACTGAATCATCTATTTTCCTGGAATGTTCTTCACCCTCTAGGTTTAAAGGAAACTCCTGTAGGATTCTATATCCCTGGGGTGTTTAAACTATGTTTGGGTGGCCCTTCTCATTTTTTTATGACCTTGGGAAATCCCTTTCTTGAGGGAAGGGGCAGTAAGGCAGCAAGGGATAATGAAAAGTGTATGTGATGGAGGGCCTCCTGGGTGGCTCAGTTGTTAAGTGTCTGCCTTTGGCTCAGGTCATGATCCCAGGGTACTGGGTTTGAGCTCTGTATCGGGCTCCCTGCTCAATGGGAAGCCTGCTTCTCCTTCTCCCATTCCCTCTGCTTGTGTTCCCACTCTGTTTCTCTCTGTCAAATAAATAAAATATTAAAAAAAAGAAAAAAGAAAAAAAGAAAAGAAAAGTGTATGTGATGTAATCACTAAGCATAGACATAAATTCTAGGTCCACCGCTTTCTAAGGGATCAGCTACTTCATTTATTTATTTATTTAAGTATAATTGACACAGAATGTTGCATTAGTTTCAGGCATACAATACAGTGATTAGACACCTTTATATGTTATGAGCGACTGGGCAATTTTTAACTTACCATAACCCATTACCATCATTTGTAAAATGGAGATAATAAAATAATACTTACATCTCGAGGTTGCTATAAGGATTATTGCCACACACAGACACATCCACACACAGATAGTCAATGCATATAGAAAATTATATCTTTGGGAGAACACGATGTATTTTATTATTTGCAACATGAAAGCCCTTTGTGTGTCTGTAAATATAAATTGCCCAGGACATTCTCTTCTGGCTCCTCTTCCATTGTGTGTTCTTATGTTCTCTCCCTATTTTATGACTTGCCTTTGTTCTCTTAATGGGCTTTTCCACAATCTGGCCTGTATGTGGGACTGACTTCCCAGCCCCACCTTTTCTTTACTTATGCTTGCTGTTCAGGTGATTATATTCACTGCAAAGGTTTTATGTATTGGTGATCCTCAGTTTATATATCTAACTGGAAACACACATCTCGATCCAGCCTTATAGATCCACCCTCCTGTTTGGCACCCGAACCTAGGTGCTTTAAAGTTATCTCATGTGGGGCACCTGGGTGGCTCAGTGGGTTAAGCCTCTGCCTTTGGCTCCGGTCATGATCTCAGGGTCCTAGGATCAAGTCCTGCATCGGGCTCTCTGCTCAGCGGGGAGCCTGCTTCGCCCTCCCCTCTCTGCCTGCTACGTGCCTGCTTGTGATCCCTCTCTCTCTCTGTCAAATAAATAAATAAAATCTTTAACAATAAAGTAAAATAAGGTTATCTCACATTTAACATGTTCAAGAGAAAGTTATTCAGGTTTTCTCTGCCTCCACCTGCTGCTATACCTGTCTATCCCATATCTTTAAGTGGTAAAATACACTCATTTTTAGACTCTAAACTTAAGAGTAGACCCTAATTTTTCTCTACCTTATAACCCACACCCTGTCACAAGTCCAGTTGATTCTACCTGCAAAATATGTCTGATGATGTCCATTTCTTTCTGTATCTGCTTTCCCCAATAGTAGCCAAGCCACTGTAATTCCCTACTTAGATTATTTGTGTATAATCAGATAATAGATTATTATAGATTATTTGTGTATAATATATAATAGATTATTATAATCTATAATAGATTATATTAGATTATTTGTGTATAATCAGATAATAGATAACAAATAATAGATTATTTGTGTATAATCAGATCGCTACTTAGATTATTTGTGTATAATCTAATCAGATTTTTTCTGCCCATTATCCAGAACAATGAACAGCTAGAACAATCTTTTGTAAGACTGAATTCTGCCAGTCATTTGTTTATAACTCCTCAGTAGTTTTCTGTTGCACTTAACATCCAACTTCCTTTTAAGCATCTACCTGATCCTACGTGGTCTGGCCCTTTCTTATTTTTGCACCTCATCTTGTACCACGATTGCTCCCATTCTTTATGCTCTGGCCATACTTGTTCACATGACTGCCTTCTTCATTTGATTGTTCTTTGCATTTCCCAGGCTCTAGCTAAAGTCATCTTTTAGAGTACTGATCTGTGAGCCCTGTAGGAAGCAAATATCACCTATTCTCTCTTGAATACTTAATTTCCAGGACAGAGTCATAGCATAGACATGCCATAAATATTTGTTAAATGAGTTAATGAACAAGTGCCTGGCATATGATGGTTGTTCAATGAAAGATAATTATGGCACTGATCAGTGTGCATCATTGCACTTCTTTGTCTTCTTTGTTACATTAGTCTCTCCCACTCAATAGTTAGTAGATATTTTTTGAATGAGTAAAAAAATTAATTTAGCTTATAACTGAAAGACAATATTTTAGTGTTGTGTGTGTGTGTGTATTGAGTATTTCTCAATATATACAGAGCTTGCCTAAAATAATTCTAATACAAAATTCACGAGAATGTTTTAGTTTCACCATTTTGATAGGCCACTTTTAGTCTCACTTATCACTTTGATGGTCTTATGTAATAAAAATGAGTCCTGTTTTGTTATTGCATTTTCTCACTAATGTTCTGGATTTAATAAGACACTGATTTCTTTATATATGGATATGCTCATATGCTTATGAGAGATGAGATATGGTTATGAGATATGCTCATAAGCAGTAGAAGTCACATGTTCATGAGAACAAGCATTGGTCTCTAGGTCTTCGGTCTAAGCAAATGAAGGGAAAGCTTGAGAATATTCAAATAATTTCTCATATGAGAAAACTATTATCAGCCTTTGCTCCCTTCTCCTTCTCTACAATGCCAACTTCCATACCAAAACTGATTTTTGCCCTAAATATTGTTAAACATCTAGTTATCCTGGAACATCTGGTCATTTTATAAGGTTTTTTGTTTTAATGTTTGGCCCTATGCAAGGCAGCCTTTCTCTGTTGCCATAGGAGACAGTAGAAGGCAGTGGTAGAAATGTTGGGATGCGTGGAATGACGAGAACTGTGATTCAGGTCATCTTCACTTGGTGTCGGGACTAGAATTTTTGCAGACCTGATGGGTTTTGAAAACCATTAGTATTCTTGGGGAAGCATCATGCTTGTGTAAATTCCTGAAGAAGCATCACCTGTCTTTGAAAGGTGTTGTTTAGGAAGTTAGTCACTTGAAAACAACTTGAGATCCTTTGCTGGCAGAGAGGATAACGTAACAAATAAGTCTCTTATACAATACTTTCAATAACCCAAATCACTAATTTGTCAGTTCCCTTTTACAAACTCTGCTAGAATTGGCTGTAGGCAATTAGGGACACATTTCCTTCTTTCCGGGAGTTTAAACTGAAATAGATGACTACATTCAAAGCACTGCTAAGTTTCTACTCAGAAGGATAGTTCTAAATATGCATCCTTCTAGCCCTTGGAGTCTTTGTGATATGGAGTTTTTTTTTTTTTTTTTTTTTTTTCTGGATCGGAGATAGAGGACTGATTACTGTGAATTTTATTACAAGACTCTGTAATTACTCTGAAGACTCTGGAGGACTGAGCGGGTTGCCAGAGAATTTTCTGTCTTCACCACCTAGCTACAGAATGCCCTTAGAAATGTAATAACAGAAAAGGTCATGTCCTGGAGATGGAGATATATAGATATCTATATAGATATCTATAGATCTATAGATATCTATATAGATATCTATATATCTATATATATACCTAATCAATATACAAAACAACTGCATAGTTGATATCTTATGTTGTTTCCCATAACAGTAGCCTAGTACATATGATGGGACTTTTCAGATGAGGAAATTCTGGTACTAAGAGGTTGAACAATTTATTAATAATTCTTAATAGCAGAACTGCAACTTGAACTGAATATTATTTTTGCCCCAAACCAGTGCCCACTTCCCTTTGTCTTTCTACCTAGTTTGGGAACATTTCACTCTGCAATACCCCAAACCTCTTCTTCTTCTTCTTCTTTTTTTCCTATAGTTCATTTAACTTGGAAATACCTACTGACTTTGTTCTATATTATATGGAAACTAGACACAATACTTACGTATTGGGAAGATTATTCAGCTTGCCTTACCTTGCATTTGAAGAGGGGTTATGTAGCTTCTGTTAGAAAGTCACTTTAGTTTTGTGATTACATAATTAATATATCCTAATACTGAAAATTTGGAAAGAAAAAGTATTTCTAAAACAAAAACTGTCATCACCCAGAGATAACTAATGCTTGTTATTTTGGTTTGCATGCTTCCTGAAGTTTTCTATTCATGCCATTGTTTTGTTTTTAGGATGCTCTCTCTCATCTTCACATAAGAATATCATTCGGCCTGCCACACATAGATTTGCTTTTGTGTACTCCAGATGAACAAATGAAAAAAGGTATTAATGCACGTAAAGTAGGATCAAGAAGCTCTATCGGATTGCTTCATCAAATTACACAATTACAAAAGAGAGTCTTAAAGATTTTTAGGTTGTTTTTTTTCAAAAAGATTATATTCCTAATCTACATCATCAAAGTCTACTAGTATAGACCATTAGAGCTTCCCAAAGTAGTTGTACTTACGTTGTTAAAAATACCCATGCTATTTTTTTTCCAGGTTTTGAAGATCATGATCACATGGACGCATCTAACTAAATGGTACGTGGGGACATGGTGGTCCTTTAGAGAGCACATCTAAATTACTGGCTAATTCATTGGTTTGCCACCCAACATAGGACGTTGTTTGATTCTATCTATCAGAACTCTCCTAAATTTTCCCCACCATGCTATCTTTATTAGCCTGAACTCCTTTCCTAAAATGGTCCTTCTGTTGATCCTGTCAGTTCTGCTTTTGAAAGAAGATGTCCGTGGGAGTGCACAGTCCAGCGAGAGGAGGGTGGTGGCTCACATGCCGGGTGACATCATTATTGGAGCTCTCTTTTCTGTCCACCACCAGCCCACAGTGGACAAAGTTCATGAGAGGAAGTGTGGGGCAGTTCGTGAACAGTATGGCATTCAGAGAGTGGAGGCCATGCTGCATACTCTGGAAAGGATCAACTCAGACCCCACGCTCTTGCCCAACATCACCCTGGGCTGTGAGATAAGGGATTCCTGCTGGCATTCGGCTGTGGCCCTAGAGCAGAGCATTGAGTTCATAAGGGACTCCCTCATTTCTTCAGAAGAAGAAGAAGGTTTGGTGCGCTGCGTGGATGGGTCTTCCTCTTCCTTCCGCTCCAAGAAGCCCATCGTAGGGGTCATTGGGCCTGGCTCCAGTTCTGTGGCCATTCAGGTCCAGAACTTGCTCCAGCTTTTCAACATACCTCAGATTGCTTACTCAGCAACAAGCATGGATCTGAGTGACAAGACTCTGTTCAAGTACTTCATGAGGGTTGTGCCCTCAGATGCTCAGCAAGCACGGGCCATGGTGGACATAGTGAAGAGGTACAACTGGACCTATGTGTCAGCTGTGCACACAGAAGGTAAGCATCCTTTATATCCCTTGATGTCTGTCTTTTTATGCACTCAGCAGATTCCCTGTTATAATTTCAGATATTGGAAGGCTAAAATATTCTTGGTTATTTGGGATCTTTTGAGTTGCCTGGTTATCCCAGTAATAAAAGAAGAGGTCAAGTGGCAGATGTCTAGGGAGGTTTGGATTTAGGCTAATATGAATATTGATGTGGCCATCATTTGGTGAAATGAATTTTTTTGTGTGTTCTATTACCATATTATATTACCTGTATTTCTGCTATGAAGATTCTAGAGATTTTTAAGTTTTCTGAAATCTAATTAGCATTTCATAATTTTCACACTTAAAGTTGTTCCAACTGTTTTTGATAAAGAGAGGTACACATAAATGCAGGTAGGGACTGGAGGCAGTCTGTTCTGGCCAGGTCTACTGTAATAGAAAATTACCAAACAGTTTAGTATTTCAACTATTTCTTTTTCAAAAGAGAGTATAGTTAAATCTGGAAGAGAGATATGTATGAATTAATATAACCCTTGTCTAGAAGATACTTAGTGTAAGTTTTTAACAATTCAAAATTAGTTTTCCTTTGAAATTTATTGTTTCTTTATGCTCAAAGCAAAAAAGGAGCAAAATGTGACCAAGGCTTTATAACAATAACAATGTTAGTCTTTCTTATTTGTTATAGTGCTTCAAAAATGTTTTCATATACATAACTTATTAGTTCGTGACCAAGGCTGTTTGGGATAGGTTTGGTTTGACTACAGAGGTTAAGTGACCCAAATGTGAGACTCACTAATTACACAACACTCTTTCTAGCACAACATACTGCCTATACTAAGGCCAGAAGGTACAAAATACTTTTAGAGTTCATGGAAGCATGGTGAGGATTAGTTAAGATGAAAAAATGTTGCACTAACATTATCAATATGGTCCAAAAAATCCAGTCCTGTAAAATGTGGGGTTGAGTTATTGAGCAATTTATGAAATGATCAGAATGAACCTACTTTGGAGGTTGGTAACCAATCACCAGTCAGTTGTAGCCAACTCTTCATTATGAAATAGTGTAATGTAGATTTTACTGTACCCACTCATTAACAATGTTCAAAGCTGTACAAACATAAAATGGTCTCCCATACTAGACTGAGATTTTTATGCCTATGGAAATTCTTGTGTATAAGTTTGTAGTTTACTTATTGAGATATTGGTATGTGGAGATTTTGAGTGATGGATAGATGATTGAGGAGACTTTGGATTTTTTTCTAATGCTGAGATTTTCATTGTAAAACCAGTATTTCACTTTAGTCTCACAGCAATCCAGTGATACAGGCAATCCAGATATTTTATTCCCATTTTAAAATATAAATGCTTTTAGCATTTAAATGGTCCATCTAATATATACTTAATAGTAATTTTAAGAGTAGGACTCCTCCTTACTGACTTCTAGCTTAGGGCCTATTTTAATTGAACATAATCCAATGTAATCACACCTGAGGATATATTTACACAATGCATATTTATTAAGCACAGATACATGTAAGGACTTCTGATAGTCCTGTGAGGGGACAGCCCTCTGTTTTATATATTAATACCTTCAATGGGTAGGCAGTCTGTCCAAGGACAGGAGATATGCATTAAAGCTTATATAACCATCATTCATGATGACAAGAAGTTACCAATATGTCTTTAAAGTAAACTGACATGGAAAATATCAAGTCCTGTTCTATGGGGATGGGCCCCATGGTGGAGATCGTCAAGAAGGAAATGGAATTTGAGTCAGATTTTGATAGGAAGAATACTGACAAAAGGTGAAAATTAAGAAGAGATGGATTTCCAGAAAAGGGCATGAGGAAATATGAGTTGGGAAAGTAAAAAAATGTTTAAAAAATACCAAGGATAAAGTTATGTTTTGGTTCAAATTATAAATTTCATTAGGGACTTCCCTCTAGCTTTTGAAGAGTAAGTCTCGGTCTCTATGTAGGACAGGCCAATTCAAGATTGTGCTCTAAGTGAAACTCATAATCATGACCATTGGCTGTTTCTAATTTAAAATTTTTTAACCTAAATGTATGCCAATAGTGATCTAATAAAATAAATTGATTTGTTCATGTAAGTATTATTGCATAGCTATTGAAATGAATGAAGCATCCTGTAGGTAATGAAATCATAATAATGAACTCCAAGATCATTTTTTAAGTGAAAAAAAGCAAGGTGTAGTTTTGTGTAATGGCATGTTATTTGTGCAAAATGGAGTTTATGTAAACCATTTGATTCAAGGAATTGCTCTCAGAGAAGAACAAAACAGGTAGTAGTTGCTTCTTCTGAGGAGGAAATAAAAGAGTTAGGGGATCAGGTAGAATGGAAGAGACTTACTTTTCTTGCATAACTTTTACATGCCAACATTTGAAGTTGTGTAGTATAAACATAAGCCACCTATTGAAACATAAACATTAAGAGGGAACATTCTATATGTAGGTAAAAAAAAAAATAAGCCAATAAAAATTTCATTGCCAAATCCTGGCAGATTTAGTTTTTTTTTTGCCAAAAATAGGTCAATAGAAGTTGTATTGCTAAATACTGGCAAAATATTTGGATACCAACAGGATTTAGGAGAGAACACGCTTCAAGTATGGACAAAGACCGGAAGAAATACTCTTTGGCTTATTTCTTTATGTGGTTTAGTCAGAAAGTATTTCTATTGCTTTGATCCCAAGCAATTATGTGGATAATGAGGTTATATGGTGTTGCAGCTCACAATTTATCTGCATAGGAGTGGGGTGGTAGGAAGTGTCACACAGTGAAATCACATCTGGGGTCAGAAAAGTGTTGGAGTATAAGGGCATACAGCTCTGTTGGGTGCTATGGAAACTCCCCAGGATGATACCTGGTTTTCTACTGCCTGGCCCCTCAGAAAGCCTGGAGATATTTTCCATGAAATGGTAATACCAGTTCTTCCTTCAGCCTCTTTCTTGGCTGAAGTGGGATAATGCTCTCTAGCCCTGGGTCTCTCAGTCCCAGTATCTCACACTATTCCCACTATTGCCCAGTTGATATTCTTCTTTTTTAAAGAGCATTGAAGTTTCTAAATGCTTTCCCAAGATGCATTGAGGTCTATGAAAAGATGTTGTCCCATTAAAAAAATCCTTTATCCTCCCCCCCCCTGCAAGTTGGTCATTTACGTCAAACTTAAACATGGTAGTACAGTCCCCTTGGCAGGGTTCACAAGGTGTTCCTTCCAGAAAGTGTTGCTGTCACAGAATCCTAGAGGAGAGCACGACGAGATCAGGGGTTTAGCTTCAGTGCTAATCTCTTACACTTGCCATTTCCTTGATACGTGGTTTTTCTAGGCTACAGGATTAGTATTTACAGTAGCTTGTTGAACCATACAGAAATTGTGCCTAGGCCTTCTAGGAAAACAAGTTGATAGTATGAAAGTGAAAAAAGAAAAAAAAAAAGCTTAAGTGGGTAGGAGAAGAATAAATGAAAGAATCTTTTCTTTTTAAAATGCAGACCTCACTAGTTCTTCAGCTGTGTAGGGAAGGAACAGAAATCATTCAGAAGAAAAAACGTTAGTCCTTTAGAGGCATCAATCCAGTCAATGCTCTCTCTGCTCTCAGGGGTCTTTTGCCTCAGCACTTTTGCAGACCTTGGTATGTGGGTCCATTTGATGTCACAGGATCAGTGGTGCTTGCCTGTTTGGAGGTGTGGCAGACCTGCTGCTTTGATGACTTCCTTTGTTTTGTGACTTAGTAGTTTCCTCTGACTCCCAAGGAGCACCAGCCTTATGACTGTTTTGGTTAATAAGATGTGGTGGAACTGAGGACTTCCCTTCTTGTCTGCCTGTCCTGGAACACTGTCCTCATCATGTGAAGGATGAGAGCACCCAGAGTTTCCAGATGAGGCCGTCTTAGACCACTTGACCTCAACTATGAGAAAGCACCCAATGAAGATCCAACACAGTTGCCTTCCTGACCCCACATTACTTGCAATCACATGTAGAGCCTAGCTGAAGCCATAAATATTACTCAGCTAACCATAATGAATACCTTCAAGACTGAGTCCTGTATAAGCATATATAAACAGTGATGTGTTCCCATGACTTTTACTGCCCCGTCTCCCAACTAGATACTACTATAACACTAACACTTCAGAATCAAAACAAAATACATGTATTAAAATGAATTACTCTCTTTGTATTTAAATGTGAAATGAAGTATAATATGTTATTTTATAACTGTGAAATAAATGCTGTTAGCAAGAAGGAACATTTAAAGTCTTTCATCCATACTCCCATGACTAAAGATTCAATAATTCCCTTAAAGTATTGATGTTTAAGTAATCACACACTTGCATACATTCCATTATTACATGATTCTCCTTGATTTAGCTCTATTTCATTGAGAAAAGTAGTTACAGACTAGATTTTATGTATAAAGTCATGTTCATGTATATTGTACTTTATGTGTGACTTACAGGATTTTTATATTTTACAATTTTTGCTGATTTTGTGCTTATTGGAGTACCTAGCACATAGTAGGTGTTCAAAGACCATTTGCTGAATGGATGGATTTGTGTTAGAATAATACTTAACTCACTAATTATGAACATATAGCATGTAGATAAATAGCGGCACTTGCAACTTTTCAGGTTTGCTTCTTTATAAAAATGAGTTGCCAAGATGCCTCCCTTGATTAATTGTAAAATGTTACCCATATGCTACTATTTTTTTGTTTGCATTCATTTTTGAATTTATTATTTCCATTTGATGATATAGGAATGTTAATTTTTTCTAGACAAAAAGCATGTCAGTGATGCTCCTGGGGAAGAATGTACCAATAAGTTGTACTGGTAAAATGACATCATTAAGAACATTGTCTTCAGGCTAACCTGCATATTGCAATGTTGTTCCACTTTCAAGTTGTAATATGGTTTTCCATCAATTTATTTTTTTAACAGGTGATAACAGTCAAGCCCTGCTTGAAAGATCTTCAATGTGATTCATAGTCTATATGCTTAGCCTAACTTCTGAAAAATGAGACCTTATTCCTGTCACTTTTTTTCTATTAATTAGGATTATATCAGACAATAATTTAGTATGGAAAGATGAGAAATATCACTGTGGGCCTTACTAGTACTTTTTAAAGGGGTTTCATTTTGCTTCTCTAGGGATTGAATAGTGTTGAGAGTTGAAATGGATTTTGAGATTATCATGATAATAATTCAGATACAAACTATTATTAAATCTTGTAGAATGTTAATACTGGAAGTGTCTTAAGTGAGCACATAGTTAAACACCTCTGTTACAGTTGGGGAAACAGAGACAGTAAAAGCAAGTAATTTGGCCTTACTTATACATAGTTACTTACAGGGTTAGGTTTTGGAACTCAGTATTCCTGTCCAGAATTCCATTTCTACATCATTGTTAGGGATAATTACTCAAATTCTTCTTCTTCTCTACCCTCCCCCTACCCCCCCCCTTTTTTGTTATTGTGTTACTTCTCCATTTCATTGCTCTATTCCTTTTCCTTCATCTCAATTATGACAATATGCTGAAAGATTTTTTTTATGTTATGTTATTTACCATATAGTACAGTATGCTGAAAGTTTTAGTATCTATCTGAAGTAGTAACAGGGACTACAAATGAATTAATTAATGTGGAAGTTAGCTTTGAGAAATAATGTGACCCCTTTGCTCTTGAGCTATGAATTAGATGAATTGCTTCTTTACCTGAGTCATATTGCAGGTTTGTAGGAACTTTGAAAGATTTTTCTTTGCTTCACAAAAATTCTGAAAACATGAGACCTCCAGAAATCTTTGTGATTATGGAATGATTGGGTAATTATATTGGTTACCCTGATATAACAACACATAAAAAACAGAAGACACAGAGACTTTTAGGTCTGTAATATTCTCCATTAAATTGATTTGATTGTAGAACTATAATCTGGGAAATAGAGTGGCAACTTTAATAGTAAACAAATAATTTTTCATTTCATATATCACTGTCAGAAACTTCGTTGTTAGTAATGAAAGAAATACAGGTAGCTCTGGAAAATTTGTTCTGGGGATGCTGCTTTCACCTTCCCTTTCAGATAGATAGCATATGGTCTATTAGACCATAGATAGCATATGGTCTATTGGACTATTATTGGCTGGCCTCTGAGGAAGTTATTATTGCCTTGATCAGGGAAAACATAGGCTCCTTTGACATATCTAACTGCGGCTTGGGCAAGATCTTCCCTGTTTATAGATTTGATCTGAAAGGGTGGACTTTAGACCAGGTTTGACTCTAACTCACCTCTAAAGGTTCCTGATGGACACAGCATCCTTATTTCCACTTTCTCATTCACTATTACTGTCTATTCACTGCTGAAAATACCAGATATCCACCCCCTACCCCGAAATACTCCATGTCCAGGATGACTAAATTAGAAGAACCCTTGTTTTCAGAGGGTATTTTTGCACTGATGCTTACACACACACACACAGATATATAGCTGGGAAGGGGAATGTACAGTTTCAACGAATCAGATGTTTCCTTTGAGGAAGATGAGCTCTTAGTGTGTATGCCTGTTTGAAATATTTAGCGTTTATCCATTTTATGGATGTGAGCAGCCCACGTTGTGTGTTCTTGCTTTGTCTCCTTTATTCCAGATCCCAAAGAGATCATGTTATTTTCTGAGCTTTAGAGTTTGAGTATTCAGAGAGTTCATTCATTCTATTTGTTAAAGAGATGATCTTGTGACTCCCTTCCTCAGTCATTAGAACCTTAATAGCTTCTAGGTTTATAAAGTTTAGTTTGAGTAATAAAAGTTGCTGTTGATTGAAGATTAGTGTGGAATGGGAGGGCATGGTATGAGGTGTTCACATTCCAATTAAAACCATTTCTGCACAGCGAACTTTGCCCAATATACATGAAGTGAGTACTTATGAAAAAGCAAGGATGGATATCCACAAAAGTCTAAACTGAAGATCCTTTCCTTTTCTCCCTTTTCTCTCTTTTTCTTTCTGTCTCTCTTATTTACCATATTTTCCTCATCCCTTCTTTAGATGCTGGCAGTTTTTATGTTTTTATAGGTTGTTCAATAAGTCTAGTCAAGGGTAATGGCCTCATTATTCCATTAATTTGGAAATGAATATGTGAAAATTGGAGATGCATTAATGATATTTTGGAGGTTGAAAAAATAAATTTAAAAGAAATATCACTGGCATCAGAGGTAAGCGTGTTTACTGTGACGCTGAGAAAATGACTTCAGCTTTTTCCTTCATTTGTTGTATAAAGAGGTGCTTGAAAGGATGTTCTTGTAGGTGCTTTCCAAGACTGACTTTCTGTGACTTGCTTTTATGCTTCCATAAACCACACCTGGAATGGATTTTTTTTATAAATGTTGGGCATCACATTTAAAATAAATACAACCAAGTATGATCTATTCAAAATAGAGTGGTCAGAAATGGTTATGAGACTTGAAACTGTGTCCTCAGAGAATGAATTTGGCACACAAAAGATAAGACATAGCAGGGACCTGACTGCTACCTGTAGTTGTTTGGAAAATTCAGGTGGAAAGAAGCCGTAGTCATGCTACATGACCAGGAGCATTACAAAAAGAGCTAATTACTGAAATATGAGAGTAACAAATTATGGTTCAATTTTTAAAAGCTTATTTTATTCACTCATATCTGTTAACTGAAGGAATTGCCTCTCTCAGAAAGTGGTGAGTCAGTTTTCTGTAGGTCCTGTGCACAGCCTGGAACAGATAATCACTTGGAGGGGCTATGGAAAAATGAACTTAAGCCTCATTTGGGGGAAGGAGGGAGTTGGAGTCTTTGTTCCTTTTGATAACTATTAATATTGATGGCAATTAAATGTCATGTAATTGAGATTCTATTATTCTGTGAATTAAAACATGATTGCATATGCTGTGATATTTCATTAATTTGTTACTTGATTCATTTGTTCCATAATACATTCCGATAAAGTAATTGTTTCATAGGTTAGAGAATAAGTATGGAAAGAGGAAGTAATTTCCCCAGTAATGCCACATCCAGTTAGTGGCAGAGTGAGGATTTGGACCCAAGGGCAATTCTTTTAAAATCAACCCAAATTTTCTCCTTTTATATTAGGGTAGTGGTGGCTTCAAGCAAGAGTGGAGTGCAACTTTATTGACTCCTTTTCTCTCCCTAGGAAATAAGAAAACCACTTGTTTTCCCACTGAGAAAAATCTTTGAGCATGTTTCTTGTATCTTTTTATTCAGCTTTGAAAGCAACACCTTTGTTCCCATGGAAGGAATTAATTATAGTAAAGAGAAGATAAATTAAGGAGGTTGCTTGTGGCAACAAGTTGACCTCACAGAAGAACTTTGTGTGAGTCTAATGATAAGTACAGACTGTATCTGGTTGTTTTTATTCACATCTTCATTGCAGACGCCACACTTCATCCTTCAGATGCCAGTTATAGGAGGAAGCAGGATGGTACACATTTTTTAGGAACAGGAGAACATATTGTTAGTGATGTAGCCTTATGTATGAAAGACTTCTTTGGAATTCATCAGGATGAGGAGTTATGAAATCCTCATTTTGGCACATTTGCATGTACTCCAGAAAGACTTCTCAACTTAACCAAATGTTGAGTTGAGGAGATTTTTTTGGCAAGAGGTGTGATAGTCAGCTATGTTCATTTGAGGGGACTTCGAAATGAGTGATTATGCCCCAATGATGCATTTTATGTATCTGCTTTCATATACACATGAAGGCTTTTAAGAGAAAGAGATTGCCTAGTTTTTGTTTTTGTTTTTGTTTTTTTTAAGAAGTGCATCAAAACTCACATGTCATTTGTAAAACCTGTTCATTGGGTTGAGACCAGCAGTTAATATAGAGGTGAATAAAAAAGGATAGAGTAGAATGTAAACATCGGAGTATTACATGATAGTAAGAGTAGGTATTGTTTTGTACATTTTTATTTTAGTTGCACATAACCATATGTGTCCTGTCGGTTACCACTTAAAAAATTTATTTCTTACTATGTCCTATAGCTAAAAAAAAAAAAAAAAACCCTGAAAGCTACTTACTCTACTCTTCTTTTTAACATTGTTAATACATTTTTTTTCTTTTCTTTTCTTTTTTTTCTTTTTTTTTTTTTTTTTGCTAGGGAATGGCAATATACATATTCATTCTCTGTGACCATGTCATGTGGTTTGTCTCTCCTGGATGGGTGGATTCTAAGACTTCTTATTAAGAATAAGCAAGAATTCTAAGACACTCATGGTAGGAAATAGTGAAGACTTTGAGAAAATATAACTAATTAATATGTTGTTGATAAGTGACATAAGCATCAACATAGGACAATGGCAAGGACACAAAACCAGGGAATCAGAGGCAAGTTTCTGGTCCAAGCTTTTAATCAGACACCAAGACAAGCCTGGGAACACTATGTATTTATTTTTTTTATATCCCAATAAGTATATTAAAAATAAATACAAATGATATTAATTATAATTTTGGCACTAAAAGTGTACATATATCAAATTAATAGATCCACCCCCAACACACACACACACACAGCACACACACACACACACACTATAATGTGATAATATTCCCAAGATAGTTGCTTATTACATAAAACAGATTGTGATAAACCACATGTAATGGGGTATATAATAAGGCACAAGTTTAAACATATAAAGTGATAGTATTCTTTCAGTTTACTCTAAGTTTTCTCACAATTACATGTACAATCTCATTTGATATGTAGTTAAGTCTAAATCTGAGGTCTTCTAAGAAGGTGGCAATCAAGCCAAACACTATTAATAAGATAAGAGACAGCTTTTTAAGAAGTAAAAGTAGTTCCATGAAGTGAGTACACTTCATTGGGGTCATGACCTTAAATTTACAAAGTTTGCTGCAAAGACATCTTGGTTTCCTGTTTCTTGTTACTTTTCAACCATTCTATTTAAGTAGTGGGAACATAGACAAGTTTGAGTATAAATCCTGATTAATATTCTTGCTAGTAGAGGGACTTCAGACTAAGTCACTTAAGTTAGTTTTCTCATTATTAAATTGAGATAATAATACCTACCCCACAGACTATTGTGAAAAATAGATATAAAGATTTTAGTGTCAACCTTGGCACATAGTAAGTGCTCAATAAGTGTCTTCTAAATTAGTTTGCCAGTCAGTTGCTTAAGAGAAGACTTGATTTAGACTCAGGTCCTGATCTCAGGGTCCCTGCTCAGCCCTGAGCCTGTTTAAGACATTGTGTTTCTCTGCCCCTCCCCCCACTTGTGTGTGCTCACATCCTCTCTCTCTTTCTCTCTCTCTCTCTCTCTCACACACACACACACACTCTGTAAAATAAGTGAAATATTGAGAAAAATAAATTAGTTCACCAAGAATTTGCCTTGCCTTATTTGGGTGTGAAGAGAAAACCTATAACTAAATGTTTCACTTTGGCTTTGCTTAGCTAAAACTGACTAATGAGTGAGATGGAGAGTTAGGAAAGTGACCAGTAAATGCAGTGAGTATTAGAGTTTTACCAATTTTCATTTTGGAAGTCAGGTTTGCCATCACAATTATAACTAGATCCCACAAACTCTTCCTTCAGTTGCTGAGAAGCATTATGGTGGCAGCAAAATGAGCAGTCTGGAAAATCCCAGAGCTAGATGGTTCACATGGTTGTCTCCACTGTGTGTGTATGTGTGTGTGTGTGTGTGTAGGGGGTGGAGATATGGGAACAGAGAAGTTGAAAATGGAAAGTTAACACTGTATTTTAAGTATTTCTGAATTATGCTAACTTTTATAACAAGCATGAACATCTTTTGTAGTAAAAAAGACCCTACAATGGATACAAAATTTCTTTGTAAATTTGCCCCTTAACTAGTGTGGGACAGCAGCTTTGCCGATAAGAGCTAATTTGTTAACACATTGAGACACTCCAGAGACCTGAGTATAAAACTAAGAGGAGATAATATGGACCTTAGGATATAAAACAGAGTAATGGCCATATTAGATGGAAAACTTAACTGATGCTCTCTTACAGATCATTACAGCTCAAATAATAACAGTGACAGTAATAGTAACTATTATTTGTCAGGCACATCCTGTTTTCAGAAATTATCAGTTTTTATTAAAATCTATGAATTAATACCAGACATAAATTTTGGTGCTATTACTGGCATATTATTATTATTGTTATTATTACTGTTATTATTATTACTATTATTACTGTTATCTGAATGTTAGTCCTACCCATAGTTGCAATAAAAATAGAATAGAGTATAAAAAGGATATGTGTTTGTTCCTTAACTTAAGCTGTCTAAAACCAGAAATATTGTATCTGCTAGTTTCTTCTTTGATATTTCTTTGGTTATGTAACTTATTTTCAAAAGTCGTATATCTACCTTTCACCAGATTAAGGTTGGTATTTCAAGCCTTGACTCTCCCTAATAAGCATAAAGAGTCATTATTTTTTCAGGATTATGAATTACTGCATTGCTATATAATGAATTTTTATCTTTCAAGAAGCTAGAGAAATATACAAGTTAAGTAAGACATATTGAAGTGTCATGTTAGTTTACTTTCAATTTCATGGAATTTCAAAAAAATTGAATTACAAATGAACCTGATAATTAATATGTTTCTATTGAAGTAAATTGAGAAAAGAAGGAAAAAATATATCAAGACACAGAAAAAAATTAAGCAAGCTATCTGGCTCTATTATTCATTATCAACTTAATTTTGTTGTTTTCAATTCCTAAATTGGTCCACTCATCTCTTATTACAGAATATAATTAGTTCTTATTTTTTTGTGCCCTTTTGTTTATACTATTCAGTGCCCCCTGGTCTAAGACAAAGTTGATAAGTATTGTTCCATTCAGGATAGTCTGAGTTCGGTATGCTTAATAATATTTTTATATATAGTAATAAGATTTTAATCTCCCTCATGAACAGATACGGCAGACACAACCTCAAACAATAAACCATAAAACACATAATCACTAGTAATTGAGACATTCTTTGGTTTGTTTAACAAAATTGAAGTCATTTCTTTTAATGAATTTAGACCTCTGATAATTAGCTAATTATATGGAACTCTGGGAAAATTTAAACATTTTTTTATTCCTTTTAATCATACTACATTTTTCCCTGATACAAATTTAGATTCTTTGAG
This sequence comes from Mustela nigripes, assembly GCF_022355385.1. NCBI lineage: Eukaryota > Metazoa > Chordata > Mammalia > Carnivora > Mustelidae > Mustela > Mustela nigripes. Next base: position 63,541,717 of record NC_081557.1, on the reverse strand, counting down.
TGAAATTATTCGTAAACTCAATCCTATCTCTGATTTTGATGTTTCTTGGTATTTGCATCTTCCTTGAAATTCTCAACCTTCTCTCTTTCTGAGTCTTAGTTCGGAATCTTGAACTGTAGTATCTTTCACATTCTTCTGAGTAACCAATAGAATTAATGGTTTTACTGAACTGGCTTTATTTACTTGAAAAGCATCATCCTTGAAGGAGGCAGTATTGTTTTGTGACTGTAGAGAATAGTACTTTGGGTTTGTTTGGCAGGAAATTTCTCTGCGAGCTTAAAGCTTGTTACGCACCTTTGCTTTTACCTTCATTCTGTCAGCAGATGGCAAATTGCATTGCATATGACTTTAAGGTTTAAAGAGGTTGAGGAGAGTATAAAACTTGTGCCATCCATAGGAATAAAGAATATCATTGAGAGACATAAAAAAAGTAGGTTCTCAAAATTTTAATATATAATATATGAAAGTGGCCATGAGTGGACTTTCAGAAATTGTACACATTTTCTTTTTTTTTTTTAAGATTTTATTTATTTGTCAGAGAGAGTGAGCACAGGCAGACAGAGTGGCAGACAGAGGCAGAGGGAGAAGCAGGCTTCCCGCTGAGCAAGGAGCCTGGTATAGGACTCGATCCCAGGATGCTGGGATCATGACCTGAGCCGAAGGCAGCTGCCCAACCAACTGAGCCACCCAGGTGTCCCAACACATTTTCTAATCAAAGGTAACTGAAATGAGTCTTAGCTGAAAAAGAGCCAAAACTCTTACTGAAGTGATTTAACTTGAGTCTAGGAAACTTTACCTCCGATCTAGTTAGAGTGTCAAAGAATTTTGTTTTGAGATCAGTGGAGGGAGCATTAATCTTAGAATTACTTTGGAGACTGTATTTGATTTCCCACTTGAGGATGACCTTGGGCAGTTCACTTAACCTTTCTAAATCCGCAGATCCTCATTTGTAAGACGATAGATGGTTATATCCGCACTCTCCATACTAGTCTTTTGTTATGATGGTCAATTGAATAATCATTTAATGTGCTTTATAAATCTAAAGCTGCTTGATATATTAATGAAATATTAAATGAACATTTACTGTGTGCCAAGATCTATATGCTTGGGCTAGGCTTTTCTAAAATACTGAGTAGAGTAGTCTGAAGTTCAGATGCTAATCAAAGACCTTTCATTAATGACGTCTCCACCACAATAAAAAGAGTGAGATTCTGCTGGCTAGATGTGGTTGGGGGATAGGGGACTTCTTTTCCACATCATGTATGGGGCCATAAGTAACACATTGATGAAGTGTCGGATCTGATATGGCTTGGGACTTCTAGCAGTGGGAACACAGGTGTGTTGAAGGAGCTCAGATACTGAATTCAGAGAAACCTGAATTCAAATCTCAACCCCAACCCTACTTGCTTTCTAACCATCAGTTACATCATTTCCAAAAAAGGAATGATTATTAATGTTTTAGGCTCATTGGATAATCCTGATTATTGATTTAGTAATATACCTAACACACACACACACAAATTCAAAATATCCTGATTGCTGTTACTTTGTGTGTGTGTTTTTTTCCAACCTTCTCATTTTGTAAGTGAGAAACTGAGGCCTAGGAAATTTAAGCAACTTATCTAAGGTCACAGAGCTCCTGGTGCCAGGACACTGATTAGAAAGTAGGCTTAATGTCCAGAGAATTGTTATTTGAAGAAAACTCAGTCTTACAAGGAATTATTTATTTGTTAGTATTGAAATATTATTTACCCCTGTTATCATCGAGTTTGAGGGCTTGGACCCTATAATCAAATAGACCAACATTTGAACAAGGTACCTGACTACTGTAAATCTCAGCCTCATTAATTATAAGGGATTGATGAGGGGCACCTGGAGGGCTCAGCTGGTTAAGCTTCTGCCTTTAGCTCAGGTCATGATGCAGGGCCCTGGAATCAAGCCCCGCGTCAGGCTCCCTGCTCAGAGGGAAGCCTGCTTCTCCCTCTCCCGCTTCCCTTGCTTGTATCCCCTGTCTCTCTCTGCCTCTCTCCCTCTATCAAATAAATAAATAAAATCTTTTTAAACAATTAAAAAATAAGGGATTGCTGCTGCTGTTGGTGATGCTGCTGCTGTCGCTGCTGATGGGACACACGGACAGAACATTCACCGGCTGTCCCAGCACTGCTCTGCGTACTTGCACACATATTAATTTATTTCACACTCACAGCAGTCCTGTGAGCTAGTACTGTGATCATCTGTTTTATAGATGAGGAAACTGAGTCAGAAGAAAAGAATAATAGTAGACCTCCATCAGATATTTGTGCTAACTAAATAAGCATTCACAAATAAACATTTATGATGTGCCATTCATAGGAAGCAGTCAGCAAACATGATCTGTTAATACTAATTAGGTTGTTATAATTGCCTTTATTTATTTATTTATTTATTTATTTTTTGCCTACGCTTTGGTTCAAAGCCTAACTTCTTGGATTACATTGGCACTTTGAATTATTCGTCCATTGGGGCATCTGTGTAGCTCAGTGAAACATCAGACCCTTGTTTTGGACTCAGGTCATGATCTCAGGGTCCTGAGACTGGGTGCCACTCTGGGCTCCATGCTGGGCATGGAGCCTGCTCTAGATTCTCCCTCTCTCCACCTCTCTCTCTCTCTAAAAAATTAATTAATTAATTAATTAAAAAAGAAAAGAAAAATTTATTCTATCATTGTGGTGTCTAAAAATAAGTGGTCTCCATTAAGTGAAAATAAGGAAGGCAAAAATGACATATTTAAAAACATATATCTTATTTCCAAATTTAAAAGCCATATACAAATATTATTTAACATTTGGAAAAGAAAAAATTTACCAAAAGAATTTTGAAAATCATTAACATTCCAAGAGAAACAAAGACGTTTTAATATCATTTTTCTTTCTCGTGCACAATTTTAAAAACTAATTGTAACTAATTTAAAACTGATTATCCACAATTTTGTATTTATTTTTTGTTTGTATTTTTTGTTAACATTGTAGAGAGAATTTTCCCATATTTCTCATACCGTTTACAAACATTGCTGTCTATGAATATATAATCTATCTCTGCTGCAACATGACAGATTTGGAGATCCTTAAGCTGTTTCTATTTTTTGCAATCCTAAAAAGCATGTAAATGAACATATTTTATCTGATGTTTACCTCTGTATGAAAAAAATTAACTAAATTAACAGAACAAACAGAAAAAGGAAGAGATTAAATACTGTGCAACTTTGAAATGGTATGAACAATTTTTAAGGCTCTTAAAATGTATAACATCAAGATTGTAAGTTTTCTAGATAAATAATTGCTGGCCTAAAAATTTCAGGCAAATACAAATATATTTACCTAATGACTACCTTGCTTAAGAAGCAAAACATTGTATATTTCCCTATCCAAGTTGCTTTCAAAATGAAGCTTGGCACTAGGAAATAGAATTCTGAAGGTTTAAATATATAGAGTGACCATGGATCAAGCATGAGGTTGTTATTAAACCTTTGTTAGACCTTGTCTCTAGGGTAAATCATCCTTTAATCTTCCTTTGTAAGCCCTGCCCATTACCAAACCCATAAATTATATTGCAGCTTTTGTGATAGTCCTGTAAAAGCAGTTTTATTGGGATATAATTGATACACAAAACTCTGCATGTGTTTGATGTTTACAGTTTGATGAGTTTGCACATATGCATATGCTGGTGAGACTGTTTTTTAAAAACATCAATGTTGACTGACCTTCTCCTTCCTAACCACATTTTATCCATCTCTGGAACTGTGTCTCTCCTGCTTCCTCCATGGGCTATTTAATCAAACTCACCAGTCATTCTTCTCTATTTACTCTCCTAAACAGTGTATGTCCACATGATTACAATATTGGCAATTTTGTGTCTATATCCTATGGTCTTAGTGAAATATAGCAGGGCATAAGAGCACAAAATTTGGAGTCAAACAATCTGGATCTAAGATTCTCACATTTATACTAACTTGGGAAAATCACATAATCCATCTTAGGGACTTAGTTTATACATTTTAAAGGAGTTATTTCTTTTTAATTTTAATTCCAGTATAATTAACATACCATATTGCATGTTGTATTAGTTTCAAGCATATAATACAGTGATTCAGCAATTCTATACATTACTCAGTGCTCATCGCCATAAGCGTACTTGTAATCCCCTTCATTGTTTCACTCATTCCTTCCCTGCCTTCAGCCTTCCCTCTGATGACCATCAGTTCTCTGTAGTTAAGAGTCTGGGTTTTGGGGATTCCTGGGTGGCCAGTTGGTTAAGCATCTTGCCTTCGGCACAGGTCATGATCCCAGAGTCCTGGAATCAGTCCCTCATTGGACTCCCTGCTCAGTGGGGAGCCTGCTTCTCCTTCTGCCTGCCACTAACACCCCTGCATGTCCATTCTCTCTCATTCTCTCTCTGACAAAAAAAAAAAAAAAAAATCTGGTATTTTTGTTTGTTTCTTTTCCTTTATTCATTTGTTTTGTTTCTTAAAGTATATGTATGAGTGAAATAATATTTTATCTTTCTGACCAACTTATTTCACTTAGCCTTATACCCTCTAACTCCATCCATGTTGTTGCAAACGGCAAGATTTCCTTCTTTTTTATGGCTGAGTAATATTCCATTGTATATAACACTTCTTTTTTTATCCACTCATCAGTCGTTGAACACTTGGGCTATTTCCATAATTTGGCCATTGGAAACAAAAGTGCAAGAAACACGGGAGGTGATATATCTTTTTGAGTTAGTGTTTTCATGTTCTTTGCATAAATACCTAGTAGTAGAATTGCTAGATCATATGAAAATTCTATTTTTAACTTTTTAAAAAAAATTTATTTATTTGACACAGAGAGAGAAAGATCACAAGTAGGCAGAGACACAGGCAGAGAGAGGAGGAAGCAGGCTCCCTGTTGAGCAGAGAGCCCAATGTGGGGCTCAATCCCAGGACCCTGGTATCATGACCTGAGCTGAAGGCAGAAGCTTTAACCCACTGAGCCACTTAGGCGCCCCTATTTTTAACTTTTTAAGGAACTTCCATACTGTTTTCCATGGTGGCTGCACCAGTTGGCATTCTCGTCAACACTGCAAGAGTGCTCCTTGTTCTTCACATCCTTAGCAGCACCTATTGTTGATTTTAACCAGTCTGACAGGTATGAGGTAGTATCTTCTTGTTTTGATTTGCATTTCCCTGATGATCAGTGATGTTGAGCGCCTTTCCATGTGTCTGTTTGCCATCTGTATGTGTACTTTGGAAAAATATCTATTCATGTCTTCTGCCTGTTTTGAGTTTTTTAAGTTCTTTATATATTTGGGATACTAATCCTTTACTGGATATGTCATTTGCAAATATCTTCTCCATTCCATTGGTTTCCTTTTAGTTTTGTGCAGAAGCATTTTATTTTGATGAAGTCCCAATAGTTTATTTTTGCTTTTGCTTCATTTACCTCCAGAGACATATCTAGAAAGTTGTTGTTCTGGCCAACATCAAAGAGGTTACTGCCTGTCTTCTCCTCTAGGGTTTTGATGATTTCCTGTGTCACATTTAGGTTTTCCATCAATTTTGAATTTATTTTTGTGTATGGTGTAAGAAAGTTGTCCAGTTTCATTCTTTTGCATGTTGCTGCCCAGTTTTCCCAGCACCATTTGTTGGAGAGACTTTTTCCCATTACTTACTCTTTTCTGTTTTATTAAAGATTAATGACCACATAGTTATGTGGGTTTCTGTTCTGTCCTGCTTATCTATGTGTTTGTTTTTGTGCCAGGACCATACTGCCTTGATTACCACAGCTTTGTAATATAACTTGAAGTACAGAATTTTAATGCTTCTAGCTTTGCTTTTCCTTTTCAAGGTTGCTTTGGCTATTTTGGGTCTTTTGTTTGTCCATACAAATATTACGATTATTTGTTCTAGCTTTGTGAAAAATTCTGGTGGTATTTTGATAGCAATTATGTTAAATGTGTAGATGGCTTTGGGTAATATAGACATTTTAGCAATATTTGTTCTTAATCCATGAGCATGGAATGTTTTCCACTTTTTTGTATCCTCTTCAATTTCTTTCATAAGTGTTTGATAGTTTTCATATTACAGGTCTTTTACGTCTTTGGTTAGGTTTATTCCTAGGTATCTTATTGTTTTAGTGCAATTGCAAATGAATTCCATTCCTTAATTATCTCTCTGCTGCTTTACACCTGCGTATAGAAACACAACCGATTTCTACATATTGATTTCATATCCTGTGACTTTACTGAATTCGTTTGTCAGTTCTAACAGTTTTTTGATGAAGTCTTAGGGTTTTCTATGTATAGTATCATGTCATCTGCAAATAGTGAGTTTTATTTCTTCCTTGCTGACTTGGATGCCTTTTATTTCTTTTTGTTGTCTGATTGCTGTGGCTAGGGCTTCCAGTGCTATGTTAAATATGATGAGAGAGGACATACCTGTCTTATTCCTGACTGTAGAGGAAGAGCTCTTAGTTTTTTTTTTTCCCATTGAGGGTGATCTTAGCTGTGGGTTTTTGTTTATATATGGCCTGTAATATGTTGAGGTGTTTTCCTTTGAAACCTACTTTCTTGATGATTTTTATCATGAATGCATGTTGTACTTTGTCAAATTTTTTTTTGCATCTATTTAAATATATAAGCCTGGGGGAGTGGGACCTGTTACCTTTGAAAGTGAATGTGACCCACTGTCAAAATATATCAGAATCTTAGGAAGAAAATACTAATTATTAGGAAACTTAAGTTTCCATCAATGGGCTAATGTATTTGCATTTCTTAGATGTTATTGTTTTCACACTTAGTTTGTTTCTTATATTGAATTATTCCTCCAAAGTACTATTCTGACAGAATAATCAAAAATTAATTTTAATTGTGCATCAACAAAATAATTTGTAGCTTTCCTTCCCCTCCTAATTTCTTAGGTTTATTTTTGCTATAAATTCTATGTTTTGATTAGAAAAAAGATGTATCATTGGAGATGTATCGAGGCACTATTCTTTTTTAACACCTAACATTAGGTTGTGTGTTAATTTAATTCCACTAAACACTTTTGTCATATAGTGGTTCAATTATTGTATTTGAATTACTCAAAATTAAGTAATAATTCTGTTGGAGTATGGTATTACATAAATTTTAGTTATCATTAATGGCAGTGGAAGCTATTTGTAATGAAGAATGACAAGTTTGTTTATGTGTTCGTAGCACTTGTCAAAATTCTGAGTACATGGATGTCAAATAAACACATGTTGAATTACATTTATTCAAAGTTAAATTTAAATATAACTATATAGTCTAAGAAGGACAGAAAACTTTAGTGTTTCCTTTTAAGACCTAGGGGTCACAGTCTTAGAGGTTAGACTGGTATGACTAATTCATGAGATCTTTGTCTATACTGCAAACTTGGATTTATGGTTTCTTACTTTATGTGGAAGTATGAAAATTTGAAACTTTGTCATAAACTAATTTTGTTTAGTAAAAGAACTCTTCTTGACCTTCTTTGTTTCAGTAGTGTATTGGGCACTCTAACTTAATTACTAATTGCTACTAGTTAGTTACATAGTTACTAATGGCTACTTAGTTACTAATGCTACTAATTGCATCTTTTAAGTGTAAATTACTTCCAAGTCATTCTTAGGTGCTATCATGTTTCTTCTTTGTAATTTTATTGACTCTGCATTCCATATGTCTGCATTACCTTTGTCTCATATTTTCACTGTTGATGAAGTCTTCAGCATTTGGATTGCATTTTCCTTTCCTCCATATCTCTTGTTGCCATCCTCAGCAACTTCAGAACTGTGATATTAATTTCATGTCCATCTCAGATACTGAGCTCACAATTCATTGTCATCAACCACCAGTACAGATAGAAAGTATTATCATTTGCCCAGAACTATATTTTCCCTTGGCAGTCAGGGACACAAATGGAGGTTTTCCCTTCTGAGCAGCAAAGTATTGTTTATCTTCCTTTTTCTCATTTCCCACTACTCCATACATCCTTTCACAAGATGGAGAGGAAAATAGAGGCCAGTATAGCATGAACAAGACTTTCTAGATTTCGTTCTCACTACACTTGTTTTCAGCTTTCAGGTTCTCCTGCCAACGTCTTACAGATTTCTGGCTAAGGAAAGGCATCAAGAAGAGAGAAATTAATTTTTCATGGTGGAAGACTTGCCTAATCATGGTGTAGAACTGATTTGATTACTTGTCATTTGAGATCATCATCTGTAGAACAGCCAGTTCTGGTTATTTAGGGAATCTACTATAAGTCAGGGTTGGGCCAAGGTGTAAAAGATAATTTATAAACAGCATTAGGGCTGTTTATATTAGATTGCAAGGCTTGATCCACAATTTCAAGCCTAGGCCAGGATATTCAATTTGCTCTTTTCAATTATACAAACAACAATTGAAAATATTTTATTAAGTTGATCAAGGTAGAACACATTGTTTTTCTAATATTTTGGGCCATTATACATTGGCATAGAATACATTTTTTTTTTTTATCTTGAGAACTTTTGGCTAAAAATGTAGTATGGTAATATGAATGAACGTGTCTGCAGGTATTTTGGTTTAGTAAGGTCCTCCACTGAAAAACAAAATCATATTATTTCAGTTATACATTTTTAACATTAACATTTTTAAATTTACAAAGGAACCCACCATAAAGTAAAGCATCAAGGAAATGATGGAGCATGGATGGCTAGTCAAGGAAAGATCCTGCTATATCTGGGATGAGAGATTCAAATTAGTCTATATCACCTTGAGACTAGACTTTCTCATGACCTCAGTGGCTCTTATTTCTAGTTTAATAGAGACATTTTATTTCTTTAACATTATGATAAGTAGCAATGAGTCTGGGAAGTAGAAGGAAGAAGTCAGTGGAAGAATGGTTAGGTCCATGTTGTATAAAATGGAAAGCAGAAACAAAGGGATAATGTTTTCCCTTGGTAGTAGAGGATAGACCAACTTTATAACAGTATTCTGCATCTGCCCACTCAATGAACACAGACGCACACACACACACACGCACACACACACACACGTGCATGTGCCTGTTATCTACTTCATTTATCCCTAATTGACCAGGGGAGTATAGTGCTAACACCCTGGATATCCTGTATCACTGTTTGGGAGAAATAATTGGAAACTTTCATGGGAATCATCTGGGAACTTGTCAGAAATACACATTCTTGGACCCTACCCCAGACTTCAGAATCAGGGACTTGGGAGTAGAGGTAGCAATCTGTATTTTAGGCATTCTGATGCAGCCTTACATTTGAGAATTAAGTTTCTGAAAATTTCATTTTAACATAATTTCTGAAAAGTTGTTGCTCCTACATTTTCACTTTTAAATCTTTCTAAAATAGGTTCAAAGCCCTCCTCCTTTAACCCTTCTGGAGTCCCACCATAAGTGAGCTCTTGACATACTGAAAGTTTTTCACACCACATTTAGCAACCCAAGAAGGTGCTGTCTTGTACTGTAGGTCCATTTGAACATATTTTACCCCATGGTCAGACAAATAAGGACAGTGACTATTGTAATTACTCTTCTTCTTCTTCTTCTTCTTCTTCTTCTTTTTTTTATGTCTTCCTTGTAGTTTACCCTAGATCATGTTAAGTAGTTGGTGGCTGGTGACCATGGAGTCAGGGTTCTACAATATCAGAATACTTAAAATATTAGTTAGTCTGTGTAGTGTACATTGAATCCTTTATCCATGAAAATCAATTTTCACTGATACAGAAAGAAAAACCATGAAGCGAATACCTATTGGGGACCAGGCACATATTCATTTAAAATCTATGTTGAATATCTGCTGTAAATCAGGCCTCAGTGTGTTATCCTGGGGAAAAATTTGATAAGGCAACTGTCCTAGGGAAACATACAGCCTAGGGGCCCCTGGGTGGCTCAGTTGATTGAGCATCTGACTCTTGATTTTGGCTTAGGTCATGATCTCAAAGTCCTGGGATCCAGCTCCACATCAGGCTCCCTACTCAGCAGGAGTCTGCTTCAGGATTCTCTCCTCGTCTCCCTCTGTGCCCTCCCTGCTCTCTCTCTAAGATAAATACATAAATCTTTAAAAATAACCAAGAAACAAGTCCTACTTTTGCTTACATCTCTCATGTTGTCTAAGCATTCCCATTCCGTGTAGGCCAGGCCTCACCCAACACTCTCTCCCAGATAACTTATTTTCTTAAGAACCCTTATTATCTCAGATGCTCATGTGCTTTTCATCATTGCTATTCTTTTGTTTCTTTTCTGCTCTCCCCCAGCTTGTCAGAGGAGGGACCTTGCCCATTATCCCCAATGCCTGAAGGAGAGCCTGGTACATAATATTCATCTATGAAATAATTTCGAGTGGATGGATGACTTAAAGGATAAACCATGTTATGTAAGAGAAGGAACTGAGGTTCTAAGAACTTAACTGAATGGACGTAGAACCTGGAACTCAGGCTAACTTTTTCCAATTCTAAAGCTTGCGTTCCTTCGCTGCACTAGGCACCTCCACAGGATTTTCCCCCTGTAGTGTCTCTGTATGTCTTTTCTCAAGGGTGCACAGGAATTTGAGCTACAGCTCTCAGTACAGATTGCCTGCACTTTAAAATTGTCTTCCCCAAAGGACAGGGAACTTTGCAATTAAGTGTTTCTTTGGGTTAAGATACCTAGGAATGCTCAACCTTGTGTAGAACCAGCTCTCCCAATGGTTTTGGTATCTATACCCCCAGCTTGTGAAAACATCCTTGAACCAAGTCAAGGAAGCAAAAAGGTACAGTTAAGGAAGCAGTTAGCCAATGGATTGCTGCTGCAGTGAACTGACAGCAGGAGCCTTAGCCATGGGCGTCTTTTAAAGAGTCTTATGCAGGGGCACCTTGGTGGCTTAGTTGGTTAAGCAGCTGCCTTCAGCTTGGGTCATGATCCCAGGGTCCTGGGATCGAGCCCTGGATTAGGCTTTCTGCTCAATGGGCAGCCTGCTTCTCCCTCTCCCCTGCTTTTGCTCTCTTGCATATGCTCTCTCTCTCTCTCTCTCTTTCTCTCTCTCAAATAAGATCTTTAAAAATAAAAATAAAAATAAAGAGGCCTGTGTAGGTAATGGGATGAGCTTGTTGGTGGTGATAGTTTTGCCCCCTTTCTGAGTATTTTTCTTTCTCTTTATGATATTGAGAGAATCAGAAGGCTCAGGAAGAACTTTAAGGAGATTTTTTTTCTTCCTGTCAGGATTCCAAGTATTCACTGGATCTCATTCATTTTATTTCTTTTATAGAGTAGACATTTAAACTTGACCTTTTCTCATTAGTTTTAAAATATTGAGTATCAGATTGTTCTACTAACAAATTCATTTATTATAGACCACTGAGGCTGTATGAAGATAGCTATGACACAGAGCCTGATGGTGAAATGAGGCTATTCCTTCCTCATAGGGACTCTCACTGTATTTTAGAAAGGAAACAAGCCTCGTAAGGACAATGTGCTGGACTTGAATCCTAGATAGGCCCTTTTAGGAAGCTCCTATCCTCAGTAAGCCTCAGTTTCTTTTTCTGTCAAATGGGATTCGTCGTCATTATATGGCAGGGATATTCTAGAATTAAGTGAGATAGTGATTGTGAAGGCTGTTAGGACTTTGGCTGGCACAGAGTATATACTGCATAAATGGTTGAACTTACTATTTTCACATAGGATGATACATAATGATCCATCAGTTCCCAGGTGTAATGAATTAGTAATCTACCAAAACTAGGCTGGGGCTAAGGGCTGGAATTGATGTTGCCTCTAGTTCTGTGTTAGGCCAAATTATCTGGAATTCTTTATTTTATTTTATTTTATTATGTTCTGTTAGCCAATATATAGTACATCATCAGTTTTTGATATAGTGTTCAACAATTCATTAGTTGTGTATGACATCCAGTGTTCATCACAACACAAGCCCTACCCATCAGGTTACCCCCCAACCTTCTCCCTTCTGTAACCCTCAGTTTTTTTTCTAGGGTCCAGAGTCTCTCATTGTCTGTCTCCCTCTCTGATTTCTTCCCACTCATTTTTCCTTCCCTTCCCCTGTGGTTGTCCACACTATTCCTTATGTTCCTCATAGGAGTATCCAGAAGACTTTAAGGAAGATACCTACTAATCCAATCAAAGGAAGACCATTATGACCACACTCTGGTTCGGTTTCACTCCTCTACTTAATAGTTCTATAATTAGATTTTCTAACTGTTAATTTTTCTAACGGTTAACTGCACTAATCTTTCATAATTCCAGTAGTCTATCCTTAAATTCTGCACTGGATCTTCACATTCTCAGTATGGATCTCTCTTCCTTTGCCACTTGTCAGAAAGATGACAATTTAGCTTAAAAATTCTTTCTGAGAGCGAGCATGCTCTGCAGTTTCTGTGGTGGTAAAAAGAATGCAATATATTGTTAAAGTTAAATCTTTGCTTAAAATATGTGTTCGTATTATAAACGCGGGATTGGGACTCCAAACACCTGGGTTTAAATTCTAGTTGTGCCACTTACCATCTGGTGTGATCTGAGACTTTTACGACTCTGCTGTAAAATAGGGCCAGTAATGCCAACCTCACAGGGTTATTATGTGGGTTAAATTAAATAGATTAATGTATATTCAGCACCTCGAAAGTGAGAAATTAACAATCATTAATGCTTTTGCTTACCTCCTTCTGCAGACCACGCACAGCTGTGCACTACCCCTCTCCTGCCCAGATTTTGCCCAGACAAGATTATGAGGCACGTCCTGAGGTTGCTGCAGCTGCAGCACATAAAACAGAGCTCAATGTGTGAGTGAAGAAAATTGTAATAAGTGGGGCTTCCAGAGTCGTGTCACTTCTTTCAGGCAGGGCACCATCAGCCATTTAATCATATGAATGGTTAAACCAAAGGTCGTCAATTCATCACCCTATTTTATAGCAGAAAAATGTCTGCAGCTTCTAACATCGGAAATAATGCCCCAACTCTAAAATCTGAGATGTATTTGAGATGAAAAAGGATGTTTTTAAGATTGCGTTTTTCTTGACATTAAGCTTACATGGTATGAAAGGGTGGGAAAGAGTAACTTTGCAGCAGAGAACCTAGTAAACATGACCTCAGTCAGGTGATCAAGTGTAAAACTAAGTCATTAGCAATGCTGATGGGATGCACCTTTGGTATAAGGTGAAGAGAATGGCACTTTCTTTGGTGGTCTTTCTTTCAAAATGTGTCACCTCAGTCTAATTACGAGAAAAATATTAGATGAAGGACAGTTCTACAAATTTCTAATTAGTACCCCTCAAAGGGTCAAGGCATTCAAAACCAAGAAAAATCTGAGAATCAGTCAGTCTTGAGGACCTAAAGAGACATAGCAAGTGAATATAATATGGCACCCTAGATGGGATCCTAGCAAAGAAAAATGAAATTAGGTAAAAACTAAGGGAATCAGAGTAAAGCATGGACTTTAGTTAATCATAATGTATCACTATTGGTTCATTATTTGTGACAAATGAATCATACTAAAGCAAGATGTTAACAATATGAGAAGCTGAATATGAAACACGTAAGGCTTCTCTGTACTATTTTTGAGATAATTCTATAAATGTAAAGCTATTCTAAAAATTTATTATTCTTCAAAACTCAATTCCCTCCTTTAGGAAACCATCCTCTTATGTAAGCCTATAATGTTACATCTTCCCACTCTCCCCTACCACCATGGTCTGGGTTAGTATCTCCTGTCTATTTCATATCACATTATATTACAATCGTTTCACAGGGCAGGTGTTTTGGTCTTTTATCTTCATATTCTGGTTCTTTCCACAGTGTTTCAGATACTTGATAGATATTACTCAAGTAGTAGAATAAATGGGGGGGAAATGGAAAAAATCACTGTTAAAATAAGTACATGAATTTTTAAAATGAACAAATAACCAGAGAGACAGGGTTATTATGGCCAGCAGATTCCCTGAGCAGGGATTGTGCTTATAAGTTCTTGGAGAAGAACAGTAACTGAAGGTCCCGGCTGTTGCCCATTTCCCATACTGTTGCAGCATTGATAATATAATCACTAACAAGTGGTTCATTTTTGAGGGGCAGGACCCTATTCTAGCTATTGGAGATGGTCCACATGTGCCTGTTGGTTTTAAGCATAGCCATTTCCTCTATAGTGACAGTGCATCCTGCCTATGGGTTTCATTCATTAATTCACTTAACAAATGTGTAAAGACAAGGTGATAATAATACCTAGCATTTATTTGAATACTTGCTACATAGTTTATTTAGTCCTACAATGTGCTGGCTGCTAGAGTAGATTGTTGGCAGCCAACACTTTGTGTTGTAGATTGATATCACTGTTCTTATTTTACAGAGATGAAGGAACTGAGGCAGAGAAGTTAAGCAACTTTACATAAGGTTGCATAGAAAGGGTCTACTATGCTCCAAAAACTGGATATACAACCAGAAGAGCAGGAGAGACAAAGTGGAGGGAGGCATGGTAGGAAGTGGAAAGGGAGTGATAACAGTAGGCATAGTGACTTTTACTTTTCCTACTTTAATAGAAATTATGTAGTGAAGACTCAGCAAATACCCAGTAACAATCGCACACCTGACACAGTGCTTGTTAGAGAAAGCACATTGTTAGTTTAAAGAGTTCAAGCCAGGATCAGATAGATGTGGACTGGAATCCTGGGTTTGCAGTTAGTAGCTTTGTTACCTTGGCCAATCAGCTTCAGCTTTGTCCCTGTAAGTAGAAATTCTCGTTCTTCTCTTGCAAAGTAATTGGGAGGATTAATGATTTGTGTCAAACACTGAACACATGGTAGGTATTTGATTGTTGGTAAATGGCATTTTTGTTACGCGTGGGAGGACAAGAAAAGCATCGTAACTGGTGGGAAAAGGGGGAGTGGTTGTGCTAAGGCCAGTTTTCACTCTGCGTGTTTTCCTGGGCTATGTTTGAATATTAATCTTAGCTGAATGAGCCTGCCTCATGGACAACATTCTCAATAGAGATTATGTTGTAGGGGAGAAAGCAGTATTAGGAGACGTGTCTACTTATCTTCTGTTCAGCATTGCTTAAAGACTAGAGCCATGGTCATGCCAGAAGTCTAGCAGTTCAGTTTTGATGATCTGAGGGTCATACATAGAACAAGGTGCATTGATGAATTCCTGATTGTCAATGGAGTCAGGTACAGGCTTGCTTTTCCATATAGTCTGTTTTACAGAGACAGACTCTTAGAGTTGCAAAGACTTGAGGGCTCATCATGTTTATTCCCCTTATATCCACCTATGTGTAGTCATTCTTGAGAGAATATGAATGACTTTTTGGTGTTACTGATAGTGACAATCTCATTTCTTATATCTTGTAATAAAAACATGTAGCTTCTCTTTCTACCAGTTATTTATTTATTTATTTGTATTTTTATTTGACCCTCGTTGGCACACAATGTGACATTCGTTTCAGGTGTACAACATAGTGGTTTGACCAGTTTGGATTTTAGGCTGTGCTCACTCACCATAAGTGTAGCTACCATTTGTTGCCATAAACATTACTACAGTACCATTGACTATATTTTCTATGCTGAGCCTTTTATCCCTGTTATTTATTTATTTATTTCATTCCATACTGGAAGTCTGTACTTCCCACTCATCTTCACCCATTTTGTCCATGCTCCCATCGCCTTCCCTTCTGGCAACCACCAGTTTGTTCTATTTATAGGTCTGACTCTGGTTTTTTTGTTGTTGTTGTTAATTGGTCTTGCTTTTAGTGTGTGTATGTGTGTTTTGTTTTTTTTTTTTTAGATTCCACGTGTAAGTGAAATCATACTCTTTTTTAAAAAATATTTATTTATTTATCTGAGACAGAGAGCACAAGTAGGGAAGGGGGCAGATGGAGAGGTAGAGAATCTCAAGCAGACTCCCCACTGAGTGCAGAGCCTGATGCGGGGCTCAATCCCAGGACCCTGAGATCACTACCTGAGCCAAAATCAAGAGTCAGATGCTTAGCCAACTGAGCCACCCTGGTGCCCCGTGAAATCATACTTTACCAGCAATTTAAAATACCCTTATTTTAGGGGCACCTGGGTGCCTCAGTGTGTTAAGGCTCTGCCTTCAGCTCTGGTCATGATCTCAGGGTCCTGGCATTGAGTCCTACTTTGAGCTTTCTGCTCAGCAGGGAGCCTGCTTCCCCCTTTCTCTCTGCCTACTTGTGATCTCTGTGTCAAATAAATAAAATCTTTAAAAATAAAATAAAACAAAATACCCTTATTTTATAATCTTATTGGAAAGTTTATGTGTAAATGGCTATTATCCATTTCCTTTTCCCCATGGAAAACTGAGTGAAAGCAATATTTACTTTAGGATATATTCAAGACTATTTTATCCTCTATCCCTTGAGAGGTAGAAATTGGTATCTGTGTACCAAATCTGAGGTGCCAATATGTTCTTCATTGGTTTGACCTCTCAGAAGAAGCATGTCTGCTGAGTTATGTCCAGATGCATTAAAATAGTACATGATAATGACTTTATATTATACCAGCTCATTGGCCATAAGGAAATCACTTAACTTGTTTAAATCCTGGTTTCATCCTATCTAGAAATGGAGATGATAATAACAACTTTTTAGATATATTTAAATGACTATGGAGAGTGTATGTAAAGGATTATACATTGGTCAGCAAATACCACATTCTCAAAATACTGAAAAAATTATTAATTTATTTCTATAAAACTAGTATTAAAGACATTATCAGTCTTGTTGCTCAAAGTCCTTATATAAAGGAACATCAACATGAAAATTTCCAATTGGAACAAATTTTATGAAAATATGCATATATATGGAAAACAAATATTTTTCCATGTGCATAACATATAAATATACATATAACATAAATATGTAATAAATATAAAGTATATGTGTTATATATTGTATTATATATACATGGTATTATATAAATATATATGTGTGTGTGTAGGTGTAGGTGATAGACATTTTTTTCTTTTTACCTAAATTTCCAGGGGGATCAGTGCTAGAATAAATTTCTAAAGATAGTATTTTTTTTCCTTAGATGATTGATACCTTTAATTCATTTTCCTTCCAACTGGATTTTCATTATTCAGTTTCTGCAACCTGCTCCTTTTATTATAAACCACATTAGATCACTTTTAGAAAGAATGAAGACCTCAGCTGCACACATATCATGCCTTCTATTTCAAGAGAAAAAATGAGACTGGCAAAGTTAAATGACATGTTCTTTAAATCACATTGTTAGCTAATGGGAGGCTCAAGGTAAGAATAACCAGGTGATGACTGGTGTTCTTCCAAACTGGTCTGTGTAGTCACACTCAAAGCTTTAATGAGAGCTCACGAAGCTATTTTCAATCAAATAACTTTCACCCACTCAGGAAGCTTTTCTAATGGAAAGTTCGATGAACACCCTCCAAAGTACTTAACACATATACTGGGAAATGGCAGCTGGTGCTATCTGTACTCTTCAGAAATGCACAGAAAAAAGTATATGTTTCTCTTTAATAGCGTCAGGCAAAAAATGAACTGACAATTGCCCGATGAAGAGTAAGGCTCAGATATCCACATGAGGGCAGACTCATATTTAGAAACATTTCTGTTTGCCGTGAGTTAACTACCTCTAAATATTACCTAAGGAATACATCTTCCCAATACTGCCAAGACACCCATTGATCTCTCTTCAGTCATGAACACAAGTGGCAGGAAGAGGAACAATAAAATGAACAGCCAACATGTTTCCTCGGAACTGGCACCAAACTGATATCATGAGGTACCTCACATTGAAAAGAAACAAAAATAATGAGATATAAATTTTAAATTGAGTGCACTGGAATCACTGACTTTTGTAGAATAAAATTTTACAAAATTACATAACATGTATGTTATGGCATGTATTTATGAAACCAGAATTGTGCTCAGTTTACCAATAAAGAATTTGAGGGTTTTTTTTTTTTTTTTTTACGATTTATTTATTTATTTATTTGAAAGAGACAGGGAGAGAGAGAGAACAGAGAGAGAGTGAGCGGGAGAAGCAGACTCCCAGCTGAGCATGGAGCCTGACATGGGTCTTGATACCAAGATCCCAAAATCATCATCTAAGCCAAGGGCAGATACTTAGCCAACGGAGCCACACAGGTGCCCCAAGAATTTAAAGTTTAGACACACTAAGTGCCCAATCCAAGTTCAAATAAATAGTAAGTCATGGAATGTTATTTAAACCCAGATCTTTTGACACCTAGTTTTGTGTTCTTTCAGCCGAACATTGTGATACCGTGTTTTGTGTGATTCAAATGATTGACATAAACACCAAGGTGTGGTCTTTCACTGGGGGCTGGCCACCCTGTGAACCAGCCTTGTAAAAGATGAATGGGTACAGGTTGCCTCAGCACCCACAATGGGTAATCTGTTCACAAGAAGTCGGCAGATCCAGAACTGAACATTTAAGAGTAATGGACACAAAGAGGAAGAAGGAGCCCCATGCACAGGAACAGTGACTTGAGGCAACAACTTCTAAGCCAAATTCAGATTAGCTCAGTGAAATTTCTTCGCGCTTTTATGATATGCCAGCACTGTTAACTATTAGCACACATTTTATGTTGTGTTGCGTTGTGTTGGGATACTACATTCTAAAAATGACTCATGGCTTTGGCAATTTTGCTGCAAAGAAATTTTTGATTAAGAAATAGGGAGATGGCTCAGTTGGTTAAGCGTCTGTCTTCAGCTCAGGTCATGATCCCAGGGTTCTGGGATTGAGCCTGGCATCAGGTTCCTTGCTCAGTGGGAAGCCTGCTTCTCTCTCTCTCACTCCCCCTACTTGTGTTCCCTCTCTCACTGTATCTCTCTCTCTGTAAAATAAATAAATAAAATCTTAAAAAAGAAAAATAGAGGTTGAGTTACTGGTTATAGTTAAAGATAAGAGTAGATGTGTGGGGTGTTGTGCATGTATATACAGAGACACGTGTGCATGTGTGTGTGATGTGTGCACACATATTCATGTATGTGCATGTAGTCAAGGGTGTCATTAGTGATTGTACTTCTGAATCTCTTAGTAGAAGACATGATTTATTGATGTTAACCACTCCTGAATTAGAATGTGTGTATATATACACACATATATATATATTCTTTACAGCTATATCTTTACAGATATATATGGAGATACATATAAATTCATAGATTCAGATCTCTCTATACCTTTCTTATATAATGTGCTCTGTAAGAACTGAGGGACACAATTATCACGTAAACTCTACTTATGAGTGATTCACATTCTAGGCATTGAGCAAGGTACATAGTCAAATAATTTCAGTAATCATCTGGCTGGCTGTGGTCAGTGCTATAAAAGGGTTAAAATTACTAAAGGGTCACAGAAGGGACATTAGATTTAGACTTGAGATGTAAAAACCATTTCTCAGTAGAAATGACATTTGGCTAAACCCTTAATTATGAAAAGGAGGGTGACATGGGGTGATAGGCAGCTTTCACAGTATATAGCCATTGCCACAACCAGAAGCAAAAGGATTTCTGCCTGAAAGTAGTTTGAGGGTAGTAAATCTGACCTCATAGAGCGAAGATTTAAAAGCAGGTCAGAATATATTGAGTTGTTGGGGGGTTACAGTGGAATTTCGTTACCTGATTTTTTATTATTTACTCTCTTCTCCACGAGTATCCTGATTAAAACATGTCCATAAAGTGCAACGCAGAGATCCAAAAGTCAGCTGTAAAAAGGTGTCACATGGAAAGTTCTACACTTCCTCTTCAGGGGCTATTTTAAATAACAAAAGAGAAGTTAGAGACAAATACAGATGTTTCTTTCTAATATTCTCCAGAAGGTAGAAGTACTCACAGATATTTGCTCTGTGTGGGCCAAGGCAGGAACACGAGTGTGGAGAGCCTAGTTTTTCCTACAGTAGCTATTGACAAATCTAGAAAAAACAATACATATCTGTTTTACCTCCAGCATCTGTCATTTATCATATTTACAAAGCTCTCGCATGAGGCGAACTAACATATCATCCTCCAGACTGATCTAATCTGAGCTGAAAAACGAAATAAAACTGCCTGTATCAACTTTGTCCACAGGGACTTGGATTCAGTGAAATATGGAGAATGGATCATATTAAATTTGTAATGATGCAGCTAATGAATAATGAATGTTCTGGTGTCTGGTGCTGTCTTTGAATAATCATCTGCAAACATATGTTTTTTCCAGGACTTCATGGGATGTTGATTTTATGCAAACTAGAAATCCTTCACCATCTGTAATGGCAAATAAGTTCTCAGTGCTTTGGCTAATAATAGAGCACTGAGTGAATTTTATGAGATTACTCAAACAGTATGGAAAGATTCTTCTTGTTGTTCTTGAGCATTGCCTGCTTGCTCTTTGACCATTTGGACTGGCTATGATGCTGATGTGCTGAGGTTTTAGGGATTTTTTTTTTTTTTAACATTATTGGTCTCCTTGGGATCTACAGATTTTGTTCAGTGTTGTGCATGCTTTGAATGCATTGTCTCCTTCTGTGTATCTCTTTCCTTGTCATGTTAGGGTGTGGGTTGCCATAAACAGTGCAACAGTAGCTCCTACTTCTTTTAATAGGCTAGGCCCTAGGCACAGAATTCTATACACATTGGAGGCAGAGTCATAAAGTAATTGTATTTTTCCACATGCATTTTACCAATGTCTCTGTTTGCAAGATAACCAAATTCACTCTCCCAGCATGCTAAGTTAAATGGTCCACACTCTGCTTGTGGTAACTCAAGGCCAGGACCCACTAAACTGGATCTGGGTGCTCTAACCTAAGGAATGTAGACCAGCGTGTTAAATTCCTTCTACCTTATACAGATGTTTACTTGCTAGTATACTTTGCAGGTATATTTTGCCTTCTTTCATCCAACAAAAGACTACTCATTCTACTGTTCATTTTACTTTTCATTTCTTTTCCTTTGACCATACATTTTCCACTTTATTATTTTAAATTTATGATTATATTCCCTTTCTTTCCTTCCTTCCTTCCTTTTGAGTCAGTGTAGAAAATACATCAATTAACCTGTGCCCTATTGCTATGAAATAAAACAGCTCAGGAGACAAAATACCTTGGTGGTTTGTAGAACTAGGTTTGGAATCAGAGTAATTGGGGGCCAAATCCAGACCTGGTTCCTTACCAGTTATGGAAGAAAGGGCCAGCCATTTAATCTTCATCAAAGCAAATTTCCTCACTTATGAAAACGTCTATGAGATGATATTGGCATCTTGTAGATATTAAAAGGAGCGATAGCATCCACATAATAACAATGGCATGAGTCTTAGGTATAGTTATGGAAGCAGTGCATTTAGCAGACTTGCTCCCAGTGAAATCTCAGTGAATGGTCAAGATGTTATGACTGCTGCATTGACAAGAGTGTTGTCATTGGTAGTGGTGACAGCAAAGATGGATCATTGTGCTTTTTCAAGTGTATCATACCCACTTCCTTCTGAAAGTAGATTGCAAAATTCTAGTCATCAATGTTGAGATGCCACTATGACTAAAAGGGCAATTTTCTGTGGAGTTCTGGTTTTCACTAATCAGGATTAATCCCTACATATAAGCAAATTGGAAAATTCTTTTGCAGCTCCTGACAATTTCTCCACAATATAGAAAAGTTCAGCTAGACACATTGACCTGATAATATAGATGTCATCTCTCCTTTAAATTTTTTTTTTTATAAAATCCACAAATGCATTAGCCTGAAAACCTTGAGGAATATATTAGTAAAATATTTTTAACCTGTCTGCCCTCAAAAACTAACACCTAAATTAGCATTGCATTATTATGTTAAAATACAATAAGAAACCTGGCTGTAAATTACCAAAGTAGGGCTTATGAGGGATTATAGGAGTTGCAAAAGGGGCAGGGGAGGAGAGGCCAATGCATTAGGAAAATTTAGCCAGATGCATGTGAACATTAATTACCTCTTACTGAGGTTTTGTTTGCTGAAGTGAGCAGGTCCTAAGTCATTACGTTCTCTTAGAAAATGGTCACAATTAGCCTTACACCATAATTTATAAAACAGAAGATATTGTTTCTCTCTCCAAATTGAACCATGTAAAACTAAAGACAGATTTTCTTATCAGTCTTCTTCGTTATGAATGAGGGAGGGACCTATGGTCCCCCCAGGATACTTAAGACACCAAGGCTTCTCACTTTCCCATATTGAGGAGCTGCACTCCCCAGACACCAGCAACCTCATGGTGTGGGGCATTATATGTGGCGCTTTGATATGGAAAGGGTGCTGGAATAGGAAGGAAGAGACTTTGTTCTAGGAGCTATTCTTCCCCTACAGGCTGTGTGTTTCCCCCAGGGTCACTGCAACCCTCTGTGCTTGCAATTTCTTATCTATAAAAAGTTGTTTGTTTTCTATCACTAGTTCTAAACATTTTCAGTCACAGTCCCTTTGAGAATACCTACGAAACCTATGAATTTTCTTGTCAGAAATATGGAAATCTTATCAATCTATACATAGTTTCAATTATTCTGTGCCATTCTGATTCTCTTACAACTGTGTGGACCCAAGGCTAAGGACCCTTACTCTAGACAGTTGCTGCTGTCTACCAGAACTCCTTAATTCTGTGGTCTTTAGACATTTGACATTTTTCCCTCAAATAGTTTATATCTTATAGGGAGTGATGGGAAAGTGTATGTATGTGGAAAGACTCTAGGGAAGAATTCTGAGACTGGGGTATGTACATTTTTACTTCCTCTAGCTTCAGATTTGCTGTGAAATTTGGGCATCATTATTCAGTTTCATCTTTGTAGGGTAACAGTGGAAAAATCTTAGACTTTGGAATCAGATCTCAGTCCACATTCTGGTTACTTCATATACTCATCATGCAACTTTAAGACAAAGTGCTTTGGGGCATGCCTTCACCATATATAGATCTGTCTAATCACATGTGGTCTTGAGGCTTAAAAAACTCACATTAAAAAAACCTATCTGCCCAGTATTTATTTACCTCAATCCCATGCAACTGATTCCCTGTCAAGTCTAAGAAGGCACTGGCAGTGGTTACCCCATATCCACTCTTCCTCTTCTCCCTTTGCTTCCGTAACCTCAGTCCTCTCATGACTCTTTCCAAGTCCTCAGACTTATTGTGCTGACTGAGGTGTAGCCTGTGGTCTGGTGTCCTTGCAGCAGCTCAGGCTCTTAGATAGAAGCCATCATACATGTCAAAGCCATCTTAAGACTTGCCTAAGTTTTAGGAACCCTTGCATGTACACCTGCTGTTCCCAAAGTAATATTCATATTAAAATATACTCACATTCTACATTTAAAAGTTTTCTGTTGCTAAAAACGTGAAGATATTTTTATATTTTATAATTTGAAGGTTTGAGTTTTAATAAGTTCTTTTTTTTTCTGTTGCTTTAATAAGTGTATGTATAGGAGTGCATGAGTATTTTTAGGTGTGTATCAGGTATATACATATGTATGTGGAGAGATGTACCTAATTACTTGATGTATGTTTCATTTTGCAGATATCTCCTTAAAATCATAAATGTTTTGATTTCACATTTTTATTTTATGCTTTGAGGACAATATTGGTTTGTTTAGGTCTTAAGTTGTTTGGTAGTTTGTACAATTTTATATGTATATTATTTTTATTTTTTTACCTGGTGGTTACAATGGCTCTATGGTTTTTTTTTTTTTTTTCAGCTTTATTGAGGTATAGTGACAGTTTAAACTGTAAGAGATTTAAAGTATACATAAGAGATTGAAAGTATATAATGATTTGATATACATACACATTTACATTGTGAAAGGATTCCTCCCATCTAATTAATTCCTACAGCCATCATGCCACATACAGTGGTTTTGGCAGAGTCTTAGTTTTGTCAATTGTTAGGTGATCTTGAGTAAATTGCTCCATTTTGCTAAGCTTTAGTTTTTATCAATGGACTGCTGTTTGTCATTCAAGGAAACTTAGGTTAATGAGTGATTGAAATGATATGAACATAATGATCTAATTATTCACCTTTCAGTTTTTTCACAATTAAAAAATAGGTCATTAAAGTTGAAAGTCTGAGGAATACCAGAGAAGGCAAAGAGTTAAGAATAAGAACTAAAACTACGTGATTTACAATTTCGTGTTATTCCATCCATGCATACGGACATGTCAACTTACCTTTGTTTTAACAAATTCATTTTATGCACTTGAAATTAACTTATAAACACTGGGATTATTCTTTACATTTCAGTTTTGTTTTTTGTTTTTCTAAGGGGGCAAAAGAGGAAGAAATGCATAAGAAGGATTAGACACTGACCGTGTCTTTTATATTGTGTTTAAGGTGAAAGGGTTAAAGGCAACTTAGACTCATTAGTGATATGTTTGTCAGTTACTTTTTTTTTTTTTTTTAAGATTTTTCAAATCTATTTAACAGAGAGAGAGAGAGAAGGAGAGCACAAGCAGGGGCAGCAGCAGGCAGAGGGAGAGGGAGAAGCAGGCTTCCTGTCGAACCGGGAGCCTGACTCGGTGTTTCATGCCAGGACCCTGGGATCATGACCTGAGCTGAAGGCAGCCGCTTAACCAACTGAGCCACCCAGGTGTCCCTGTCAGTTACTTTAAAAAAAAAAAAAATGATGCTGAAATGCCCTTAATTAGGAAACAAACTCTAAAGAATTAACAGTGGCAGATGGACATGCAGGTATTTTAAAAGAACCCATGCACATTTATTTTTCCTTCTATCCTCTAAACGTATTTTCTGTTGATTGCTTTTACCAAAACCATTGCTTAAGTATGACCAAGGAAATCATAACTTACTGTATATTTTGAAAAAACAAAATTTTGCCCAGAGTTTGAATCAGAGTTAATGAGAGGTCTTTTTTTTTTTTTTTTGAAGATTTTATTCATTTGAGAGAAAGAGGCAGGGAGAGCACAAGTAGGGGGAGAGGCAGAGGGAGAGGGAGAAGCAGACTCCCCACCGAGCTGGGAGCCCCACAGGGGGCTCAATCACAGGACCTAGAAATCATGACTTGAGCCAAGGGCAGATGCTTAACCATCTGCGCCATCTAGGTGCCCCAAGAGATATCTTTTAAACTTACACCGTGGAATGAAAGAAAGTAGAGAGACCAAACTATATTCTCCAGTATCAGAAATTATGATGAAATTTTGTGCTGTGTAAAAGTAGAGAACTTCACTTTATGATGAAAACAATAATAACAACAAAACTTATGTATTCCCTGAGTTCTAAGTGAAAAGACTAGCAATTAGTGAATTATCATTTATCATCTACTCTAGCCATAGTTTTGAGTATATGCTATTTGATGTCTATACAAACAAAGCCATGAAGAATAACATTTAGGTGGGTAAAAACAGACTAGTAAAACAGAGTAGTAAAACAGACTAGTAAAACAATTTTTACAAGAAAATAGTCCTTGTTGATTTATATATAATGGCAAAAATAAGAGAGAAAACATGTTACTTGTTATAGCAATCTGAGCATAGTCAAATTTAATTTTACTCGGAATATTTGCTTAATTATCCAGCTAACCATGACTTTTCCTTTTGTTAGCAACGTCAGTAGTGTAGGTAGTAAATACTCTATATCCTTCAGTTTATTTATCAGCACTGCATAAAGCTTTCTTTCTCTTTTTTTCTTTTTTTGCAACATACATAGGATCCCAATGAACAAATTTTGGCCCAAAACAATTTTTTCTTCATCATGCAATCCTATTATTTCTACATGCTCCTTTTTAATCAAGACTCAACAAAAAGAAAAAATAGATAATTTTATTCCATATCTAAAAGCAAAATAGGTATTTTTGAGTGTATTATAATCATATTAAAGTTTGAAATTCCATTTTTAAGTGGTGCTCAGGACTCCTTTTTTAAAATTTGAAGTTATAGATGCTTTAACATTTTGAATGATGTAACAAATAATGAATGAAAGTTGTCACTGAAGCCATCCAAGTGTAGTTATTAATGACATAGCAGTGAACCTGGGAAGAGTAGGGAATCAGGACCTATTTTTACTTTTCACCTTGATTACATAAGATCCTTCTAACTGGCCTCCCTCCTTTCACTTTGTTCTTCCAATCGGTTCTGTATTCTGGAAATCAGAAGTTTCTTAGTGACCTGTTCACAGTGCTCTTTTGCTTTAACCCCTTTACTGCTTCTGGGTGAAACCTGTAGTACTTAGAAAGGCAGACAAGCCTGCCAAGATCTGTTCTCTTCCTACTTCCCCAAGTAGTATTTCTTTTTCTCCCTCATTGACTTATACCTGTGCTCTATTTGTAAATCCCTACAACTGAAATAACTGAGAACAACAATGACAGTAATAAAAACCACTCCCATTGATACCAACAATGTGATCAATCACTGAGTTTGGAGTTTTGACTTATACATCCATTTGAGACAATACTTCCTGAATGCCTATCATATACTTGGCATTATACTTAGTGGAGAGATCCATCGCCAAGCAAAGATCACTAATTATCTAGATCAGGCAATGATGATTGCCTTCCTTGCTCTTCTTGGGTAGTAGTCATGGAATGGAGAGGAATCCACATTCTCACCCAAGCAAATGCCAAGTTTCATATTTGTCAAGAGCTACAAAGTCAAGGGAGCAAGCATGATAGGAGTATGTGACCTAATCAGGAAGGGTAGGGAAGGTCACTTGACATAAGAGGTGGAGAATGACTAGAAATTATGTAGGCCAGGTGGGAGACCCAGGAGTACAAGGCAGAGGCAGTGTGCAAAACACAAAGCATAGAAGGAGGCACTGACACATGTGAACTTCCAGAGGGGCAGTGGGGCTGCAGAGCATTCAGGAAGGTGAGTCATGAAAGTGACTTGAGTGAGACGGGACAAATCATTTAGCCCTTTATTAATTATTTGGCTCAAGAGGCAATGGAAATCATTTGGGGGCTTTTAAACAGAAGTCTGACTTTACCTGATATTTGTTTTGAAAAGGTACCTGAGCCTTCATGGTGGAACATAGGTGAGAAGCAGGGTCCAGCTGAATGTAAGGAAGTGTCTGAGAGAGGATGTCTGCTCTTACTTATGCTAGCTTGAAAATGATGGCTGTAAGAAGAAGTGAAATATGTTATCTCCTTTAAGCCCAACAACAATGCAATGAAGTCCACTTCACAGATGAGCCCATTTAGGCTTAGGGGAGTTATATACATTTACTTGGTCCTGAAGGAATATGTGGCATAGTCAGATCACAGAGACCAAGTGTCTGAATTCTAAATTGTATTCTTCAACTCTGCCGTTTCTTTCCATATTGTGTCATGCTGTGTGTCTCACTTTGCTATAATCTTTCATTGCTGTTTCCTCACCTTGTAATGGGGTTCTACGTAATGAATCCCTGCAAGTCTTCTCCAGCCACGGCTGTTTCAGGCTCCGGGTCCCTGTCAGGGTCTGTCCTCCATGATTTCACAGCACATTGTGCTTTCCTGCTGTTTCCTTATTTCATTCTCTCATAGTTCATAAGCTCCTAAAGATGGGGTCGGACTTCTATTTTTATAGTGCAGATGCCTAGCAAGATGGCAAAAGTAGAGTAGTAGGTATGAAATAAAATTTAAATAAAAGGAATGTTTCGGATAATCAGATCAAGCAACTCAGACACCCACCCTGGATCCTCCGTATGACATTTGTGGCAAAGGGTACTGAAAACATCCCTCGGCAATAAATTATTGACCACTTTCTAAGTGCCAGCCATTCAACTAGACACTGGCTACATTATCCTATTTTATGTTCACAAAATCTTTTTTAAAAATTGGTGTTACTGTGTCCATATTGCAGATGAGAAAACTGAGTAATTTATCTAAGACTGCCAAGTCCAGGGATGCCTGGGTGGCTCAGTAGGTTAAGCCGCTGCGTTAGGCTCAGGTCATGATCCCAGGGTGCTGGGATCGAGTCCCACATTGGGCTTCTTTCTTGGCAGGGAGCCTGCTTCTCTGTCCGCCTCTGTCTGCTTGTGTGTGCTCTCTCTCTGACAAATAAATAAATAAAATCTTTTAAAAGGAAGAAAAGAAAAAAAGACTGCCAAGCCCACAATTCAAACTTAAATCATTCTGAATTCAGAGATCTTTGACCTGGATTACAATGTATCCATCCCTGTTACATTTGTTTTCTTAGCTATCTGGTGCTAGATAGGAAATAATACCTTGCCTTTCCTGACCCCAGCCTCCCAAATTACATACCTTTCCCAAGTCCAACAAACCTGACAGAAACAGGTGGTTCTTTCTGGTCCCTGTCTTTTCTGCTCTTTCTAGGCCCTTCTACTTATGGAAAATATAGCTTGCTTTATTTTATTTATTTAGAGTGGTGTGCATGCAACTTTTGCTGAATTGATGAGAAATCCTTCAAGTTTTGGCAACAACTGTTTCAAAGCTATTCCTTTTACAAATACATAAAACACGGTAAGACACGGTAAAATATTTTAACAACCAGTTGCGCAATCTGACTTGTGAGCACCAATCTAAAGATAGATTTCACCTCAGTAAGAGCCTTGTTGGGCCAGCTTCTAGCACATGAAATCTTTCTGTCATAGAAGGCAGTAGTGTCCTAAGCCCAGCTACGGCTGGGTCTGTGGAGTGTGTTCTACTTCTTGAGGTAAAATTCTGGAGTTCTCAACTGTATGTAACCCACACATTATCTCTCTTGGCTTCTAAGCTCTTTAAGTGGACTGAGGAACCAAGCAGAGCTGTGTTTGAAAGATGTCTTTCTTTAGAAGAGAATGCATTTCTAGTCTCAAAACCATGAATATTTCACCCAGTTGGATGTGGGGTCAAAAATTTGTAGATTTTGAGTAGACCTGAAAGTTCATGTAATCAAATTCCTTTTCTCACCAACCTTACAAACAGTGCACTTGGCTATGCTTTATAGAAGAGCAAAATGGTTCTTAGAAGGATAGAAGTAACTTGCTCAAGTCCCAAAGGTGGATTTCAAACCCAGGTCTAAAGATCCCAGAGCCTAAGCTCTGTTAAACAGTAAGACTTTGTCCTGTGGATGCCTTCCTTCGTTATCTTAGAAGTGTTTTGTTTTTCCTTTTGGTTTCAGGTTAGAGATCCCCAAATCCTATGAGCTTCTCTCAGATGATGTATCTTTATTCTGTCCTCACCAATGGTCCCCAACCTTGGTTACTAAATGGGAAAAAAAAGGACGGCCCCCTCCTCCTAACCAAGCGCTGGCGGTCTTTAACAGAGACAATTGAAAGTATAAATGTAAACAATGTGAGAAATCCAATTTTTAAGTTGTAGAGAAATGTCAATATTAGATATTTTCAGGCTCCTTTGTACTTTGCACTTACAGTTTATCCCTGATAAAATAAGATGATGTCAAAATATTACAAGCCAGGACCCCTGGGTTGCTTAGTTGCTTAAGCGACTGCCTTTGGCTCAGGTCGTGATCCTGGAGTCCAGGGATTGAGTCCCACATCAGGCATCCTGCTCAGCAGGGAGTCTGCTTCTCCCACTGACCCTCCACCATCTCATGCTCTCTTTCTCTCTCTCTCTCTCTCTCTCTCTCTCTCTCATTCTCTTTCTCTCAAATAAATAAATAAAATCTTTACAAAATATTACAAGCCATATTTTCTTGCTGAATAAATGAGAAATTTACCTTAGAAATCCAAATGTAAGTGTCTTGGAATTTAACATAGAGGATAAAAGGAGATTATCTGCTGTAGCCTCTGGCATTTAGGAGAGAGTTGTGGGATATTCATTCATTTAAAAATGCAGCATTTAGCACCTATTAATATGCCAGGATCTCTCCTACCTTCTTCCTTCCTATTTGTATTCCTCCACTACCCTCATTCTTTCATTCCATGAAGACCTAAAACTCATTGACTTTACTTACCTTTTTAATCTCCATCTTCTTTCTCAAGTCCTCATTACCATTTCATTCATATGAAATTCATTCACTCATGTGGCCTGTATTTCAAGTTTAACTTCATGTGCACCCACTGGCATAACTTTATTTTTCCTCATGTGTAGTTCCTGCCACTGTACTTGGCTGGTACAATTGCCTCGGCTGAGCCTTTTTTATATGTGCACCTGAGCAGCTGAACAGGGCCAGAGAAAACACACTATGATCCTGACGACTTTTGCTTTAGTTTATTATCATAAACCTTATGTGGCCCCAATTTACCGCCTGTCAATCCTACAACCACATTTTGTTAGTTCATTCACCCTCCCACTGCCCTAGATTACTGCTTTGCACCTGCTCCTCTCTTCTGATACCTGTAAAATTTATCTGGCTCTTTACATTCAATATGACCTTCCTTCTTATTTTACTGAGAAAATAGAGAAAAATCAGGTAAGATCTTAATTCTCTTACCAACACATCCACCAAGACCCCTGAATTTTTCCCCATATACTTGGCTCTCTCTGCTATTTTAGTAGATGAACTAATAGTAGATGAACGGTCTTAAGGATTATTATGGTTCTGGGGATGTAGCTCCTTTCTTTATTGAATGTACTAGCTAGTGAGGGTGGTAGGAATTAAACAGATATCTGGGTATGACTTGATGTCAGAAAAATGGGGCAGAAGTTCCACACCTGTCATTAACTAGATACATAATTTTGGGAGTGGGTGAAAATATATCTCTTAAACCTCATTTCCCTGTCTTTAAAAAAAGAGACAGCAATATCTACTACCCATATTATAAGATATTAATGAGATAACAAATGTGAATATGTTTTTTAAATTATAAAACATTTTAGCATGAGAAATAGTATTACTTTGTCAGAATTAGGGCTACATGGTCAGCTGCCTAGGCTGTGTATTGCTTCAATCCAGTGCAAGGTGAGGAGAGAGGCCCCCACTGAGATTTTGACGGTAAGGCAGCACTTAGCCTTGTGCTTCAAATTAACAACTTGTTTAAAGGTTCAAGCCACTCTGGAAAACAGCATGGAGGTTCCTCAAAATGTTGAAAATAGAACTGCCCTATGACCCAGCAATTGCACTATTGGGTATTTACCCTAAAGATACAAATGTAGTGATCCAAAGGGACACATGCACCCGAATGTTTATAGCAGCAATGTCCACAATAGCCAAACTATGGAAAGAACCTAGATGTCCATCAACAGATGAATGGATCAAGAAGATGTGGTATATATACACAATGGAATACTATGCAGCCATCAAAAGAAATGAAATCTTGCCATTTGCGACAACATGGATGGAACTAGAGCGTATCATGCTTAGCGAAATAAGTCAAGCAGAGAAAGACAACTATCATATGATCTCCCTGATATGAGGAAGTGGTGATGCAACATGGAGGCTTAAGTGGGTAGAAGAATAAATGAAACAAGATGGGATTGGGAGGGAGACAAACCATAAGTGACTCTTAATCTCACAAAACAAACTGAGGGTTGCCGGGGGGAGGGGGTTTGGGAGAAGGGGGTGGGATTATGGACATTGGGGAGGGTATGTGATTTGGTGAGTGCTGTGAAGTGTGTAAACCTGGTGATTCACAGACCTGTACCCCTGGGGATAAAAATATATGTTTATAAAAAATAAAAAATTAAAAAAAAAAAAATAAAGGTTCAAGATAGTGTCTCAACAACTTCCCATTGCAGTTCATTCAAGCTTCCCAATTTGGGAGATGACCATTAAAAATTAGTCATTAATCCTTTAAGACCCAGTTCAAGTGTTGCCCTTAGAGTCTTCCATGCCATCAGTCCTTTCTCCATGTTCCAGGAATTCCCATTATTTGAGTTCAACCTAATGCACATGACATTGTACACCCTGTCTTTCCGTCTCTGTCTCTCCACCATCCCCTCATTTGACAGATTCCCCAAGAGTAAGGATTTTAAAGGCTCTATTATGATCTGTTTGCGTCTTGTGTTAGCAAGAAGAAGTTGGCACTATAACGGGGATTAGACCCAAAGCACTGCCTTGTCTGTTCTCGATACCCCTCCCTGACCTCACTCCAGCTGTTCTCTCCACAGCAAAACTTGTGAGTCTAGCCTGTAGTCGCTTCTGCTTCCGGCACTAGCCTGATGCCATCAGCATAATAAATACTAAGCAAATGTTAGTGGAAACATGGCAAGGGAAGAAAAACACAAGTTCTTTCATTTATTTAACATAACTGTTCAAGTATGGAATCTGTGCCTTGTCTTAAGAAATATGACACTGCAGATAGAGCAGTGAACAATAACAGGAAAAAAATCCTGCTTTTCGGAGCTTATATTCTACTAGTGAAGAAAGACTGTAAAGACAAATAATCAATGAACCTTAAAGTGTGTGAGTGTGGGATAACCTAGACTGAATGTTAAGGAAGGTTCCCAGGGCAAGCCTCACTGGGGAGGGGACTTTAGAGAACCATTTCAAGGAGCGGAGGAAATCAGATACTTGGCTGTCTGGGAAGGAGAGTTCTGAGCAGTTGGGGAAAAGTGCAGAAAAGTGACAGAGAAGGGAAGTCCCTGCAGAATTTTAAACATATCAGGATTACTATTTGATTTCGCTAAAATACATAAACAAAAATACAAGAACATACACTGATTGTCAAGTATACAACAGTTGATTTTGTTAAGCACTCATTTCTGTTGGTCCTGTGTATTTCACTGATGTTGGACACACGCAAAACAGAAGTTGCTCTTGTTGCAGCTTGTGTATTTGGAGAATATACGTCCCAGCTTCACACATCATATATATGGTGAATAAAGGAACTAATGAACTTGAATGACAGGTTGCTGTTGCTAAAGTAGTCTACCAGGATTCATTGCGAAACAAGCCTGTCTTTATTTGGGAATCACAGTAAAAAAAATCTGGTGATTTTTATTAGCAGCTTCTCCTTTTTGAGTATTTCTTAGGAAGTAAGGGCTCTAAAACGGGATTTTTCTAATGTTCTTAAATGGCAAGATCATGCATATCCGGTTTGCTAAATATATCCACCAACTCTTTCCCTGATGCAAATAACTTACACATTTTAATAAAATTCTTCTCTTCCTTGTTATGACTTTATTTAAAGTATAATCTTCTGGAATTTTTAATTGTCTTCCAACTTTGGCACTTTACATCTTTCTTAACCTAAATACAGTTAGGAAAGCAAGCTGAAAATAGATAAATTTGAAATAGAAGCCACTGCATTTAAGCCAAGAGGTTTAGAAGACAACATGTGCTCCAAGCACTTCCTATATGCCCACATGCCTTTTAAAATGTTGTTATCACCATATTTCCAGAACTCTCCTGAGGAAGAAGAAGACAGCTCATAGTTCCAAGAAACAGAGGTGCTTCTTATTTCAATATAAATAAAAATCACGCTGAAGTGAGAACATTAAGAAAAAATAGGACTTATAATTTTTGTCTTAGCAATGACAATCAGCCTAAAATATATGTGTTTTGTTTTTGTTGGCTTTATTACGATTAATGTGTTGTTATTTAAAGTCCTTGAATGATTTATTTTTAATAAAGCAGAATGCTGATGTCAGGGCTTTGAAAAATAAGCTGTCAATTTTGAGATAATTACAGCTTCACATGAAGTCATAAAAAAATATACAGAGAGACCTCATGTACTCTACACAGTCTCCTCCAATAGCATTTTGCAAACTGCAATACAGGTCATACCCCGGCTAGTGACATTAGTCCAGTCAGGACACAGAGCTGGTTCACCATCCCAGGGAGCCCTCATGCTTCCATTTTCTATCAGTGACCTCCTCTCACCCTTGGCAAGTGCTAATCTCTTCACCATTTCTACCATCTTGTCATCTCAGATGTGTTCCGTAAATGGAACCCTACAGTACGTGGCCCTGTGGGATTAGCTTGCTTTCTTTAGCACAAGTCTCTGGAGATTTATATAGATTGTTGGGTATATCAATGGCTTGTTCCTTGTTATAGATAGGCAGTGTCCATGGTATAGATATACCACAGTCTGTTTACCCGTTCACCCACTGAAGGACGTCTGATCTGATTCCCATTTTCGGCTATGACTAAGGAAGCCACTGTGAACATTCCAGTACAGTTTTAGTGTGTGAGCGTAAGTTTTCATTTCTCTAGGATAAATACCTAGGAGTGCAATTGCTGATTGGTAAGGTAGTGAAAAGTGTCATTTAATTTAGTTTTTCTTTTTTTTTCAAGAAACCTTCAAACTCTTTTCCAGAGTGGCTGTGTCCATTTTATATTCCTACTATTGATGTATGAACAATTGTTTCTGTCATTCATTTAAAAAAAGTTTTTTAAGTAAAGTGTGTACTGTAAAGTGTTTAATGGTGTCTCTAGTTTCTTTGACATTACCCTGATGGCTCCTAATGTTGAACACATTTTCATATGCTTGTCATTGGTGTATCCTCTTCGGCAAAATGTCTGACCAAGAATTTTGCCCATATTCTAATTAAAATATTTATTTATTCATGTATTCATTTTTGCTCTTGAAATTTGATAATTCTTTATATAGTCTAGACAGTATTCCTTTGTTGGTTACTTGGTTTACAGATATTTTCTTCCAGTCTATAGCTTGTTTTAACATGCCTAATATGGTCCTGTGTAGAACACAGTTTTTAATTTAAACAAAGTCTCATTTATCAGCATTTCCTTTTATAAGTCTTGCTTTCTGTGTGTTTGTCTGTCTGTTTTGCCTGTGCATGACAACTTGCTGAATCATCTTTTGTTGAAAAGGCTCTATTCCTCCAATGAATTCATTTATCCGTTTCTCAAAAATCAGTTGGCATATTTGCATATTTGTGTGGTTGTATTCCTGAATTCTCTGATCTGTTCTATTGATCTGTGTGCTTATCCTTCTGCCAGCATCAGATATTATTGGTTACTGTAACTAAATACTGGATCTTGAAACTAAGTACACTGACCTTATTCTTTCCCTCCAAAATTGTGTTAGCTATTCTAGTTCCTTTACCTTTGGATAAAAATTTTAGGGTTACTTTGGTCTGTATCTATGAAAAAAATCTGTACTTTTTTTTTTTTTTTTTTTTTTATTTAGACCAAAGTACTTCAGGTACTTTGTTACATGGATGGTAAATGGTATAGCACTTTTACTTTCTGTGTTCATATGCTTATTGCTGGTGTATAGAAATACAGTTAATTTTCGCAGCCTTGCTAAACTTACTTGCTAGGTGAGGAGTTGTTTTGTAGATTTCTTGAGATTTTTCTATTTAGACAATAGTGTCATCCCCAAATAAGGATAGTTTTCTTTCTTTCTTTTTAATCTTTCTTTTTATTGCCTATTCTACTGATTTAAATGTCTAGATCTATTTTGAATAAGAATATATTCTTATTCTAGATCTGACATCCTTGATTTGTTCTCAAACTTAGGAAAGCATTTATTCCTTTATTATTAATAATAAATAAATAATTATTTATTACAATTCTCAACAACAGTTAATCAGAATGTTCTATAAATGTTCAGTAAATCCTGTTATTTGATGATGTTGAACAATTCTCTATCCTTACTGGTTTTTTTTGCTGGTTATTCGATAAAATGTTTAGAAGAGTGTTGATGTCTTCCACTGAAATTGTAGATTTGCTCATTTCTCCTCTCAATTTTATTGGCTCTTGCTTCACATAATTAGCAGCTTTATTATTTATTGCATACATATTTAGGATTTGATTGCCGTTTAATCATTATGTAATGTCTTGCTCTATCTCTGGTAATTTTCTTGGCTTAGAAGTCCGCTTAATATAACCACTACTGCTTTTTTGGATTATGGTTTGCATAATATATCTTTTCCCATTTTTTTCTTACTTTTAGTCTGCCTATATCATTATATTTGGAGTTTCTTATAGACAGTATATTGTGGCCCGTGTTTTTTTAATCCGCTCTGTCAATCTCTTTTAATTGGTGTATTTGGATCATTTACCTTCAGTGTAATATTGCTATATTATGGTTCAAGTTTCCATTTTATTTTTGATTAAAAAAAAAAAGATTTATTTATTTTAGAGAGAGTGTGTGTGCTGGGTGGGGGGAAGCAGAGGGAAAGGAAGAGAGAGTCTTAAGCAGACTCCAGGCTGAGCCCGGTGAGGGGCTCAATCTCAGGAATCCGAGATCATGACCTGAGCTGGAACCAAGAGTCAGACTCTTAACTGTCTGTGCCATCCACATGCCCCATTATTTTTGATTTCTGATGACTTTCTAGTATTGGTTTCTTTGTGTTTTTTTTTCTACCTTCCTGTGGTTTACTTGAATACTCTGAAATTTCATTTTGATGTATTTATATTGTTTTTGAATGGATCTGTTTGAAAAGCTTTTCTTCTAAGTATTACATTAGATACTCATAGTTTATCACAGTCTAGGATGTTATTTTTCAAGTTCAAGTGAATTATAGGAAATGTACCTATATTTGTATCTTTTTTCCCATTCCCTAATTATAACATAATTATCTTAAGTATTTCCCCTACGTTTATTTAGAACCATATTAAGCAATGTTATGTAATTTCTTCAACTGTTACACATAATTGAAGAGAAGGGAAATGTAACTTATTTACTTATATTTTACTTTTTCTATTTCTTCTTCCTTTCTGATGTTCCAAGATTCCTTCTTTTTCTTTCTCTTTCTGTTTAGAGAATATACTCTCAATGGTCTTTTGATGTACATTTCTGACAATACATTTTCCTGGTTTTACTTTGTTTGAAAATATCTTATCGCCCCTTCATTTCTGAAGAACAATTGTACTGAATATAGGTTTTAGTTCCAGTGTTCTTTTCTTGCAGCCTTTAAAAAATACTTTGTTACTTCTTTCTGACCTCACTGGTTTCTGATAAAATCTGCCAATACAGGTTATTTTTTCACAAAAGGTAATGTGCCCTTTCTGTCTAATTGCTTTTAAGAGGTTTTGTCTTTATTTTTCAAAAGTTTAACCATAATGTGCTTTGTAGTGGATTTTATGGGATTTGTGTTTGGAATTTGCTCAGCTTCTTGAATCTCTAGGCTTATATCTTTTACTAAATTTGGGAAGTTTTCAGCCATTATTTATTTCAATACATTTTGCTTTATTTTCTTTCTCTTCTCTTTCCAGGACTTCAATGACATGATAGTTAAGCATCTTTTGTTATAATACCTCAGGTCCCTGAAGTTCTTTTCTTTTTTTAATCCATTTTCTCTTATTAAGATTGAGGAGTTCTGTTCTTCTGCTTCCCTATTCACTGATTCTCCTATTCCCTCCATTCTGTTGATAAGCCCATCCATTAAGGGGTTTTGGTTTTTTCTTGTTATTATATTTTTCATTTTTCATTTAGTTCTCCTTTATATCTTCCATTTCTATGCTGAGACTTTCATTTTTTTCATTATTTTCACAATTTCCTATTGAAACATTTTAAGATGACTATTTTTTATATATTTTTTTAATTTGAGTATACTTGACACACAATGTTACATTAGGTTCAGGTGTACAACCTAGTGATTTGACAAATTTATATGTTGTGCTATTTTCATCACAAGTGTAGCTGTCATCTGTCCAAGTATATCACTACTGCAATATCATTGACTATATTTCTTATGCTGTGCATTTAATTCCCATGATATACTCATTCCATAACTGGAACCCTGTCTCTCCCACTGCCCTTCACTCGTCTTACCTACCTTCCCTCCTTCTGCCCTCTTTAAGATGACTATTTTAAAATGTATGTTAATATCTCAGTCATGCTGTTCTTGGGATCTGTTGATGGTCTTTTTTCAGTCAATCTGAGATCTTCCTGTTTCATGATATGAGTGCTTGAGTGATTTTTATAAAAATCTGGATATTTGAGGCATTATAAGATTTCTTAATGAAATCTTCTATTTTAACTGGTTTACTTTGACATTGCTCTAGCAGAAGAAGATGGTGTGTCACCTTGTTACTGTTAGGTAGGGTAGAATTCCAGGTTCCCCATTTGGTCTCCATTGACACCCAATCTGGGTATCAATTACTGCTGAGCAGGATTAGAAGTTCAAACTCCATATAAGACTTCCCACTGATACCACTGGAAGTCAGGAGGAGGTGGTATCTTCATTACCACTGGGTGGTGATGAAAGTTCTGACTGTCCAAGAGATCTCTCTAGTGCCAGTCCATCAAAGAAGGTCATAGTACCTCATTTTTACTAGGTGAGAGTAGAAATTCAGACTCCTCACATGGTTTTCATTAAAGTGGGTGTTGCTTTCTTAATACTGCTTGGCAGTAAGGAAAATCCTGGCTCCAATATTCCTTTATCCCTAACACTACCATGATAGGGGGATTAGGGATCTAATTATAGCTTGGCAAGCATATTATAATTCCATTGACTATATTTATCTGTAAATTTTTTTTATATAGTATAGTCTCTGGACTACAGTCCGGAGTCTCTGGAACATATTAGCTCCTCAAAAAATGGTAGTTAAATCATCTGAATTCCTCCTTCTCTGATTAGATGGGTCCTGCCTCTGACCTGTGATTGCAAGTATCTGCCCTGGTTCAGCTTGTGTGCTTGGCTTCTTCAGAAACATTTGTTCTTAAAGAGATCTATCCATTTTTGATTCCTCCCAAGTGTTCATCACCCATGCCAGCTTCTTTCCTATTTTTAGGCTTTCACTCATAATATTATAACAATATGGATGAAACTGAAGGGCAACATGTTAACTCACAGAACAACAAATATTGCATAATTCCACTTATATGAGATATTTGAAATAGTCAAACTCATAGAATAAAAGAACGTGAGAGGCAAAGAGAGGGCAAAGAGAAGTGGAGGAAATGGGGAGGTGTTGTTCAATGAATCTAAAGTTTCAGTTTTGCTAGATGAATACATTCTAGAGATCAACTGTACAGCATCTGTAAAGAAGGTAGGTTACATTTTGTATTCTTGCCATAATAAACAAACAAAACCAAAAAACAAAGAACCATAAGGAAATTCTGGAAGGTGTTGGTATGTCTATTACTTTGATCGTAGTGGTGGTATCATAGGTTTTGCATATGATCAAACTCATCAAATTATATGTGTTAAATATGTGCAGTTATTTATATGTCAAGGATAGCTCAAAAAAGCTGGTAAAAGGACATATACATTAGATTTGTATCATTGCCCTCAAATCTGCACATCTTAAACTTAACCAACCATCTCTGTATTGAAAATAACATTTTTCTTTTCTTGATTCCATCTATAATGTCAGAGATACCACTCTTATCCCTGTCTTCAAGGCTGGAAATACCACTTGTACTTAATTTTACTGTCTTCTTCACCCTTCATACCCCATTGCCAACCAACTCTTGCCAAATCTTCTTCATGATGATATGTCATCTTTGTTTTCCCTTACATTTTGAGTTCTGTCAATCAGACCCCAAGTCTCTAATCTATTCCTGGAATGCTGTAATTGCCTTAATTGGTCTTTCTGTCTTGCTCTTTCTGTCAATCTACTCCCATAAAATTGCCACGTGTATCTTATAAACACACAGTTTTTCGTGTGGTTTTCTTGATAACAATTGTTTAATAACTTGGTATGACCCACAAGATTAAGTATAATATGCTTTAACCTGGAATTCTGGGACCTTATAAATCTAATTTCAATGCATCCTTCCTTGCTTCTCTGTGAAACTTCTTAGGCAACTATGTATATGTACCTATACTGGAAAGAGTCCCAGGAGATAGTAAATTTGAGTTTTAAATACAACTCTGCCGCTTACTGTGAGACATTGGACAAGTGACTCTATTTGGTGACTTTTTTTCCCATCTGTCAAATCAAGGTCTGTAACTAGAAAATTCCTAGTGCCAATTTTAGATTTAGTATTCTGAAAGAATATACAAATACTACATTCGTCACCTACTATTTACTCTTTTCCCTCTAGAAAACCAGATTTCTTTGCCATATTTGAATATCCAATTTACTTTTGTTTCTTCTAGCTAGTGGATGTGCCAGATGAGGCCCATTAATGGTTTGTAAAAACAATTCAATGAACAAAAATGTATTTTAAATAAACTTTTAAAAAAGTACATAACACAGTATTGTGGAAATACCAGAGTGCATTAAATATTATAAAAAGTATATTTCATGAATTTTTTCATTCTAAATGAAATTCACACACACACATATACACACACAATGAACATGATGGAAAATGTTTCTTACCACAAATTAATGGAGTTGAAATTATAGCTTTAAACCATACACCACACATCCATAAATGCAGTATTTGAATTATAATAATTCTACTGGACATGCGTACTAGACCCTATCGCTACTCTTCCTCACATTGCCCTATGCTTCCAGCTCAGTAGTATTGGTTTCCTTCATCCTGGCCCTGACTCTTAGCTTCAGACCTCCGCTTTAATATCTGTTTCTGGAGAACTTTGGTTTGATACTGTATGGAATTCTTTCTTCCTTCTAGCATCATAAGGTCTTGTGTGGCATGTTATCACTCTTCGTTTTTGACATATCTCAGTATAGCTCCTATCCTAATATAGCTCCCCTTATGACTCAGAGACTCCCCAGATAGCTTAAAATGGACGAAGTAGAGCAGGTGAGAAGAGACAAAGAGAATTCAGATTTTTAAAAATACGCAGATGTTATATGTTTTCTTTTGTTATTTTTGTCTTTAAGTGAAGAAGGAAATAGGGTTGCCACCGATTTATGCTGTTTTGAATTTAACCACCGTTCAAATTAATTAGGTAATTTCCTCTAGTCATGTAAGGTGTTCACACCTATGTGTCTGTTTGTGCTTGTGTGTATTAAGTGTGTGTTGTTTTAACCTGAATTATCTTTTCATGGTTTATGAAGCCCAAATGCACCAAATGCCATCATTTCTTCTCTTCAGTGGCATTCAGGCAAGTCCTTTGGAATTTCATCAGCATGTTCCTTCATGGTTTTGAAGATGGAGTGTTTTATTACAGATAGGGTTAATATTTCTCATGAACTACAGAGACAAATACAGAGTAGTAATCAAATTATGTGCATAGAAAATAGGCCATTTTTGTAGTAAAACTATCCCATAGGGTTTTTTTTTTTTTTGGTGTTGAGTTGAACTGTGAAACTAATAAATTAAGTGATAATTAAAATTTTCCTGAAAAATGTGAAGCTATAAGCTCTCATGTGAGTGTAATATTTACTTTAACAACTATGTACCATTGTCCCTCTGTTCTGTGAGAGTTTTAAAATTTTTTGATTTTGTTTTTCTTCTGTCATTTATTTTAAAGACAATATCTGGGGTAGATGTCACCTGCTGGAAAGTCTCTGGATGAAGAATTCAGAAGAAAGCAATCACACGGTTCCTCCCTATTCCATGCCCATGGCTCCAGTTTATGTTCACTCATTTGTATGTATTTTATCATTTGACATTTCATGAACTTGGGCTTGCTGGAGGCCCTTCCCATATTTGATACAACTTACTATTTTTCAACCTTATTCTTAGAAATGAGAACTTGTGTTTAGAGAATGCCAAATGATTTGCACCCTGGAGATCTCAGTAGCTTAGCAGCCATCATAGTTATTAATTAAGCCCATCCTGATGATTTCTAATTGTCCTTGCTTGGGGCCACATCCTACATCATTAATGCATTAAACATCCTTCATAACATTCAGTCTACTCTCCTCTTCTGTACTTTTCACTATATACCTCCCTGGCCTTATTATTATTATTATTATTTTTTAAGATTTTATTTATTTATTTGACAGAGATCACAAGTCGGCGGAGAGTCAGGCAGAGAGAGAGAGAGAAGCAGGCTCCCGCTGAGCAAAGAGCCCGATGCGGGGCTCGATCCCAGGACACTGAGATCATGACCTGAGCCGAAGGCAGCGGCTTAATCCATTGAGCCACCCAGGCGCCCCATTAAAGATTTTATTTATTTATTTGACAGACGGAGATCACAAGTAGGGAGAGAGACAGGCAGGGGGGTGGGGAGAAGGCTCCCTGCTGAGCAGAGAGCCTGATGTGGGGCTCCATCCCAGGACCCCAGGATCATGACCTGAGCCAAAGGCAGAGGCTTTAACCCACTGAGCCACCCAGGTGCCCCTCCCTGGCCTTATTTTAAGTCACATGTTCACACATAGACTTTGTTCAATTCAACTGTCTCTTAGTGGTTCTCCTGTTTCATGTCTTTTCCTATGTGGACATCAGTTGTTTCCTGTTCTCTCTGTTTAGAGGCCTCCTATTCTAATCTCACACCCAAAGCTCTTCGTGTGTTTTAAATCTTAGTTATAATGTCATTAATTCTCTGGGAATTTTTTTTTTTTTTTTGCTATCCTTGTAATTTTTGAACTTGTTTTTAATTCTGAAGGTTAGGTGCCCCACAGCTAGACAGGACACATTTTGTTCATTTCTATACCTCTGGAGTCTGGCAAATTATAGGTACATAATAAACATTCTTTAAATGATTTGATTTTAATAATGATTATGAATATTACATGCTTTAATTCAGTACTTTTCAGACAATGGCAGTGGATACTGGGGTGTCCCAGAGACCTTCTCAGAGGATCCATGATGTCAAAATTCTTTTCACAGCAATACTAAGGCATTGCAAACATATAATATGTAATAATGATAACAACTTAAAAGTAACAATGAAAATTAATAATATAATTGAATTTTTGCCAGGTATCTTACTAGGTGTTTTAAGTATTTTTTCGCTTAATTTTTTTAAAAATGAAGCACAATTAGCATATATTATATTAGCTTCAGGTGTACAATATAGTGATGTCACAGTTCTCTACATTACTCAGTGCTCATCATGCTAAGTGTAGTCACCATCTGTCACCATACCATGTTATTGTATTATTATTTTCTCTCAATTAATTTCACAGCAAATTTATAAAGTAAAAATAATAGTCCTGGTTTTCTAATAGAAGAAGTAATTGAGGCTCAG
Source organism: Mustela nigripes (assembly GCF_022355385.1). NCBI lineage: Eukaryota > Metazoa > Chordata > Mammalia > Carnivora > Mustelidae > Mustela > Mustela nigripes. The sequence continues at coordinate 63,498,977 of NC_081557.1, read as the reverse complement.
TGTTAAGTGTCATGTAGAGTTAAAATATAGTGAATCATGAGAGACTATGGACTCTGAAAAACAATCTGAGGGGTTTGAAGTGGTGGGGGGGTGGGAGGTTGGGGTACCAGGTGGTGGGTATTATAGAGGGCACAGATTGCATGGAGCACTGGGTGTGGTAAAAAATAATGATACTGTTTTTCTGAAAATAAATAAATTGACAAAAAAATCAAAAAAAAATATAGTGAGGAGAAATTCAGATCTAGGTGTATTTTAATCCAAAGTCTGTTCATTGCCCCACACTACTTTACTGCTTCATCAAAATGGAGGGGAAAAAAAAAAAACATAGTAAAAAGCCATTACTAGTCATATGAGAGTATTTTTTCTATGTAAGATAAACAGAAGAGTGATCAGTGCTGTTGTAAAGATGGTCAAGGAATAATTCATGAAAAATATTTTGTCTGAGCTCGATGTCTAAACGATGACTAGATTTTAACAAGTGGGAAGAGCAGGGAGAATAGAAAGTCACTCTTGTCCTAGCGAATAGTCTGTATAAAGAAATAAATGTTGGGGGCGCCTGGGTGGCTTAGTGGTTTAAAGCCTCTGTCGTTGGCTCAGGTCATGATCCCAGGGTCCTGGGATCGAGGACCTGGGGGGGGGGGTCTCTGCTCAGCAGGGAGCCTGCTTTCTTCTCTTTCTGCCTGCCTCTTTGCTGACTTGGAGTTTCTCTGTCTGTCAAATAAATAAATAAAATCTTTAAAAAGAGTAAAAAACTTAACTTTGGTTTAATGTCATTAAATTAGAATCTTTATTTGCATCTCAGCAATTTTTCTACTAATTGCTCTTCTGTGCAGGGATCAAATTCAGGATATTATGTTGTATTTAGTAGTGTTGATACCTCTGGTCTTTGATAGTTTTTCAGGATTTCCTTGTTTTTCATGACCTTGCCATACTTTGAAAGAGTGTTACACAGTCATAGATTTTTTAAAAAAATTAAACTATTTTGTGATAAATTAAATTCACATGCAGTTAAAAAACAAACAAAACCCTGTACCCTTTAGCCAGTTTCCACCAATGATAATACCATGCAAAACTGTAGTGCAGGTCTGGGTGTTATACCCAACTAATGAATTATTGAACTCTACATATGAAACTAATGATGTATTATATGTCAACTAATTGAATTTAAACAACAAAAAAAAATAATCCTGAAAAAAACAAACAAACAAACTATAATGCATTGTACCGTCAAGAAGAAGGGTTTCCATGGAGTTCCATCACCATGTTCCAACCTCGTATTGCCTTTTACAACCACAGACACTTTTCCCTTCCTTTCTTTTCCTGGACTCCTGTCTACCACCACTCTGTTGTCCATTTCTATATTTTTATCCTTTCAATAGTGTCATATAAATGGAACCATAGAATATATGACTTGGGGTATTGTTTTTTTCATTCAGCAAAATTCTCTGGAGATTTATATAAATTACATGTATTAACAGTTTATTCCTTCTTGTTGCCCAGTAATATTCCATGATATAAATGTATCATCATTTATTTATTTTTTTCTTTTTTTCTCATCATTTATTTAAACATTCACTCACTGAAGGACATCTGCTTCTACTTATGGTGATTAAAACTGTTATGAGAATTTGTGTACACATTCTTCTCTGAACATGAGTTTTCACTTTCTAGGATAAATGTCTTGTGCAGTTGCTGGGTTGTATGGTAGTGAAATGTTTATTTTTATTAAGAAATTGCCAAGATGTTTCCACAGTGGATGTACAATTTTAAATTTCCACCAGCAATGTATGAATGATTGGTGTTATCATTTTTTTATTTTAGCCACCCTGGTAGTTGTGCAGTGATAACTCGTTATGGTTTTAAGTTGTTTTTTCCTATTAGCTATGGTATTAATCACCTCTCTATTTGCACAAAATTTTCAGTGAAATATTTCTTTTTTGTTTTGCATGTCATAAGGCAATTTTTAAAATTTTTAATTTATTTTTTAAATTTATTTTCAGTGTTCCAGAATTCATTGTTTATATACCACACCCAGTGTTCCATGCAATGCGTGCCCTCCAAAATACCCACCACCAGGCTCACCCAAACTTCCACCCCCACCCCTCCAAAACCCTTAGATTCCATAGTCTCTCATGGTTTGTCTACCCATCCGATTCCCCCAACTCCCTTCTCCTCTCCATCTCCCCATGTCCTCTATGTTATTTCTTATGCTCCACAAATAAGTGAAACCGTATGATAATTGACTTTCTCTGCCTGACTTATTTCATTCAGCAAAATCTCTTCCAGTCCCGTCTGTGTCGATATAAAAGTTGGGTATTCATCCTTTCTGATGGAGGCATAATACTCCGTAGTGTATATGGACCACATCTTCCTTATCCATTCGTCCGTTGAAGAGCATCTTGATTCTTCCCACAGTTTGGCGACCATGGCCATTGCTTCTATAAACATTGGGGTATAGATGGCCCTTCTTTTCACTACATCTGTATCTTTGGGGTAAATACCCATAGTGCAAATGCAGGATCATAGGGAAGCTCTATTTATAATTTCTTAAGGAATCTCCACACCATTTTCCAAAGTGGCTGCACCAACTTGCATTCCCACCAACAGTGTAAGAGGGTTCCCCTTTCTCTACATCCTCTCCAACACATGTTGTTTACTGTCTTACTAATTTTGGCCATTCTAACTGGTGTGAGGTGGTATCTCAATGTGGTTTTGATTTGAATCTCCCTAATGGCTAGTGATGATGAACATGTTTTCATGTGTCTGATAGCCATTTGTATGTCTTCATTGGAGAAGTGTCTGTTCATGTCATCCGCCCATTTTTTAACATGATTATCTGTTTTGTGTGTGTTGAGTTTGAGGAGTTCTTTATAGATCCTGGATATCAGCCCTTTTCTGTATTGTCATTTGCGAATATCTTCTCCCATTCTGTGGGTTGCCTCTTTGTTTTGTTGACTGTTTCCTTTGCTGTGCAGAAGCTTTTGATCTTGACGAAGTCCAAAAATTCATTTTTGCTTATGTTTCCTTTGCCTTTGGAGATGTATCTTGAAAGAAGTTGCTGTGGCTGATATGGACGAGGTTACTGCCTATGTTCTCCTCTAGGATTCTGATGGATTCCTGCCTCACGTTGAGTTCTTTTATCCAAGTGAAATATTTCTTCATATCTTTTGTTCAGTTTCTAATTGCATTATTATTTTTATTAATTTAATGTTGAACTTTGAAAATCCTTCATAAATTGTAGCAATTTGTCCTTTGTGAGATATGGTTTGCAAATACTTTCTCCCAGTCAATAGACTGCCTTTTTATTTCCTTCATGTGGGTTTTCACAAAGCAAAAGCTTTAATTTTGATGAAGGCCTATTTATCAGTTTTAATTTTATGGATTGTCCTTCTGGTGGCAAGACTAAGAACTCTGCCATCCCTAGATCCTAAAGCTGTTCTTTATGTTTTTGTTTTCCTAAAGGATTAATAATTTTGTGATTCAAGTTTAAGCCTGTTATCTATTAAATTAATCTTAGATTGAGCTTAATTTCTAGGCCTATGAATATCCATTTCCTCTAGCATTATTTCTTTAAAAGGCCATGCTTCCTCCATTACATTGTTTTTCTACTTTTGTCAAAAGTTGTTGAGCATGTTTATGTGACTTTGTTTCTGAGTTTTCTGTTCCATTGGTCTTTTAATCTTTTCTTCCTCCAGTACCTTTCTGTTTTGAGTACTGTAAACAGACCTTACTCTGATTAGCTATAGATTTTTAAAGGCACACATAAAGCATCTTCATTTTCATTTTGTATTTTATATTATGGACCCAAACCAAAGGCAAATGACTCTTACTAACTTTATAAACCTGATAGTGAGAATGAGGTCTCATAGAAAGAGTTCTGGACATAAATCTAGGCTCAATTTCTGGCCTTTTTATATTCTGGCTTGTTATTTTCATCATTTCATTTAAATTCTGTGGGTCTTTGTTTCATTTTTCAAAGTTTATTTATTTATTTATTTATTTGAGAGAGAGAGAGAGAATGTACAAGTTGGGGGCAGAGGCAGAGGGAAAGGGAGAAACAAACTCTCCACTGAGCAGGGAGCCCAGCGCTGGACTCAGTCCCAGGACTCCAGGATCATGACCTGACCAAAGAGAGTCGCTTAACTGACTGAGCCACCCAGGTGCCCCCAGTCTTTTTTTCCTAAAAACATACCTGACGGGGCTGTTATGGGTCCAAAATAAATTAAGGTAAATTAAGAAAGCAGTTTTCAGAATTTTGATCTCCACACTTCTTTACATTCTTAAAAAATAGCAGGTCCCCAAAGAGCTTTTGTTTATGTGGTTTATGTATATCGATATTCACCATATTAAAAATGAACAGAGAAATGTTTAAATATATTTATAACTTAAGACAATAATATAATAATTATGTGAAATACCAACTTTTATTAAAAAGCATTTTCTCTACCAAAACAAAAATAATTATTCAAAAGAGTGGGTATTTTAAAATGTCTTTGTGAGTCTTTTAAATGTCTGGCTTCATACAAGATATCTCAATTCTGATAGCTGCTTCAACATTCAGTTTTTTCAATATGTTGTGTTGATCCAAGTATTTGACAAAATTCTAGCATCATGCAGTTAGATAAATGGATATGTCACATTGACTCTACAGTGAAAATATATAAATGGTACCTCCTAAAAGGTTAAATGCAATATAGCATCTGATAAGCATACCAATGAAAATTTTGAGCTCTTTTACGATGAAATCAATTGGCTAATTTTTACTTTTTTTTTTTTTTAAGATTTTTTAATTTATTTGACAGAGATCACAAGTAGGCAGAGAGGCAGGCAGAGAAAGAGAGGAAGGCATGCAGGCTCCCTGCTGAGCAGAGAGCCTGATGTGGTGCTCGATCCCAGGACCCTGAGATCTTGACCTGAGCTAAAGGCAGAGGCCCTAACCCACTGAGCCATCCTGGTGCCCCTAAATTTTACTTTGAATGAATCTTTTATCCTTGCCTGATTTTGTAATTCTGTTCATTGGTCACTTGGAAAATATTGGTTGACTAAGTTCTGAAGTTCTTCTAAACATTGACACATTTTATTATGTTCTTTCAAAAGAGCTTATTTGTTAATGTCACCATTGATCTCATTAAAATAGTATTCAAGTACTGAAAAACTGTTAAATTCAGTCAATGTGATACAACACATCAATAAAAGAAAGAACAAGAACCATATGATACTCTCAATAGATGCTGAAAAAGCATTTGACAAAGTACAGCATCCCTTCCTGATCAAAACTCTTCAAAGTGTAGGGATAGAGGGCACATACCTCAGTATCATCAAAGCCATCTATGAAAAACCCACCGCAAATATCATTCTCAATGGAGAAAAACTGAAAGCTTTTCCGCTAAGGTCAGGAACACGGCAGGGATGTCCATTATCACCACTGCTATTCAACATAGTACTAGAGGTCCTAGCCTCAGCAATCAGACAACAAAAGGAAATTAAAGGCATCCAAATCGGCAAAGAAGAAGTCAAATTATCACTCTTCACAGATGATATGATACTATATGTGGAAAACCCAAAAGACTCCACTCCAAAACTGCTAGAACTTATACAGGAATTCAGTAAAGTGTCAGGATATAAAATCAATGCACAGAAATCAGTTGCATTTCTCTACACCAACAGCAAGACAGAAGAAAGAGATATTAAGGAGTCAATCCCATTTACAATTGCATCCAAACCATAAGATACCTAGGAATAAACCTAACCAAAGAGACACAGAATCTATACTCAGAAAACTATAAAGTACTCATGAAAGAAATTGAGGAAGACACAAAGAAATGGAAAAATGTTCCATGCTCCTGGATTGGAAGAATAAATATTGTGAAAATGTCTATGCTACCTAAAGCAATCTACACATTTAATGCAATTCCTATCAAAGTACCATCCATCTTTTTCAAAGAAATGGAACAAATAATGCTAAAATTTATATGGAACCAGAAAAGACCTGGAATAGCCAAAGGGATATTGAAAAAGAAAGCCAACGTTGGTGGCATCACAATTCTGGACTTCAAGCTCTATTACAATTCATGACAATGTATAAAAAATTTTCCAAAATTCTTTTTCTTTTAATTGCAAGTTTTATCATTGGCATAAAATATGGCCAGTTGTTTCCTTTAAAATGATAGAGGCACTTCATTAAATTTTTAGAAAATAGGGGCACCTGAGTGGCTCAGTCAAAGCTTCTGCCTTCGGCTCAGGTCATGATCCCAAGGTCCTAGGATCTATCCCGTATCAGTCTCTCTGCTCAGTAGACCATCTGCTTCTCCTTTTCCCTCTGTGTTCTCTCTCTCTCTGCCTCTTCCTCTGTCTCAAATAAAATCTTTTAAAAAATTGAAAAAAAAAGGAAAACATATCCAAGGATAATATCCAAGGAAAATACCCAGGAAAATTTCGAAGTCTAAGTCACCATCATTTGTATGTTGGTCATTCTTTCAAATCTGCAATTCTATGAAAGAAATAACTAGTTCATCTCATAATTCAATCTCACAAGTGCTGTTCCTAGAGCCACCATCCTATTTTGGTATGCAGCAAAAGAGCTTCATGAGTACTTTCTATTTTATCATACAGAACACTTTAAAGATGTGCATTGAAAAAAAAAATAAGTTGATGGGGTACCTGGGTGGCTCAGCTGGTTGAATGGCCAGCTCTTGATTTCAGCTGAGGTCATGATCTCAGGGTCCGGGGGTCCAGCCCAGCATCACTGTGCTCCTCACTCAGTGGGGAGTCTGCTTCAGGATTCTCTCTCTCTGCCTTTGCCCCTTCCCTGCTCATGTGCATGCTCTCGCTCTCTCTCTGTCTAAAATGGGTAAATAAATCTTTAAAAAAAGTTGATATAAATTAAACTAGAGTTTCTTTTCAGCTTTTTTATTACACATGTGTGGTGGTGAAAAAAAGAAAACCCAAACATTTACAGTTTGGTACTGCTGTAAATTCATACTAAGGCCCCACAGTTTTCCTAAGCACTGCTTTTGTACCATCAGTGCAAGTTTCATACAGCAGAAAAAGATAGACAATGTCTTAGTAATACTATGAAAAGAACTTGGACATTGCACATTCTCTGAAAGAGGTACCTATGTCTTTTCTTAGAAAACTGCTGAATTGACGTATTATACGAAACAGAAACACTGCGGTGCCTGGGTGGCTCAGTGGGTTAGGCCTCTGCCTTCAGCTCAGGTCATGATCTCATGGTCCTGGATTCCAGCCCCGCATTGGGCTCTCTGCTCAGCAGGGAGCATGCTTACCCCTCTCTCTCAGCCTGCCTCTGTGCCTACTTGGATCCCCTTCCTCTTTTCCAAAAAAAAAAAAAAAAAATCTTAAAAAAAACGAAACAGGGATGCCTGGGTGGCTCAGTGGGTTAAAGCCTCTACCTTCGGCTCAGGTCATGATCTCAGCATCCTGGGATCGAGCCCCGCATCGGGCTCTCTGCTCCATTGGGAGTCTGCTTCGTCCTCTCTCTCTCTGTCTGCCCCTCCACATTCTTGTGATCTCTGTCTGTTAATTAAATAAAAAATCTTAAAAAAAAAACAAAAAACCAGAAACACTGTCTGTTGGTGTTCCTATCGTGATGAGGACTTGAGTTTGTTTTGTATCAGAAGTTTTTATTTATTAAACCATTGTTCTAAGTGTCCGTTAGGTTCTGCAGAATCAAAATCCAAGGACCAGTGAGATGTAGGGTATGATTGAGAGCCATAGAGCTCTCCTGTTAAAATGAGTTATAGCTTTAATCATATTACAGTTGTTTTGGAGAATTGCCTTGTTTTACCCACTTCCACAATCATTATTAAAATGAAACAATTTAAAGGATGTTTATTATGTACTTACTATTTGCCAGACTCTGGAGATATAAACAAACAGCATGAGTCCTGTCCAGCTGTGGTGGTATGAGGTGAGGCACATCAACATTCTGGAGTTGTGGGGATGGGGATAGAGAGAAAGCCACAGAAAAATGACAGGACTGCAACCAGGTATTAAAGCACATAGGGAGGTAGAGATTTGGAGATAGAGAGAAAGCCACAGAAAAATGACAGGACTGCAACCAGGTATTAAAGCACATAGGGAGGTAGA
>NC_081557.1:63474110-63490858 GCF_022355385.1 Mustela nigripes | reverse complement strand
ATTTGGAGATGGGAGTGGGGTAGCGGAACTTGGTCCTAGTGGGTGGCATTTATAACTCTCTGTGCTTAAAGGGCCTGGGGTCAAAAGCACTCAGTAAATGATTAAGTTGCATTGACATTAAGTTATAGATAATGCAATTAGAAAGACAATGGAGAAAGTTGTTAAAATGACAATTGAACAAAATCTTAAATATAAATATAAAATTTCCTTTTCCTGATATTATCAGGCAGATGTTCTTAGAATTTGAAGACATGGAATGGAATATTTCTTTGGGATGCTATACCTTGGAAAATAAAAGTACCTCAAGTCTCTCAAAGGTTCCCCACTGGTACACTGCAAGTCTGATGTTGGCCTTAAGCTGAGTGCTATATAGATTTGAAACCATTTATATTAAAAATATCTCTCTTAAAAAGTATAAAGTGAACTTCATTTAGCCAGGTTTTACTTTTTTACTTGTTTGTTTAAATTTAGGGAAGAAACTCTCTTACAATTAAGAAAATATTGCTAATTAGTTGTATAATATACGTATAGTCACCAGCACATAGAAGCTTTAGGTGCTAATTAAGATAAATTGCGAAAACAACCAACGGGGAAATAGAGTTTTATTTGTGTGTGAATTTATTAAAGTAGCAAGAGAATTGCTGTGAGGAAGAAAAATTTTAATGAATTAATCCAAATGTTAATATGACCACATTACAAAAAGTCATCTGTTAGTATTATAGCATACCCTTGGAAATGTGAATGCCTTGCAAAAGAAAAAGTAAAAAAGCAGGGTCTGTCATATTATGAAAATTAGCTTAAGATTTAACTTCTTTGGAAAAAGAAAATCAGCAGAGATGCTCATAAGAGAATTCTTTATTTATAGCTTTAATTGAAGCTAAAAAAATGTGGATTAACATAGATTCCCCTACTATAAATTAGAGAGTCATAAAACACGTATTTTAATGAGCACCAACTATGTGCTAGGTCTAGAACAACAAACAAGATGCAGTCAGTTTCTAGCCTCAGGGTCCTTCCCCTATTAGATCATGGGTCTTTGCTCTTCCACATTGCCCCAGAATTACTTATATTTAAATATTTAAAACCAGCTACTTAAAAATCAACTACTGCACTAACCTAGCTTTATCTCATTTTTTTTCAGACATTTTTGCTCGTATAGATTCTGAAAGAATATATATGCCCCTGCCAATCATACCTGTCCAATAGGTACACACACTTGTTCATTTTTATATTGTCATCTAAAATGTCTAATTATAACTTTAGTTACAAAGGACATGATTTCTGTTACATTGTATTTACATTTTAAAATAAAGCATAGTAATATCATTGATTTAAAAGTAACAAGTGGGATCTAAAAACTAGCCCTCTGATACTCAGGATTGAACTAATTTTTAACTGTCATAAAATTAACATCATTTCCAGTTACTCTTATTTATTTATTATAAGATTTTATTTACTTATTTGACAGAGATCACAAGTAAGCAGAGAGGCAGGCGGGGGGGTGGGGGGAGGGAAGCAGGCTTCCTGCTGAGCAGAGAGCCCCCCAACCCCATGTGGGGCTCCATTTCAGGACCCTGGGAGCATGACCTGAGCCGAAGGCAGAGGCTTTAACCCACTGAACCACCCAGGCGCTCCTCCAGTTACTCTTGAATGTGTATTTCCATTATTCTTCCTTCACAAAATTGTATCCTAATGTGATATATGTTACTATTAATCTACTGTATGTCTCTAAAAGAAAAATGCAGATAAATTGTATATGTGTATATCTATCTGTATCTATTTTTTCCTCATGCGGTTATAGAATTATCCTGGATTAAGATATTCTCATATCTTATTGAATTTATCAGAAGATAAAATACTACAAATTAGGGGGACGCCTGGGTGACTCAGTGGGTTTAGCCTCTGCCTTCAGCTCAGGTCATGGTCTCAGGGTCCTGGGAGCAAGGCCTGCATCAGGCTCTCTGCTCAGCAGGGAGCCTGCTTCTGGCCCCCACCTCCGCCTTTCTGCCTACTTGTGCTCTCTCTGTGTCAAATAAATAAATAAAATCTTTAAAAAAAAATACTACAAATTAGGAAGTCTAATTATTATACATATAAAATAATTTGTTAGAAATGCCAGCTTTTTATAAGCTGGAAGAATCTCTTTTGCTCTATTATTCATAAACCTGTCATTAAATATTACTTAATGTTAAAATTGAAATGTTAGCAAAATATATATCACTCTTTTTCCTATGTTTCAATTTTATAAATTCAAGGGATACAGAATACTGTTTACATAAATAAAAAGGTAGGCTAGAAAAAAATTCTGTTATTCCAATGACACTAACTAAATTCTTTGAACTATTTCAGATTATTAAAAAAAAAAAACTGCACAACGAACATAAGAAAGTAATTTTAATGACCAACTGGTTACCTGATAAACCCTCCTTCACTTTCGAAAGCATGATGGGAAGACCTGTTTGACTCTCCATGATTCGAGAGGCTTCTGTTGCTCTAAGAGGCTGTCCTCCGCAGAGGAGGCTAAGCATTGAGCACAGCATCCCAAGGCTCCTTACTCTCCTCTCCCCTGTCTGTGGCTCTTGCCACTGTTCACTAGGTTTAGATTATTTAAGAGTTATGAGCAGCATTAGGGATGAAACTACATTGCTGAAAAAGAAAAAGAATCCTGGGTCCTTGTAAAATGGATTTTTATAAGAAACAAGGACAGTTTTAGAGAAAGTGGGAGTTTTCTGAAGGGCACCAAGACATCCTGTTGTGGGGATGTCTTGTCTGACACAGTAAAAGTCTGTGCAGACTTAAAGGTGTGTGAGCTGAAGTTAGGAATCATGCACAGAATCACGGCTTTCCCACTCACTGGATGAGTGGCTTCTGATAAGCTGCTGACCCTCTTTGAGCCCCGGTTTTCTTATCAGAATAATGAAGGCAATGCATACCTAATAGAGAATGTGAGGTTTACATGACCTAAATAGTTAGGAGCACCTTGTGTAGGAACCGACCCTACGAGGCACTCACATCTTCAGCTGCCTTCTTCCTCCTCTCCAACATCAACCTCCCAGAGCAGGCCAGTCTGAGGATGGATTTGGTACAAGTGAAAGAAAAACGTAGCTACTATAAATAAAAACATGCAGGATTTTCTATACGGTATCAGTTGGGGCAGATGCTAGGTCTAAGGATTTATGAACAGAAGTGCTGCATGTCAGGGGAAATAAAAGGTTCTGTGCAAGATTTCTGGGAGGTTGGATGCTTTGGTGATTGGAGTTAGGTTGCTGGGCAAGAGGAAGTAATTCTTCTCTCTACCCATTTTTACTGGGGCATTTTGAAATCAAACAACACTCCCTTCAAATACCAGCACAAGAGTCTCAGAGTTTTGAGGGAATCTTATGAAATCTGTCTTCCTCTAGAAAATTTCCTTTTACAGGCATATGACCCTTCCTGAAACATGGAAGGTGTCCGTGTGATAGCTCAAAGTAAAATCTGAATCTTGTCACTGTAGAAAGTGGGCTTCTTACCTGCCGCAGTCACTTACTCAGACCAAGTCTTGACCTCTTGCAGGTGACACTGCTTCAGATATCTAAAACCTTGGTATCTAATAACAAGTAGACAGCACCCTTGAAATTCAAATTTGTGAATTCTGAGCAGAACTTCATTTTTAAAATATTGAGCCCAGTTTTTAAAGACTTTATCAATAATTATCAAATGTCTTATGTTGAAACCATCTGTGATGAATTTCCCCAATCATTTAAAATGTTCCTTCATTTAGAGCAAGGGTCTTTTTAATATTTTAAGTGAATCTATTTTTTTAAAAAGATTTATTTATTTGATGGAGAAAGAGAGAAATCACAAGTAGGCAGAGAGATGAGGTGGGGGGGTGGGAAGCAGACTCCTGCTGAACAGAGAGCCCCATGTGGGGCTGGATCTCAGGACCCTGAGATCATCACCTGAGCTGAAGGCAGAGGTTTATTAACCCACTGAGCCACCCAGGTGCCCCGCAAGTGAATCTATTATTTGAAAATACAATTCTGCTGGAATCTTACTCTCTGCACAGGAGAAATACTATTTCATCAATATGTAAGAAAATTAGAACAAACTGAGTGTTTTTTGCTCCATTATTGAGCAGTTTACTAGAGATGAAATTATTCATTTACTGTCTTCTCCAGCAGGATTATTTAGGGGAAACATGTTAAGCCTATAGGAAAATATCAGCATACCCACATATTTTTATTTATTTATAGGACAACTTTAGTGGAAATAAGCTTCCACAAGTAGTCTAAAATAATTCTATTTTTATTTCTGAAAAACAAAATGTTTTATGTGTTCAGGTTTGCTACTAAATTGCACTGGTGCAATATAAAAACTTACTCTGGGTGCTTAATTCAGCAAACAATTATTGAACATTGCTTCTGTGTATAATAGAGTGCTGCTAATAATAAAGAATACAGTGTTGAAAAACAGCATCATCAACTTCCTCACAAATCTATTGTGAATAAAATTTACATAATAATAGCTATTATTGATTAGTTTTATGCCAAGCCTTCAGCACTTGGATTTTTAAATGTATTCCTTACAACAACGTCATTTATTAGATCTTATTATCTCCACTTATTAGATAAAGAAACAAAGTCTTTGGAAAATAAGAATCAAGTTACGGAAGTCCTATAAAAAACAGAGTTTACGAAAAGAGGGAAATAGATTCACAAGACTCCTAAAACTTAAGTAAATTTCAACAAGAGTTTAGACCTTGTTATTCAAGATATTTTTGAGAACTCTGAAAAGGAAACTAAACCATAATAAAGTTTAAGCTTTTTATCCTTTTTAAATAAAAATAGAAAGTTTAGAAATACAAAGTTATAAGACTCCAGGAATACTATGTCTGGATTTTGGCAGGGTGTTTAACAAGATATAATATTCACACATCTCAGATGACAAACTGTATGGATTGTTAAAGCAGACTCAGAACCTGTTTGGTAATAGTAAGAAACACACAGATTCTGTGGGGGTTGGGAGTTTGGGTTCCATGTTCAGAATCATAATTGCACTCCTTTTTGTACCTCTGTTTCTTTGTAAAATTGTGATAACTTATTGAATAGCTATACTGTATCTGTCCTGGATTTTACTGAGAATCAATACATGTGAGCTCTTATTTTAGATTAAATAATCTGCAACAACCCAGAAGTTGTTACCTAGTGGTAGACCACAAACTCTAATTGCAGTCATGTCCTGAGGACATTTGCATTATTGATTTGGATACTGACAGAGATGGAGTACTGATGAAATTTGGAAAGATTCAAATCTTTGAGATCTAGTCCTTCAAAATTGTTAAACATCATGATAACAGTAATAATGAAAGGATAATATACCATTTGTTGAACCGCCATTATATGCAGAATACTTCTTATGTATTTTCTGTAACCATCACATTAACCCACAAGAGTTAGCATTTGTTGTTCTCTTTTACATATGAAGGACCTGAGGCACAGAGAGGTCAAGGAACTGACCCTTAGTCACACAACCAGCAGCATTCTAGAGGTACAAAGGCAGGTGTTTCTCACACCAAAGCTCAAACGCTTCTGTTACATTCTGCTGTCTCTAATAAGATGATATTTTATAAAGATAAATTTTATTTTAGTTTAAAACATACTGTGCTTGAATATGAATAGAATAATGCATCTGTGGCTTTCTAAAATTCTCATTAAAAGCTATCTAAAGAGGAGTCCCTAGGTAGCTCTGTCAGTTGAGTGTCTGACTCTTGATTTTGGCTCAGGTCATAATCTCAGGATCTTGAGATTGAGCCCTATGTCAGGTTCCATGCTCTGTGTAGACTCTGCCTGAGAATTTCTCTCTCCTTCTCCCTCTGCCTCCACCCCTGCTTAGGCATTCTAAATAAATAAATAAATAACTTTTCAAAAATCATAGACTAACTTACTGTAAATTAAAGATGAATCAGTAATGGTATGGTGGTATTTTCATGATAACCACTGTAGGCTCTACTGTAGCCCACCCTAGTAGAATTGTATTCCATTTTGGGTTGAGGGACTCTCCTGTAAGAAGGGGCCAAACAAACCATTAAGTGTCTCAAGAGATGGGTGACTCTATAGGTTTCAATTCTGTGCCACTTAAGCCTGGGTTGAAGGAACTAGAGATATTTGGCTTAAAGAAGAATTAATGGTCCTTCTTTATAGTTTTTTTTTCCTCTTGGGAATTTATGTACACTATGTCACATATACACACATACATGAACATGCACACACATCAGAAATATGTATAAAATTAAATTATTTATAGTGTTTGCCAGTTTAAGGTTATGGGGGAAAGCGATAAATCATCAAAATGTAAATTTTGCCCAGAAATCCCTTCTATATCTTAAAACTGAAAGACATTCTTTTTGAATTCCTGGTGAACCTCTTCTATCATTTCAGAGCCTCAGCTGGCACAAAGGTAACCAAATCCTGTGACGTTTACAAAAGAAGAGTGCATTTATTATTAGAACAAAAGAGGGACTACAGGGGCGCCTGAGTGGCTCAGTGGGTTAAGCCGCTGCCTTCGGCTCAGGTCATGATCTCAGGGTCCTGGGATCGAGTCCCGCATCGGGCTCTCTGCTCGGCGGGGAGCCTGCTTCCCTCTCTCTCTCTCTCTGCCTGCCTATCTGCCTACTTGTGATCTCTCTCTGTCAAATAAATGAATGAAATCTTTAAAAAAAAAAAAAAAGAGGGACTACATACTATAGGCAGTGGCTATGACTGCATTTTATAAAGCAGAGAAAAAACTGTATGAAAACTCTTAAATTACTTTTGATGTGTAATACCTTTGGATCCAACAGCATTGACTCAATAGTTTGTTCTTCAGAGGGAGACCATCAGAGTGCTCTCGCAGTCTGCTCCCACTGCAAGCAATGGCAGTCTTCACCTTATAGGCCTTTACCCTTTTCCTAATATTATCTGTACCCATAGTAGTTCCCCCAGGGAATCTAGGAATCTTTGGGGACGAGGCAAGCAAAGGCAAATGGAGGCTGAGTCACGATCAGTTTTGGTTAACTTTTCCCTTAACACTGGTACTCCCTTACCTTGTTTGACTCTGGACATTGTTAGCCCATTGGGGCTAAAATGAGCTAGACTGTTCAGGTCTTTTGTACCCCTTCTGATGTGACCTCTTTCATGTTTATACGAGGGATCTGTGCTAGAACTGTATTCCTTAACAGGGCCTTCCATCTTGACTCCTTCTGAACAGTCCTCCAGACTACGCTGCAAAAACTTGGGCGTGGCATTGTCCTTTTATTATCTTTAACTCAACCTCTGGTCATCTATTGTGTTTTTTAGCCCAGTCCTGGGAAGTCTTCAGAGAAGCAGTATTTAGATTTATGAGGCAAGGATCTTTGAGGAGGGAAGGATGATGAAACATGGAATGAGATGCCTTTAATGTAATAACATTGAAGTATTTAAGCAGAGTCTGAATGATCATCTCACAAAAAAGAAAAAAAAAAGCAGAAAACCAGGCAAGCTAAAAATTCCATTTCAACTTTAGAAAACCAAAATAGCACGACGATTCCAGCATTAGCATTCCTTCTTAGCCCAGTTCAGCTGTTCTCTGCGACTGTTCCTTGTTAGACACCAGGAAGTCAAGGTGGGTGGCTCAGAAGGCAGTTCTCTCATCAATACCCTGGTAATATGTTGATTTATCCTGGCAATGTATTCAGTGTCATAAATGTGTTAATGTATCAGAGATTTATTTAACGTTTGCGGGTATTTCGCATAATGAGTGGCTTTGCTTTGATGATTGTACTAGGTAAAAGGCTTTTAACCTTATTTGGCTAATTCCTCAGGAATACAAGTTTCAAAATATACCTCTGTGGGACTAATTAGGCCTAAGATTGGGATGTTATTGCAATCATTTCTCGATGTGTATTTCAAGGGTCTGTTTCACTGGAAATGGATAGTATGTTAGAACCGTGTGGGACTATGGTGACCACAACATCCCTGTCAGTGCTTTTATTTAGGCTAATGAATCTGAAACACAGAGAAGTTCAAAGTCATGCTGCATAAATGGTATTTGGAAGTAAAATTTTAATTTAAGTGTTTAGCTCTCATGTTCTAAAATGATTTGAATACTTGTATTACCTAGTTCACGAAATCCATTTTAGCTGGTGCAATTCCCATCTCTCGAGTCTCGGAAGGGCTTGTATATTCACTAAGGCATGAGTGTGCTATTTGAGACTGGGATGATGTTACTCTTTTTTTAAATAGTGATTGATGCATTTGCACTGTAATTTGGTAAGTCTCGGGCATTTCTTGAACCCATATTTTATGTCAAGTTTAGTAGTATTATTTCCAGACAGAAGTCACTCTTAAAATATGGTCATTTTTTGAGGCAGTTGATATTTTAAAAAAGTCAAGAAGAAAAGCAGTATGAGGGGGGAAGCTCCATAGGTTGCTTCTTCAAGAAACAGCCAGAATATAGGAAGCTTTGAATTACCCTGTTGGCTTGATCACTTCACAGGAAACCAACTGCTGAGGGACTAGATTATTTTTCCATTGATGTGTAGCAGATAACCTTAGATTTCAACAACTTAAAACAATAAAAATTAGTTTTCTTATGGTTTTACTAGGTCAGGAATCTGGGAGCTGTATAGCTGGGTAACTCTGGCCCAAGGTTCTCTCATGAGCCTCGTGGGAAAGCTTGTGTGGAGGAACAGTTTTTCCATAGCTCCCCCATGTGTGTGTTGGCAGGCCTAAGGAGATTTCAGTTTCCCACCACATGGGTCTCTCCTTAGGCTACCTGATGTCCTCACACCATATCCGCGGGTTTCTGGGAGACATCATGTGCCCAAGATAGAAGCTTTAGTCTCTCTATATTCTGTACATGGAAGTAACAGGTCATCACTTAGGTTGTATCTATTCATTAGTTATGCAGCAGTCAACTCAGCCAACATTTAAGCAGCTTTATTTATTGAAGTTCATGAAATTCAGTTTAAGCAGCTTTATTTATTGAAGAAAGGCGTATCAAAGAATTTGTTGGCATAATTTTAAAACCAGCACATGGATATCTGAAGGGAGGAGCATTTATAGACCAATATGGCTTAGTGTCGCTAATTCCAGCTCTGAGAGGACCCGTCTGGGATACAGGAAAGATCACTGTTCAGGAGTGTGAGGAGACATCATTTTTATTCTGATATTAATTCAATGTGCAATCTAAATTAATGGTTCTCAAACTTCAGTGTGAACACAAAAACCGTGAAAGATTGCTAAAACTTGGATTTCCAGTTCCTGTGCCCAGACTTTCTAATTTGGTGGGTTTCAAGCAAGGCCAGACAGATTGAATTTCTAAGAAGTTCTCAGATCATGCCAAAGCTGCTGGGTGGGACTCATTTTAAATCTCAAGACTGTCTTCCTCAAAATGTGGCCCATGGGCCAGCAACATCAGTGTCACATGGTAGCAAGGTAAAATCTTAGACTCCCATTCAGATCTACGGAATCTCAAATAATTTTTCGTGATCTCCAGGTGATTCAGATGGACATTAAAGTGTGGCAAGCACCACAGTCCTTAGCATATCAGGACCTCAGTTTTCACATCTGTTAAAGGGGTGATGTTGATTTCATTTCAATTGCAACATACCATGGGACGAAAAACTGAGGTTTGAAACCAGACATATCAGACCAAATTGTGCTTCCACTAACCTTAGTTTCCACATGGATAAATGGGGATCATAAGAGCGTCCTCCCTTAGTTAGGGTAAGAATGAAATAATGTTCTGAATATAATGTGCTTCATATACATTTGAACAGAGAGTTACGGTCTAACATTGGTTTTACACTTTTACATGAATATTCAGGCTGCAGTTAGCACAGAGGTGTTTATGAAATTGCTTGTTATGTTGGTTCCACCTATTTGATTAGTTAATTTTGTAGATTTACTGATGCTCTAAGTGGAGTGATTCCAGCTAATGATTATTGATTTTAACCTCAAGAAGAGAGAAATAAAATTGAGTCCTAGGTAATTACAACTTAAAATACATACATTGAGAGTACGCAGATGCTGATTAAAGATAATGAATATTTTTTTAACTGCTATAAAATTGGGACCAAGTTGGAGGGAGGCAGATGATGGTTCAGAAAGTAATTAAAAGAAAAGTGAGAGATGAATGAATGGAAAACATGGTTTTGTCCATTAACTGGACTGCTGTTTGCTACTGGAAGTGTTCAAGTTATAGTTAGGTGCCCTGAGAATGTATATTGCAGAGAGGTTTCTGTTTTGAGAACTTTAAAATAGATGATTCCCAAGGTCCCTGAAATACTAAATTCTAATTTCATGACATTTACACTGTTGTCTCCTCTTTGTGCTCTTTCCCCTCAAGGCTCAGGGAAGTCCATATTTTGATATATGCCTATTGCTCTCATCTAAGAGCTATTGATGAGTTTCCACCAAACTACATAGCACATTACACTGTAGAGAGGTAAGAGTATATCGTCAGGAGTCATTCCTGTCCATTTAGAATCAAAGCTCTGCCACTTACAAGGTACATGACACAGGCAAGTTATTATACACCTCTCAGCATCAGTTTCCTCATTTGCACATGGACTTAAGAATAGTAGTAAAGTCAAAGTATGGTCTGACGGCCATAAAAAATGAGTCATTTGAGGGATTTAGCACAGATGGACACATGGTAAATTTTTAATTAATGCTAGCTATTCTTATCTGAAATATTTATCTAGGACATACATCTCCTCAACTTTCAGAACCCTCTGCTCTTCCCATGCTCATAGTGAAGGAAACGTGGATAGGAACTAAAGCTTTTCCTGCATTACACTCTGAGGTCTGCAGCATTCATGAGGCCTTATTTTGCTGTACTTCAGAGTAATATAGCTGGCTACCCAGAAAGAAAAATTGACAGCAAAACCCACATATTTATTTCCCAGGATGGGTTTCCTTTAGTGGAAGATTTTTTAGCTGGTGTGCAGTTGGACTGACTTGAGCAGGCCTACTAAACTACTGAGGTTTGGTGCATTGTCTTTTCCCTTCCCACACATTTTCCTTACGGTTCTCACAAAACAGTGCTCCTTCTCTGCTTTTCCTGCGTGTCAGGTACCGTTGTTCCAACTAATTTGGAATGAATATATTCTAGAACCAAATCTGTGATCTTCTGTTATGTCCTCGCCTCCTATTTCATCCTAAAATCTTTAAAATTTCTTTTAAAGTTCATTTTGAACTGACATTGCACTGACAGGTATCACCAGTAGTTGTCAAATTACAGACCCATGTGATTGATGAACTCATTCTAACCTTAAACTCTTTCTTCTTGTGGCCATCATAGGCTGCTTCTGTTTCAGTACCCCTTCCTCTGGTCAAGTAACAGGGGCTGGCTCTGTCTCTACCCAGGGACAAAGAGCTGGAACGTTCTTGCTTCTCGTTCCTCACTTAAACCTGAGGTACTGCTAGTAATCTTACACGGTGCATAATGGAGCTCTGCCTACACCTAGCATCGTGATGCTTTGCACACTGTAGTAAATGGTAGCTATTATTGTTTCCTTACAATTTTACTTTCAATTCTCCACCTGCCATTAGGGTTTGTGAATATTCAGGGTTTTACTTGGTTTGTTCATTTCACACTGTACATGGCTCCTCCTTCTCATCTGTCCATAAGCTTCAACTATCACTTATGTGCTGAAGAATGTCAAATGGATATCTCGTGTTTTACTTTATCTTAGTTCAAGCCTCAAGTGTCTGATCCTTGACTCTTCACTTGCACCAGGATGTCCCATAAGCACATCACATTTCAATTTTACATAATCTGTTTCTTAACAATTAATCTCTTCTCCTGTGTTTGATATTCCCATCCCCTTGGTATCTAAGAAAGAATCTTCACAATATTTAGTAAGTACCATAGAGTCACTCCTTATAGTTGTTTACCAAGTTTGCCTTTCTTGTGCCTGCCTACTTCCCTCATTTGATGGGGTGAGAGAGAAAAAAAATCGAAGAGGTGAGAGCGAAGAGGTATTTTAACAATTCAGGCAAAAGTTTGATATGGTTTTAATCTGATACCATAACAGTGGGCACAAAAGAGAAATCCATAGATAAATCATCATGATACAAATCTTATATACCAAGGATATATCATATATGGCATATATCATATGCTTGGTATATAAGATTTGTCTGATACATGGCATAGGTGTCAAAGTATTCTGAAATATCAGTGTTCTTTATGTATCAGTGTGATTCTATATTGAAAACTATGTTCTGATAAAACATATTTATTCACATGATTAATATAATCTTGGAGTATTCGGTTCATTAATCCATTAACTCACACATTCACTGACACAAACATAAGTAATTTCTACAACCGTTAAGTACATATTTTAAGCATTCTGCTAAGACCTTTAAATACAAATATAAATATTGTCAAGGACCTAACCATCTAAAGAGGGTGATAGGCAAGTACATGTAAGACATATTTTTTAGTAGTCTACTCAACAGATATTTTCAGTCTTTTCATCCATTGCCACATCTACACAAAAAGCTGGGAAAGTGATTGCTCACCTCTCCAAATTCTCTTGTAACTAAAGTTCTAGCTACAGAGATTTTCTAGCAGTAGATAGAAAACTTGCTTTCTTGAAAAAAATGGATAGAATCAGCTGACAGGACCCCTTATTCTCTTTCGCTACTCTCTGGATCTTGAAGACAACTGTGGTACATATAGATATTATAGATACCTTACAACTAAGAAGTAAAGAGTTTTAGGATAAAAGACCAAAATTCTAAGGATGAAATAGAAATTTAGGGGTCATAATCTCTCAGCAATTTTTTTTTAGCTTCTTCCAGTTTCATGTTGCTTGAGTAGTAGCTCTTAGCCTTTGCCAATTTAACCTTCTAATTTTAGAGCTTTTAAAAACTTTTTGGAAATAATTTCAGATTTATAAAAATGTTGATAAAATATCCAGAGCTCTTGTATGGCTTTCACCAAGATATGCCTGTTAATGTTTCTCATATTCTGAAAAAGTTAAGTTTCAGAAATGATGTCCCATTATCCTTCATATTAGTTTCCTTTAGTGGCCATAACAAATGACCACAGACTTGATGCTTAAAACAACAGAAATTTATTTTCTCCTAGTTCAGGAGGCCAGAAGTCCAAAATTAACATTACTGTGCTGACATGAAGGTTCATGCCCACATAACTCTAATAAAAGCCTCTATCTTCACATTGTCTTTCCAGTTCTGTTCAAATCTCCCTCTTCCTCTCTCTGATAAGAATACTTGTAATGGCTTTTGAGGGCTTACTTGGATAATCCAAGATAATCTTACCATCTCAAGATTATTACTTTAGTCACATCTGCAAGGATGCTTTTGTTATGAGGTGATATTTATAGATTATAAGTATCAGAACCTGAAACCCTTAGGGGATCATCTGCCTACCATATCCTTGATTCTCCAATATGTATTTCCTCTGTACAAGAACATTTTCTCATCCAGGAGTACTATGCTAACCCCCATTACCTACTCACCCCATCTCCCCACCTACTTCCTCTCTGGTAAGCATCAATTTGCTCTCTATAGTTAAGAGTCTGTTTCTTGGTTTGTTTTGGTTTTTTTTTCCCCCATGCTCATTTGTTTGTTTCTTAAATTCCACATATGAGTGAAATCATATGGTATTTGTCTTCCTATGATTGACTTATTTCACTTAGCATAGTACTCTTGGATGGGAGAATGGAACAGTTAGAAATATTGATTCCAGACATGCAGTGTGCTGGCTCAGAGCTGGATCCTGACATGCTATCACCTGTCCTCAGAGGGCATGCCAGCCAAAATCCCAGTTAATCTGTTAATTTAATCACTTTCAGTTTAATGCTGCTACTAGCTATTCAGCAAAAATCATCATCTCTTCTTCCTGTGTATACAGTAAGTCTTCATTTTTCAGCTTCACTTCATTTTTAGATAAGTGGGGCCAAAATATAATTTAACCACTGGAATGCAAGTAGAAGTAATGTGTGGCATATCTGGACCAAAACTTTAAAGGAAAAACTATACTTCCTTTTCTTCTTTTTTCTCCTTCTGTCTGCTAGATGCAAATACCAGTGGAAAGTTAGGGAAAGTAGCAACCAGAGGATATAAGAAGCAGAAATGCCTGAATTGTACTGTGTGAAGCAGAGCCACTCACAATGAACTACTGGGTAGTGAGTAAGAAACTTCCATTTTGTTTGAGCCACTCCACTTTCAAACATTTATTTGTTATAGAAGGTAAATCAAATTACCCAAATGAATACATCTTTTTAAGTTAATATTTTCCTTAAATAGTGTATCTTGTGAATAAATAAGTTTGGTCACTGAACCTATATTGGGGTATGGTAGTGATTCAGAAAAGGTTTCCCAGAGGAAGGAATACCTACTTGGGTCTTGAAAAATAAATATTAACTAGGCAAAAGAAAGAATTTTCATCAGAGAAAATAGCATATGTAAAGGTTCAGAGGGGGTGTTCCCATGAACACAAATGGAAGTTGTATTCATGGAAAGTCAAGTTTCTTGAAATGGCTGTAACTCAAAATGTATGAAGACTGGATGGAAACATAGATGGAGTTATATATTTTATACTAACTTTCCTTCTGCATATGGAACTAACTCATCATTCAGGTGGAACATTACAAAGAGTATTCCTATATTTCATTTTTGATATGTTTATTTCTTTCATGTTCATTACAGTCTCATGTCTAAAGAATTAGATGTAAAACAAGTTTTCATGCAGAATTAGTACCACTATAAACATCTGAGCTTTGATGAAGCTATTAACATCAGATTTACATATTAGATCTTTGACAAATAAGAGTTAAGGGTAATTTCAATTAATTGGCTGTAATCTATTTTATTAGCACCCAAGAGCCTTTTCTTAAAGGGAGTTCCAGGAGATGGGTGATTGATTTCAGTAAAGAAATCACTGACATGAAGAAGTTCTTTTGATGGAAAAGTTAGACTGGTCATATTTCATAAGATATTTCTAATCTTAGTTTAGAGGGTAATTGAAAAAGTCATCTTGGCATAGTGTACTATGTTTAGCAAAGGCAGTTATTTTGGTCCCCAAAACTACCTGGAGAGTATTAAGCTTGGTCTGTGGAAATAGGTATCTGCAAGTATTGCCCTCATATGATTGGTGACCCAAGCTAAGTTATCATAGCAGGTTAATTATATAGTCAATGACAGAATTTTGAAAAAAAAAAAAATTGAAACTGAACATATGGGAAGGAAGAAAACAAAGAGGGAGGCTAACCATAACATACTGTTACTGATAGAGAGCAAACCGAAGGTTGATGAAGAGAAGTGGCAGGGAATGGGCTAAATGGGTGATGGGTATTAAGGAGGGCATTTGTGATGAGCACTTGGTATTGTATGTAAGTGATGAATCACTGACTTCTACTCCTGAAACCTCTATTACTCTATATGTAAACTAACTAGAATTTAAATAAAAACTTGAGCAAAAAAAGCATAGATGTTTTAGATCATTTTACAGAATGTGTAGTTAATGGGGACAGGAGTTAAATGACTGAAATATCTTGCTGTGCTCCGCATTTCATTTCCTCTTCCCCTATTGTCTTCTGCCTTGTTCTGTATTCATTGCCATTGCCCTAGTTCATGTCTTCATTGTCTCCCTCTTGAGTGAACCGACTGTTGTCTTGCCTCCAGGATTGTCCACTTCTGTCCACAATATATCTTACACATTGATGCGGGAGTTTTCTTTTAAAAAATCCAATCTCATTTTTCTTACCTCTGAAAAACCCTACAATTTCTTTCCATATCGTATAGAAGGAACCACAATGTCTTGGAATTAGCATATAAGCTTTGATACAAGCTTTGATTATCCTCTTGCCTACTTTTTAAAATTCAGTTTTTATTTTTTAAGTGTATAATTCAGTGGTTTTTAGTATGTTAAAAAACTTGTACAAACATTGCCACTATCTAATTCCATATTGTTTTTATTACCTTAAAAAGAAATCTTCAACCCATGAGCAATTACTTCTCCAGCCTCTGGAAACCACTGATCTACTTTCTTTCTCTGGAGCCTTGCTCATCCTGGATCTTGCACATAATAGATTCCATACAATATGTCCCTGCCTGCTTTTTATGCCCTCTTTCTTTTATAACTCTGTCTCCCATAGCCTTGATTCCAGTTCTAATTGTAATGTACTGTATTAATACAGACTAACTACTGGATCAGACATTCAAAATCAACAGTGGCTCTAACTAGACATGTGTATTTCTTTTTCTCATAAAAGTCTGGGCTGAGCTTTTTTTTTTTTTTAATTGATTTCTTTTCAGAGTAACAGAATTCATTGTTTATTTACCACACCCAGTGCTCCATGCCATGTGTGCCCTCCATAAGACCCACCACCTGGCGCCCCCCAACCTCCAACCCCCACCCCTTAAAAACCCTCAGATTGTTTTTCAGAGTCCATAGTCTCTCATGGTTCATCTCCCCTTCCAATTTCCCTCAACTCCCTTCTCCTCTCCATCTCCCTATGTCCTCCATGTTATTTTTATGCTCCACAAATAAGTGAAACCATATGATAATTGACTCTCTCTGATTGACTTATTTCACTCAGCATAATCTCTTCCAGTCCCATCCATGTTGCTACAAAAGTTGGGTATTCATCCTTTATAATGGAGGCATAATACTCCATAGTGTATATGGACCACATCTTCCTTATCCATTTGTCCATTGAAGGGTAACTTGGTTCTTTCCACAGTTTGGTGACCGTGGCCATTGCTGCTATA
>NC_081557.1:63397878-63474010 GCF_022355385.1 Mustela nigripes | reverse complement strand
ATATGCTCCACAAATAAGTGAAACCATATGATAATTGACTCTCTCTGATTGACTTATTTCACTCAGCATAATCTCTTCCAGTCCCATCCATGTTGCTACAAAAGTTGGGTATTCATCCTTTATAATGGAGGCATAATACTCCATAGTGTATATGGACCACATCTTCCTTATCCATTTGTCCATTGAAGGGTAACTTGGTTCTTTCCACAGTTTGGTGACCGTGGCCATTGCTGCTATAAACATTGGGGTACAGATGGCCCTTCTAGTCACTACATCTGTATCTTTGGGGTAAATACCCAGAAGTGCAATTGCAGGATCATAGGGAAGCTCTATTTTTAATTTCTTGACGAATCTCCACACCATTTTCCAAAATGGCTGCACCAATTTGCATTCCCTTTCTCCACATTCTATCCAACACACGTTGTTTCCTGTCTTGCTAATTTTGGCCATTCTAACTTGTATAAGGTGGTATCTCAATGTGGTTTTAATTTGAATCTCCCTGATGGCTAGTGATGATGAACATGTTTTCATGTGTCTGATAGCCATTTGTATGGAGAAGTGTCTGTTCATGTCTTCTGCCCATTTTTTGACATAATTATCTGTTTTGTGTGTGTTGAGTTTGAGAAGTTCTTTATAGATCCTGGATATCAGCCTTTTGTCTGCACTGTCATTTGCAAATATTTTCTCCTACTCTGTGGGTTGCCTCTTTGTTTTGTTGACTGTTTCCTTTGCTGTGCAGAAACTTTTGATCTTGATGAAGTCCCAAAAGTTCATTTTCACTTTTGTTTCCTTTGCCTTTGGAGACATATCTTGAAAGAAGTTGCTGTGGCTGATATCGAAGAGGTTACTGCCTACGTTCTCCTCTGTGATTCTGATGGATTCCTGTCTCACATTGAGGTCTTTTATCCGTTTCAAGTTTATCTTTGTGTATGGTGTAAGAGAATGGTCGAGTTTCATTCTTCTACATATAGCTGTCCAATTTTCCCAGCACCATTTATTGAAGAGACTGTCTTTTTTCCACTGTATATTTTTTCCTGCTTTATTGAAGATTATTTGACCATAGAGTTGAGGGTCCATATCTGGGCTCTCTACTCTGTTCCACTGGTCTATGTGTCTGTTTTTATGCCAGTACCATGCTGTCTTGGTGATCACAGCTTTGTAGTAAAGCTTGAAATCAGGTAGCATGATACCCCCAGTTTTCTATTTCTTTTTCAACATTTCCTTAGCAATTCGGGGTCTCTTCTGATTCCATACAAATTTTAGGATTATTTGCTCCAGCTCTTTGAAAAATACCAGTGGAATTTTGATGGGAATGGCATTAAAAGTATGGATTGCTCTAAGGCAGTATAGACTTTTTTTTTAAATTTTTTATTTTTTATAAACATATATTTTTATCCCCAGGGGTACAGGTCTGTGAATCACCAGGTTTACACACTTCACAGCACTCACCAAAGCACATACCCTCCCCAATGTCCAGTATAGACTTTTAAACAATATTTATTCTACTGATCCAAGAGCATGGAATGGTCTTCTATCTTTTTGTGTCTTCTTCAATTTCATTCATGAGTGTTCTGTAGTTCCTCGAGTACAGATCCTTTATCTCTTTGGTTAGGTTTATTCCCAGGTATTTTATGCTTCTTCGTGCTATAGTAAATGGAATTGATTCTCTAATTTTCCTTTCTGTATTTTCATTGTTAGTATATAAGACAGCAATTGATTTCTGTACATTGACTTTGTATCCTGCCACATTACTGAATTGCTATATGAGTTCTAGTACTTTGGGAGTGCAGTCTTTTGGGTTTTCCATATAAAGTGTCATGTCATCTGAGAAGAGAGAGAGTTAGACTTCTTCATAGCCAATTTGGATACCTTTTATTTTTCTTTGTTGTCTGATTGCTGTTGCTAGGACTTCTAATACTATGTTGAACAGGAGTGGTGAGAGTGGGCATCCTTGTTGTATTCCTGATCTCAACAGGAAGGCTGTGAGCTTTCTCCCATTGAGGATGATGAGGTTTTTCATAGATTTTATGAAGTTCAGGAATGTTCCCTCTATCCCTATACTTTGAAGCGTTTTAATCAGGAACGGATGCTGGATTTTGTCAAATGCTTTTTCTGTATCAATTAAGAGGGCCATGCGGTTCTTCTCTGTTCCTTTATTGATTTGTTCTATCACATTGATTGATTTGAAAATGTTGAGCCATCCTTGTAACACAGGGATGAATCCCACCTGGTCATGGTGGATAATCTTTTTCATGTGCTGTTGGACCTTATTAGCTAGGATCTTGTTGAGAATCTTAGAATCCATATTCATCAGTGATACTGGTCTGAAATTCTCCTTTTTGGTGGGGTCTTTGTCTGGTTTGGGGATCAGGGTAATGCTGGCTTCATAAGAAGAGTCTGGAAGTTTTTCTTCTGTTTCAATTTTTTGAAACTGCTTCAGGAGAATAGGTGTTATTTTTTCTTTGAAAGTTTGGTAGAATTCCCCAGGGAATCCGGCAGGTCCCGGGCCTTTATGTTTTGGGAGGTTTTTGATCACTGCTTCAATCTTCGTTACTAGATATTGGTCTTTTCAGCTTGTCAATTTCTTCCTGTTTAAATTTTGGGAGTTTATAGTTTTGCAGGAATGCATCCATTTCATCTAGGTTGCTTAACTTATTGGCATATAACTGTTGATAATAATTTCTGATGATTATTTCTATTTCGTTGGTGTTAGTTGGGCTGAGCTTTTTCATATAAAATCCTCAATGAAATTGTCAAGGACCCTCTCTGTCCTGTGGCTGTACCATCAGCAGATGGCTTCCCATCATGTCTAAATTCCAATTCAAAGGAAGAGTAAGGCCCAGCTATCTCGTTCATGTGTATTTCTTAGTCATTTATGGGATGCTCTAAGGTATGTTCCTCACTTGTACCTGTTCTGCAGTATAATCTGGTAGGTGACTTTTTCAGGTAGGGTATTTCCCTCCTTGCTGCCTGCCTCATGTGATATCTACAGCAGTTGCATTTCTTCTGTGCTTGTGGCTTCAAACCAGTGGCCTACACCCCTCTAACTCCAGTCTCTCAGCTTTCAAGCAACCATCAACTGGGAGCTTAGGTTTCTGGATTCCTGTTATCCTTCTATCCTATGAGGTACAGTGGAGTCCTTCTGCTGTTAATCCTTAATAGATAGAGGATCATTTAGCTTATCTATATCTTCTTGGATGAGTTTGGATAGTTTTTCTTTTTTTAAGGAATTGACTGTGTTTGACTTCTCAGATCATCTGTCACTGTTTAACAAACTTGTTTTATGAAATACCTTCTGATTGAGGGGCACCTGGATGGCTCAAACTGGGTAGGCATCCAACTATTTTTTTAAGCTCAGATCATAGTCTCAGGGTCATAAAATTGAGGCCCTCATTGGGGTCCACATTCAATGCAGATTCTTCTTGAGACTCTTTCCCTCTGGCCCCTGTCCCCAACTCTCTTGTGCTCTATGTCTCTCTCTCGTTCACTGTAAAATAAGTAAATGTGTAAAATCTTAAAAAAAAAAAAACAACACCTTTTGATTGAAAGACTGGTTTCTGTTTAATAGCTACCCCTGATAAAGTACAGGACCTTGAATTCCATATACCAGTTTGGCACTTCTTTTGGACTAGATGCATAATGACAGCTAGCTTTAAAGGATGGTGAGAAATAGAATTTTTTATTCTGGATGGCCATTGAACACAGTGAAAACTCATGGATCTTGTTCTATGAGAGAATACAGTAAAAATTAAAGAACAATAAGTGTTACCTGTGAGTGTGTTCTTTGATTACCCAAATACATTTGTGTATACTCCCTTGTACATGGGGAACATACCTCATTTGAGAGACAGTCTCAAAGACCCATCCAGTGACTGTATTTGGCATGAAGGTTATAAGTACTTACCTATATCAGGTCTAGCTGTAGTTCTGGATGATCCAGTGCCCATTACGTACCCACAATGCAACACTAAAATAAGAACAGTGCAACCAGAGTAAAATGACCATCAAACATGTCAAATTCCTGGTCATTGAATTGCTCAGTTTTCCCCTTTTATACTTTAAATGTCTGAGAGTATATCATGATGTCCCTTATTTCATTCCTGATATGGGTACTTATATCTTTTTTCCTTTTTGGTTACTAGCCTGACTAAAGCTTTATCCTTTTTTTTCCCAGTTATGCAGTTTTTGATAAATTGTTTTTTTTTTTTTTCTGTTGCTTTTCTATTTTCAGTTTCAATGATTTCTTCTCATAACTCTTTTTTTTCTACTTGGTTTGGATTAACTATTTCTTAAGTTGGAATTTAGGTTACCAATTTAAAATCTATTCTTTTATTAGATAAGCATTTAATGCTATAGCTTTCTCTCTAAAAACTTATTCATATGCATCTTACAAATTTTGTTTTGTCTTTATTTATTCATTCAGTCTAACTTCTTTTACTTTGAGAGTTCCACGTTGACCCTTGACATTATTTAAAGGTGTGGATTTTTTTTTTCAGCATTACTTACAGCAGTCAAATTATGGAAGCAGCCTAAGTATCAATGGCTAGATGAGAGGGTAAAGATGTGGTACACACACGCACACACACACTGAAATATTACTCAGCCATCAAAAGAATGGAATCTTGCCATTTGTGACAATATGGATGGGTCTAGGGAATATAATGTTAAGCAAAATAAGCCAGTCAGAGAAAGACAAATGCCATATGATGTCACTCATATGTGGAATTTAAGAAACCAAACAAAGGGGGAATGAAGACAAACCAAAAAATAGTTAGAGAGAACAAACTGATGGTTACCAGAAGGGTGGTGGGTTGTGGCGGGGGTGGGTGAAATAGATGAAGTGGATTAAGAATACACTTCTCTTGGGGCGCCTGTGTGGTGCATTCAGTTAAATGTCTGCCTTCAGCTCAGGTAATGGTCCCAGAGTCCTGGGATCCAGCTTTGCATTGGGCTCCCTGCTCAGCAGTGACCCTGCTTCTCCCTCTCCCTCTTCCTCTGCTCATTCACGTTCTCTTTCTCTCTCTAATAAATGAAATTTTTTTAAAAAAAAGAAGTGCTTTTTTTTAAAAAAATTAATACACTTACCTTGATGAGCACTGAGTAATGTATAGGATTGTTGAACTGCTATATTATGTACCTGAAACAACTGTAACACTGTATGTTAATTACCCAAAGCTTAAAATAAAGGTGTGTTGTTTAGTTTTCAAATATTTGAGGATTTTCCAGATATCTTTCTGTATTTCATTTCTAGTTAAATTCACTGTGGCACAAGAATACACTTTGTTTCATTTTTCCTTTTATAAAATTTAAAGTTTATTGAATTTCTCAGTATGTACTCTGACTTGGTGAATGTCATATGTGTGCTTGAGAACAGTGTGTTGTATTCTGCTGTTTGGGGCTAGAATACTCTACAGTATGTCAAGTTGGTTCCTAATGTTTTTGAGGTATTCTATAAGCATCCTAATTTTTTGCCTACTTGTTCTTTAAATTAGTGAATAGAATATTAAAGTTTTCAACTACAATTGTAGATTTGTCTATTTCTCTTTTCTGTTCTAATAGTTTCTGATTTACATATTCTGAATCTATGTTGTTCATTGCATATACAAATAAGAATTTTTGTGTCTTCCAAGCAAAATTATGTGATTTCTTATTTCCGATAATATTCCTACTTCTGAGATCTACTTTATCTGGTATTAATAATGCCACCCCCACTTTCTTTTGGTTAGGGTTTCTTTATTACATCTCTTTCCATCTTTTTACCTTTATCATTTATAAGGTTTTATATTTAAAATGAGGTTCTTGTAGATAACATATAGCCATATGTCTTAGACTTTTATGCAATTTGACAATCTTTTGAACAGTATGTTTAATACATTCACACTTAATGCTGTTATTGATATGGTAGGATTAAAATCTATGAACTGCTAGGTATTTTGTATTTGCTCCATCTGAGTTTTGCTTCATTTTTCTTCTTTTTCTGACTACTTTGGTTAACCATGCATTTTAAAAGGAAATTTTCAGTTTGTTTTCTTTCTTTCTTTTTTTTTTTTTAAAGATTTTATTTATTTATTTGACAGAAAGAGATCACAAGTAGACAGAGAGGCAGGCAGAGAGAGAGAGAGAGAGAGAGAGAGAAGCAGGCTCCCTGCTGAGCAGAGAGCCCAATGCAGGGCTTGATGCAGGGCTCAATCCCAGGACCCTGAGATCATGACCTGAGCCAAAGGCAGCAGCTTAACCCACTGAGCCACCCAGGCGCCCCTTCAGTTTGTTTTCTTAAAGTACTTTTAACATGTTACTCCATTATCTTCCAGCGTGCATAATTTCAGAAGAGATATGTGTAATTCTTAGTATTGTTGCACTGTATACAATTCGACTTCTTTCCTTGGTGACCATGAAGAAATTATCTTTGTCTTCAGTTTACAGCAGCTTGAATATGATGTGCTTAGAGCTGGTATTTATCCTGCTTTTTGTTCTGAGCTTCTTGAATCAGTAATTTGTTGTCTGTCAATAATTTTAGAAAATGATTATGCTTCACTTATCTCTGCATTTGTAGATTGGGAGCCATTGGTTGCCATGTAACAACAGCACTTTGAAGAGGTCAAAAAACTTGTGAACTGGATGTTTGCCCAGCATATTTTTATTGTTAGATTGGGAGTGGTGTACATTCTAGCTCCCTACTTCCCTGAGAAAAATGTGGCTTTACTATGGTATTAAGTCTGGAAAATCTGGCCTTCTTTTTAATCCTTTATAAATCCTGTCTATCCCACTGTTTCTCAAAATCATGGCAGCTATCTTCGAGTCATTGGAAACAACAGGTTTAAATGGGAAGATAATTTGATTTTTGCTACCGCAGTAGCTCCAGTGTCTGGCTAACATTTTTTAATTAAAAAGGTTTGGTGCCACATCCTTTCTTCCAGCTAAGATGCTTCTTTTGAAGCCTGTTTCTGTTTCAATCTAAGGTTTAAAAAATCAATTAACTTTTCCAAGCTGTAAGGCCACAAACTACCAAATTCTCTATCAGTTTATATTTCAAGCTGCATATAGAGAGGGTACTTATTACTTAGCTTATTTGTATAGTCTTCACTCTGAGCAAACTCCGTACTTCCAGTCCAATGTCCTCCATCTCTTCTGAGCCCTTACTAAAATATTAAGGAAGGACCCGATATATACCAATATTCTGAATATTTCTGTTCATTTCCTCTTGAGCATTGACTCTCTCTTAGGAAGTGGTCTTCTTTTTAAATATTATGACAAGTTTTACAACTATTTACCACAATATACTAAGAGTTGTCAGCTTTCCAGGGTGCATTACCTGGATCTTCACAGCTGACTCTGTTTCCTCAAAGACAATGTCATATATTTAATATTCTGCTAAAGAAGCATCCCATTTTAAGGTACCAAATTCTAAATTGTTTCAGTATAGGTTCATATACTATTAAAAATATGAACAATTAACTAAAAGTGTCTTAAACACAGAGAGAGGGTAAAAGCCCAAGCTAGAAAATATTCAAAAGCCTGAAGTCATCAGGGCTCTGAATTTTTCTATCCTGTTATTTATTCTGCCATATCTAGCAGGTTGATTTTATCTTCATGATCCAAGGTGGTTCAATATTATAATGGTATTCCAGCCAAAAGAAAGATAAAAGAGAAAGATATTATGTTAAATTTAAAACATAATATGCATATTGCATACATTACTCATGTTCATACTCAATCATCAAAACTTGTGGCAATATTTAACTACAAGAGAGGCTGGAAAATGTAAGTTGATTTTAGGTAACTATTTGCCTTGCTACTAATTAGTGGTTTCATTAGTATCACAGAGAATGGTGTAATGAATATTAGAGAATGGCTGACAATTTGCTATATGTATCCCATTATTTAATTCAAATTTGCATTTATTTTGCCATTTCTCATTGTCTGAAATAACTGTTTCTCTTGTTTTCTAACTTGCCAACTCATGTTTCTTTTGAAACTGCATTTGTATGTCACCTACTTTGAGAATTTTTTATTGAACCATCTATACAACAAAGATATTTTCTCCTCTGCCACACAGTACTTTTCCAGATTCTTGAACTTCTTTAAACTCAAGGCAGAGACTATGCTTCATTCATTTTGGTTTTCTATGTGTCTAACAAGGATGTGTTACAATGTAATGGCTTGATAACAGTGAATGTATTTTTAATTATTAGGTAAATATGTGAGTTAATGTATAGATGGATTAGGAATGAGTAAGTTGCTAAATGAATGAGTGACTAACTGAATAAATGGAGTGATTTTCTAGGGATCAACATTCAGATGGCTGAGGGAATTAATAAATGAGTTAGGGAATCATTGGATAGGTGAGTAGATTGATGAATGAATGGATTGCTTAGTTTGTACATACATGGTTAAATGAATGGCTGGGTAAGTGAGTGAAGGAATGGATGACATGGTGAGTGGATGGATGGATCAAAAGGTGGATGAATGAGTGGATAAGGGATAAGTGTATGAATAAAAGGGAAGGGAGATGAATTGATGAATCATTAAAGTAATGGACAATGGATGCATAAATGTTTGGTGAATGAATGGTGAGTGTATATATATACTATATATAATATATTTAAAAATACATATATATTTAAATTGATACTTTTGCCACACTGCATCAGTTTAGGATATAGAAGAATCTAGACTTTTTAAGATTTTATTTATTTATTTGACAGAGAGAGACATAGCAAGAGAGGGAACACAAGCAGGAGGAGTAGGAGAGGGAGAAGTAGGTTTCCTGTTGAGCAGGGGGTGATGTGTGGCTCAATCCCAGGACCCCAAAATCATGACCTGAGCCAGCGGTAGACGCTTAATGACTGAGCCACCCAGGAAGCCCACAAAGTCTAGATTTTTATCACATCATTGCCATTTTTCTCTGATTTTCCCAAATTATTTAAACTCTGTACATCTCAATTTTTTCATCTCTAAAATCAAATCATAATAATATCTTGCAATTTTTTGTAGGGGTAAAATAAGGCATTATATAATGTGACTGGTACCATTCATCCCTCCATAAACCATAATTGTTACTGTAATCACCATCATCATCAAATACTCAGCCAACTCTTATTTCCTGTGCAGCATTTGGCTGATCCCTGGATGTATACAGAAATATGTTCATTTTTGTGGCTCTCTGCCTTCTAGGATCTTCCAGCTACTGTGGGTAGATAGGACATATGTATTAAAGGATAACCACCATTAATAAAAGGAATATTCAGTGCCAGATGACAGATTTATTAGGAACTGAAAAAAAAAGAGAGATCGTGAAAAGTCAAGCAAATCTTGGAATGTTATGTTGGAAATATGGGAGGTAGAAAGAAGGAAGATAAAATTAACAGAGAAAAGATAATAACATCTTGTCTACACTTCTTATTAAATGGCAAATTATCTGAAAAATCTAAAAGTAAAAATGTGTAAGTAGCAAAAAGTCTGTTTTACTGTGAAATAGAAAATGAGGTCTCAGAACACCCAAACGAATGGCCCAAGGACAGACAGTGACTTTGACCCTGGCACAATTGCAAATGGCAGCCCAGTTCTTGGCTGCTGTGTCTCTTTGGATTTGCCAGTATTCTTAAAATAAGCAAAATGTCTCTTAAAAATGATGTAACAGTTCTCTGAGGACAACCTGGCTGAATTATTTTGACTTAAACAAAAAAGCAAATCACGGGGGACAGCTGAGCTGTTTGAACATTGCGCCCGCTTGTTTATCTGCCTGTCTGCTCAGAACAATATTCTGAAACAGTGATTGATTCATTTATGCTGCCCGGTCTCAGGGTTCTCCTTTCACCCCACCTGGCTCTGGTCAAGCCTTCTAGATTGACTTGACTTGATTTATATATTTAGGTTATTCCTGAAGAAATTACCACCCAGAGATCCAGGGGTTCCTGAGCAAGTATAAATCAAAGTTTTAGGGTTAAAATTTAGCAGCCATTTTAAGCTCTGAAGTCTAACACAATCGGGTTCAAATCTAAACTCTGACAACTGTTAGCTGGGTGTCCATTAGTATATATTGTCTAATATCTCTGAGCCTTGTTAGCATCCTTATTAGTATCCTAGAATTCCAGTATCTGTTGACTCATTTACTGTGATGAGTCTAGGATTTGTGTTTTTGTTCTTGTTTTTGTTCTGTGCAACAAATAGAAATAATAGGTGACTTTACCAGAATCACTTGAGGCTTATTATTTATACTAACCACGGTCCTATAGGTTCATTTGGTTTCAGATCTATCCTCTAATTCTGTTGAATCCTTTCCTCTTGTTTTTGTCCCGTGCTATCAAATACAACATTTGACATTATTGGGCCATCAATAGTAATGAAGAATGCAGGATAAATCAACAAAAACATCTTCATCTTTCATATTTTCCTGCATGTATGAAAACTCCTGGATATTGTTTGCCAAATCTCTCTGCTTCCACATTTGCTCTGCTACTTCTATTCTCACCACACAGTGTGATCCTTTTACACTAAAAATTAGTTCTGTTGCATGAAGCATTAGTCAGAAATCAACTTGTTAACAGTGAATCCTCCTTCCTAGAAAACTTTGTCTTTATCTATAAAGAGTGGTTTACAATATCAATCTTAAGAAGTCTAGAACTCCCTTTTAATATTTAGTAATATTCTTTTTTAAAATAAAAATTGTATGTATTTGAGATGTACAACATGATATAGACATGATTAATATAATCTGGCTAATTAACATATATCCATACACAGTAACCTCTTTTTTGTGATAAGAATACCAGAAATCTATTCCTTTAGCAAAACACAGTTGCAATTATGTAACAATATTCTCAACTCTTGTGAGAATTAAGTAAGCTTATATGAAGTATTTAGAATACTGCCTGACACTTAGTAATTATTAAAAGTGTTAATTATTGGATAATGTCTCTGCCTTGCTTATAACCTTTTAGTAGCTCCCGAACTGATTCTTAGTAACTGCAAATTGATCAATGCATTATCCTGATCCCCATGACTTCTCTGACCTCAAGACTTTACTTTACCCATGCCCTCAGTTTGTTCTAGGCAAATGGATTACTTGTTCTTCCTCAAAAACTCCAAGTACAAGTCATCCTCAGGTCCTTTGGACATGAAGTTCCCTCTTCGTACAGTGTGCTTTCTCCCAGTAGTCTGCATTGTGGGTCTTGCTCCCCCACCTCATCCAGATGTGTACTCAACCATCATCTTAATCAGTGAAACTTTTGTTGAACTCCATATTTTTTTATTAAGTTTTCATTTTAATTCCAATATAGTTAACATACAGTGTAAAATTAGTCTCAGGTATACAACTTAGTTATTCTACATTTCCAAACACCATCCTGTGCTCATCACAACAAGTGCCCTCCTTAATCCCCATCACTGTTTCACCCATCCTCCCACCCTCCTCCCCTTTGGTATAACCATCAGTCTGTTCTAATAAAGAATCTGTTTTTGGGTTTGTTTTTTTTTTACCCCTTTGTTTGGTTTCTTGAATTCCACATGTAAGTGAAATCATTGACTGACTTATTTTGCTTAGCATTTTACTCTCTAGCCCCATCCATACTGTTGCAAATGGTAAGATTTCATTCTTTTTTATGGCAGAATAATATTTCATAAAATAATGAAATACTATATATACATACCACATCTTCATTAACATCTATCCATGGGCATTTCCATAATTTGGTTATTATAGATAACGCTACTATAAACATAGGGGTGCATGTGTCTCTTTGAATTAGTGTTTTTGTGTTTTGAGTATTGTAAATTTAGTTGAAAATTTCTTCCTTATGGAAAATAAGAGATGAAAATTTTTCCAAGTTTTAACTGTATATTTTTATCCAGTTAAAAAGGCTAGTGACTTTAATGATTTATTCCTCCCTATCTCATCTAAGCATAAATTTAGTAGTATGATTAATACCAAAGCACTGACATAACATTTCCTTCTTCTTGGCTGGGCAGTGGTTCTAACTCAGAGTTCTCTGGCTCTGGCTGACTCAACCAAGGTCAATAACTCAGCAGTCTCCCAAATCAGAGATGAAACAGTGTGTGTTTGTGTTAATGTTTGTGTGTGTACATGTGCAGGTATGGGGGAGTGTGGTCTTTTGGTGTGTTCCCAAAATAGAACATCTCAAAACTTTAAAAGAACTATAGTTTTGAGATAAACAGTTTATCAGTTCAGACCTGTAAAACTTTGTATACTCTAAGATTTCATATTCTAAAAATAAATTTTGATATTTAAATGCATACAAAAATAAAATTATATAAGGGAAGTTAGAGAGGAGAAGGGAGTTGAGGGAAATTGGAAGGGGAGGTGAACCATGAGAGACTATGGACTCTGAAAAACAATCTGAGGGTTTTGAAGGGGCGGGGGAGGGTGGGAGGTTGGGGGAACCAGGTGGTGGGTATTGGAGAGGGCATGGATTGCATGGAGCACTGGGTGTGGTACAAAAGCAATGAATACTGTTACGCTGAAAATAAATTTAAAAAAATTAAAAAATAAAATAAAATTATGAATAACATTTTCTATAAATAACGTTCAATAAATATCAAGAAATTATTTCTATAAATAACATATTTCTATGATAACATGTACATTGAAGTTAATTAAAATTATATAATTTGAATATTAGTAAAATTTTATGAAATTTTATCAGTTTCTCAGACATATCTGTCTCTAATAGTCACTGATACTTTTCTGAATATATTTGTTTTATTATGATATCCCTATTTTTATTTTTTTCTACAAAATTGTTATAAACATGTTCAGACTTGCATTTTGAGTTAATAAGTTTTAATTGTTGGTACCTTCAACTGATCTTTTCTTAAAGAACAACAATTACCAAAATATAGTATAAAAACTTCGAGAGGACTCAAAATCTTTTGCAGCACCCATGAAATCAAAACCACTTTTATATAAGACTAGCCAGTCATTTACCTTTTTTGCTCTCATTCTCTCATGAACGTCTGGTAGAGTTTTCCATAGACTTACTCACATGATATCACAACAGATTGACTGCAGAAGCAAATATGAAAATCCCAACTGCCTCCTATAAGTCAGATACTTTACAAAAATTGAAAAAAATAAAGCACCTCTATTCTCACTAAGAATTTTTCCATAGAAATGTCTACCAATTTCTATCAAAGTATTTATAGTAACATATAATGGGTTTATTATTTTAAGTAAAGTAATTTTTTTTAAATTTCTAATATGCTAAATATCAATATATATCACCCACAAAACAGAAGTCATTCTGGGTACTCAGTAATATACCTAGTAGACATCAAAAAATTCCAAATGAAAGATGTATTCAGTTATATTTTTATATTGAAATGTATAAATATTTAAGCATACATAGTTTTATAGTTATGGTCTCCCCCCCCTTTTTTAAGATTTTATTTATTTGACAGAGAGAGATCACAAGTAGGCAGAGAGGCAGGCAAGCAGAGAGGGGAAAGCAGGCTCCCTGCTGAGCAGAGGGCCTGATGCGGGCTAGATTCCAGGATTCTGGGATCATGACCTGAGCTGAAGGCAGAGGCTTTAAACCACTGAGCCACCCAGGTGCCCCGGTCTTTTCCCCTTTCTTAAGAATATTTTTTTGAGAAATATTTTTATAAGACAAAACTCATCAAATAAATTGTTTCTATGATTATTTTAATTACCTAAACAATCTAAATGCTGGAAAATTCTGTATCTTCTCAATTTCAATCCTTTGTGTTATAAATTTCCCAAATTAAAAAATAGGAGTCCGTAAAAAAATATTCTTTCCATAGAGGCACCTAGGGTGGCTCAGTTAGTTAGACATCCGACCCTTGATTTCGACTCAGGTCATGTTCTACCAGCGATAATCTCAGGGTTGTGAGATCCAGCTCTGCTTCAGGCTCAGTACTGAGAGTAGAGCCTGCTTAGGATTCTCTCCTTCTCCCTTTGCCCCTCACTCCCCTATGCACACTAATGCACGCATGTGTTTTCTCTTTCCCTCTAAAATTAAATCGTTAAATTAAATTAAATTAAATTAAATTCTTTCCATGGTTTGAAATAGTACAAAACATAATTATAGAATATAAGAATTAGAACACTATGCATAGTTTGAGCTTTCCTTCTAATCTGTTCTTTTTGCTTTAGTAGCATAAATTTAAATACTTTTTTTGATAAGTTTTGTTATAATTATGTGTAATTCTACCAAAATTTTTAAAAGATAATTTTTTGGGAACTCTATTAATTGAATAGTTTGATCACAGATTATGAATGGAAATCAAAATCCAACCAAAATGTATACAGCTGATTTACAAAATTCATTCACTATCAAGGAAGAAGATTAAGATTTATGTAAAGTTAGTTCTTCAAAAGCTGACACTTTTAAATTTTGCTTGATGGTAGATAGGACATACTTAAGCATGCTAAAGGTTATTTTTTAAATTATTCAATGTCTGCTCCATTACAAATACTTAAAATTTTAGCTACACTTTCTATGTTTGTGCTTTTGACAACTATAGATTCTACTTGGATTGATATAATGTTAAAGCTTATTTTGATGCTCTTATGAATTATGTTTATAGTGCAACAAATTGCAAATATATTGCTGCTTCTTACTCTTCTTTGTATAGTAAGATGATTGTTTTTTTCATGGTGCTGTGCTCCATCAAAATTTTTACTTTTATTGACATCATAAAAAGGTATTATAGAGGGTACAGATTGCATGGAGCACTGGGTGTGGTGCAAAAACAATGAATACTGTTATGCTGAAATACATACATACATACATACATACATACATACAAACAAGTCACTTTATCTTCAGTGCTTATCTTTTAAACTGAATTTGTGGTAGCATTCACAGTACTGCTAGATATTTCACTTTCAGTGGAAAGAACTTCCAAAAGTTTATTCTGTAACCTGGATGAGAAAAATAAAAAGCATCTAATGATTCTTCTATGAATTACATCTTAAACTGTTGCAGTTAATTGAGCTAACACTACCATTTTATTTCCTTTATTCACACAAGACAACTTGAAGTGAAAGTGGGCAAAATTAACACAGAGCACAGTTATTTGATCTTAATGAAAAGTCATGCAACTTCTGAATTGATATATGTGTTGCATTATTGTCTCAGGTGCAGTGTTCTTAAACTAATGACTAATCATTGAAGCAGATGCTGACTTCCTCAGTTTTGTGTCATCAGGTTCATGTCAGTTATATGACTGTCATGTTAGATGGTAAGTGTTTAAAAATTGTTTGTATAAGGAAGTTCATATCATACATTAATTTTTATTAGTGGAACTTTCTGGAAATGGAAACATGTGACTTGTCACAAAACATGTACCTCTCATTTTTTAGATCATTGCTGTTGAAATAGTTCATTTACAAAATAAAATGTTACAATATAATTAAATGCATGCATAGTTGTAGATTTATCCCATTCGCAAATGACCAAACCACTGCAATAAAAGAGTTAATATTACTCCCAACAAGACTGGTTGCTTGACCTCTATTCACTGAACATATTTCATGTGTACCCAGCTTACTCATCTTCTACTTTCCCCCTGGTGCTACAGACCAGCTAATACACCAAATACCAAGAGCATCAGAGACTTCCTCTATAAAAGGCCTAGACCAGGAGTCACCTATCCCTGGCTACTCATGTCAAAATAAACTCTGTTTTGTCAGCAAAAGTCCTGTATGCTATGCTTGAAAAAAATTATTGTCTGAAAAGTCAACAGAAGAGAAACTATTGTCTTTCATATTTAATCATCTGTTAAGGTGAAAACATTGTTAACTACACATCTATTTCATGCTTTACCAGATGAGATCATGGACAAAGGTAGAAGTAACAAAGGTACATCTATCAAAACCATCTCTACTTTTTTAATGCAGGGTTTTTTTCCAAACAAGAAAGATAGTTTGTTCTTTCTTATGCAGGTAAGAAAGGTACCTGTTCAAAGGTGGGTAGGTGACTCAAAGCAAGGAGCAGCTGTGCTCTATGGAATTACTGCTGGATGCAGTTTGCATCTCCTGCTGCCCTATCGTCTCTTAGGGTGTTGCCTTCACCTATGGTTGAAGCTGGCTAAAGGTCACCATCCGCATTTGAGCCTGAAGGAGAGGAAAAGGAAGACAGTGCAGGAAAAGGAGACAGTGCCAAAGCTTTACACATCATTTCTGCTTACATTCCATTTGAAAGAATATATAGTCTTGGCTACCTTTAGATGTGAATAAGATTGAGAAATAGAGGCTGGGAGTTGTGGGGAAACAACCAGACTCTTCAATACCAAAACTTATCAATGACATGAACTATACTATCAAAAGGAAGAAGAGTCCTCACCAGCCCAGCCTCAGAAACAAATCGCATTAAATATTTTACATTATGCATAAATATGTCCAAGGGCCCCTACAATATTTTTCTTGAGGTTTAATGCTGTCATTAAAAATGATACAGTAGCATTTCTTTTGGAGTTTTCACTTTTTAGCAAACCAAGGACACCAGAACCACAAGGATAAACAAAGACAATTTGGGGAAAAACTGGGATACATGTTCCCTCTGGCTATTAAAGATGATAGTGGGAAAGAAACATATTTATTTAGCTCCTAATACATAGCTGTACTAGGCCAGTTACTTTAAATTCACAGTTTACTTTGTTTTCTCAACAACCCAGGCATGTCCGTATTATTATCCTCAATTTATATATGAATAAACTGAAAGGACAGATGACCTTCAAAAGGGATTGAAATATATTTATTATTGGTAATGGCAACTCAAGTATTTGTACGTCCATTTTTATTATAGCAAATGGGCAAAAAATAACTCACTGAGCAATGTACCTTCTTCTGCTGTGATATTATGGTGATATCTCAACCCCTGTTACCAATCATGACATCATATAAATTTCTTTATTTACTGAAGTACTGTTTTCTTTATTTACTGAAGTACAATTCACTAATACAATACTGTATTAGTTTCAGGTGTACAATACAGTGATTCAGTAGTTCTATACATTATTCAGTGCTCATCAAGGTAAGGGTACTCTTAACCTTCTTCCCCTGTTTCACCCATCCCCCACCCACCTCCTCTCTGGAGACTACCAGTTTGTTCTCTGTATTTTAGAGTCTTTTTGTTTGTCTCTTTTTAGTTTGTTCATTTTTTTTTCTTAAATTCTAATATGAGTGAAATCATACTTGTCTGTCTCTCCTTGACTTACTTCACTTGGCATTATACCCAAGGAACCATCCGTATTGTTGCAAATGATAAAAGCTCATTTTTTATGGCTGAATAATATTCCTCTGTGTGCGTGCATGCATGCGTGTGTGTGTGTGTGTGTGTGTATTACATCTTCTTTATTTATCTGATCCAGTAATTCCACTACTGGATATTTACCTAAAGAAAATGAAAACACTAATTTGAAAAGATATGTGCACCCTTCTGTTCATTGCAACATTATTGACAGTAGCCAAGATATGGGACCAATCAGGACTTCATTTTGATTCTTCCTCATCCCTCCCTCATCTCCAGCCATGACTTTCATAACTAATTCAAAGTCATATCATCCATGGTGTGGGGTAGTTGAAGTAACTTACCAACTTGTTTTCTCACTGAAAACTTCAGCTCCTTAAAGTATATGTTTTTTAGGCTATAGCCATAATGATCTTTGTAAAATGGAAATCCACTCAAAGCCTTCCTCTTCTGAATGTTTCTTGAATCTCTTTGCCATGATCTCTAGGTTCTTCTCCAGATGCCTTACGGTCGAGCCATCCTGTGGTGCTTATAGATCTCTGAATATATTTCTCTGAGGATGTGTCTTTAAAATAGCCATCCTTTTCTAATAACGTCTTTAGGAAAATCCTTACTTATAGTTCAGGTCTTGCTTTCACCACTCCTCCCTCTGGGAAACCTTCCCCAGCTCACTCTGACAGCATGAGATCCTTGTTCTTTCACATGTGCACAGCAGACTCTGCATTCTTTGATCATAGCACTCTTCATGTTGAATTGCTGTTAGTATTACTACTGATTACAAAGCACTCAATACATGCCAAACATTGAATGACGTACTGTACATCTTTATGCACATTGTGTCATTTAATTCTCAGAATAACCTGGTGAGTCATGTCCTTTTAGTGTCCCCCATTCTACAGATGAAGAGGCTCAAGAGAAGCAAAGGGGAAAACCCAAAGTTAAATGATCAGTTGCTCACGCCAGAAGATGAATGGAAGTCAAGGTACTTATGGTTGTGCTTTAAGCTATTACGTAATTCTGCCTCTCCTATGGGACTGAGTACTTGAGAACAGGGACAATGTAATACTTATAATCAGTTTCCAGCTTAGCAGAATGTCTAGCATATGTGTTCTTAATGAGTATTTGTTGAATAAATGAATAAAATGCTTATCAAGTTATGGTAAAATATGTTTTATAGAATAATAACTGAGCAAGAAAATAATTCACTTAATTAGAATAAGTTTAATTATGATAAATGCCACCTATCACTAAGATTTATTTTATTCTCTGACTACTTAGAATCTTGTTAAGGGAGTTGCCTTCCGAGCGCTCTAGTTTTTCTGTGCAGAGACTGTGAAGGCGAAGTGTTAGGTGATTATTTATTCTGACAAAATTATCAGGCGGAGGGGATCCTGTGCCAATGTGTTACTCTAAGCTCTGTGCTTTCACATTCTCACTTAGGGATAGTATCAGGAGTAGCTGGAGTAGAGTTTGCATTTCCTTCTGAAGCTGTTTTGTGAAACTGATGGTTTAGAGTCAGTGTGACAAAAACAAGTGCTGTTTTCCCAACCTGATTAAAAAAAAAACAAACAAACCTTAAAACTGGTGTTAAGAACTAAATTCATAAGCAGGTACTTTGGAGGGATTTGAATGGTCCTGACCTCAAGGTGCTTTTTGACTATTAACTAGAAACGTGGACTTTCAGACTGTGTACGACATGATGTCAAGGTCAGAATTGCTAAGAAAACACTGAGTGGGGAGTGATGACTTCTGATGGGAAAGAAGACTTCAGTGGGAGGGATCTGGTCTACGTACTGAAAATGCAAGACTTAGTGGGTGCAGGGCAGTGGGAACAGGGCTCCAAGAGATCACCACGATATAGGCAGAAAAGCAAGAAAGTTCAGGGAAATTTGGAAGAGGGAGAGGAACAGAGATTATTAGAGCACAGGGAAAATGTAAAGAAACTTGATAGGAAGAATATGGGTATTAAAGCTAATGAACCAGTAGAGGGTGGAGGAAGAGATGTGGCAGATTATATTGTACATGCTAGGGAAACACAGATTTAAACAAAATTGTAATAACATAATTATATATATGTATTACAGTTATGAAGCAGTAATATACATGGTATACAAAATGTACTGATTTTCAAGATAGAATATAAACATACATGCTCATCACTAACTTAGGGTTAAACCCAAATATTCAGCCTAAGATTTTTCTGAATCATCATTAATGCACAGATATAATCAATCTACAAAACCTAGGTTGAACCATTCAAAGTGTTTTGTATGGCACATTTTATTTTATTTTTTAAAAGATTTTATTTATCCATTTGACAGATCACAAGTAGACAGAGAGGCAGGCAGAGAGAGGAAGGGAAGCAGGCTCCCTTCTGAGCAGAGAGCCCGATGCAGGGCTTGATGCAGGGCTCGATCTCAGGACCCTCAGGGATTATGACCTGAGCCACTGAGCCACCCAGGTGCCCCTTGTATGGCACATTTTAAAAGATTTTCTCCATCCTGTCTATTCTTTAAGAATCCCAGCATTGCATATCTTCATAGGTATGTTATTGAACAAGTTAATTTATCTTAGCCTGAATTTATATCTGTGTAAAAACAATACACTGTTGCTTATTTGTTGACTTTTCATTGTTGTCATTGTTGTTAATGCACACTTACATTGTGAGGAAGGCCATCAATTGTTAATAAAATTTGT
This sequence comes from Mustela nigripes, assembly GCF_022355385.1. NCBI lineage: Eukaryota > Metazoa > Chordata > Mammalia > Carnivora > Mustelidae > Mustela > Mustela nigripes. The sequence goes on along the minus strand of NC_081557.1, from coordinate 63,454,082 downwards.
TCACATTATTTTGGGGAAACTTATTAAATGGGAAAGTATCTCCATGGATTCTGTTATTATGGAAAACATAATAGATAAAAAGAGTTCCTTCTTTTCTGTTAGATCTCGTTCTTTCAGCCTTTGCCTTACAACCTTCTTCCATTCACCCTTTCCAGTGTCTTCCTCACCATGCATTCATGCATGGCACTGGACAGCGAGGCTGGAAGGACCCCTACTGCAAGTCGACTGAGCTCTGGGCAGTGCTAACACTCTCTCCCAGGTGGTTGCAGGGCAGAGCAAGGAGGGACTGGCCAGGCCTGTGTTGTCCAGTATTGGAGCTACTAGCTACATGTGGCTATTTAAATTTAAATGAATTAAATTTAAACAAATGAAAATTCCTTAGTTTCAGCCACATTTCAGGTACTCAGTAGCTACAGATGTAAGACTGCTTTGATTAGGAGAGCCTTTCCAGCACTATAGAAAGTCCTCTTAGATAGTGTTGGATTCTCATGTAATATTAAGTTGTTAAATAATCTTCCGTCAACTATCTCTTCTCTCTGAGCCTCATTTTTCTTTATATAACATTATAATAAAAGTGATAACACTGGCTTTACTTGCCTGCAAGAGGATACAAAGAAATGTCAGCTAAAAACCTATTTTGACATTATGTTAACAAGTTACATAGTGTAACAAGTGTCAGTTGTCACTTTGGGAGTCTCATTTTGGGATTCTCATGATGTTAATGGCAGAGTTTTGAATCCTGCACTGATTTTCCTTTAGGTCTGCATGGTTACATCTCAAATGGACCATTTTGGAGACAGTTAATATAGACAGTGTCAACATGATTTCCTATTGTGCTTTCTTCAGTCTTCACTGGGGAGGAAAGCATTCAGACCAGGGACTTGTACTTAGCGTTGGATGAGACTGCTCAGAAACGGCCAGAATGTGAAACTAAGTCTGGAAGTTGACCAGCATGTTGATAACCATTCTTTGAATAGTAACTTTGTCTACAGCATTTATAATCCAAAACACTGAATTAACATAAAATATAATGTGTTTCTTTCAGTGATGTTTATACAAGTCTTTGTTCCATGACATGCCCATTTAGGTGAAAGGCTTCTCTTGAAACCTTGTAAGGCAAGATACCACATTACAGAGGCCATAAGCAAATGGCTGCTGAAATATCTTTATCAGCATAAAACACTGAATTATATTATTTTCTGCCTCACTGTAAATTATTAACTTTTTATGAACCTTTCTTTTTCCATAAAATGACATTTTATATTTTTTGTCACAAGTTGTATGATTAAGCAGCATAGATATGGGGATCAAATTATTCTGTGGATGTGAGCATGTCTACAGGAGGCTAGTTAATATTTATTCAAGGTCCAGAACACTCCACAGAACCTGGCAGTAGTGCCCACGACAAGGGATAGGGAAGCCAATGAGAGTGCAGATTTGTATGGTCTATGACTTATAATGGGTCAGGATATGTGACTTTGAGGGACCATCAGAGTATACATAATCAGGTTATAGCCCTTTTAACATACCTTTCTGTACTCCTTTAAAGATACTATCTGAATGAGGAAAAATATGATAAAATAGGCTTTTGCAACATAAAGAAGCAGTACTTCTCAAGGTCTCATTCTGAAAACCTATTTTGTGCCTAATTTTATGCTAGGAGCTTTTGATCTACTTGCAGAAATGTGCATGCTTGTGTGTGTGTGTGTGTGTGTGTGTGTGTGTACACATCAGAGAGAATGTATTCATTTAAAAACCAGAGTGTTGATGTTCGTACCTTGATCCCTCTCTTCTCATTTCATGGCCCTCAGTCAGTAAACTGGAACCCTTACAAACTGTAAGGTACTATAATGGAGTGCCATGAGTTTTATCTGTAACATCAAGGTTTTTATTTTATTGTCTTTGCAATATGAGAATTAGTAATTCAGAAAACCGGATGCTTTCTTCAACCTCTATTCATTTTACATTATAATTTTCATAGAGATAATTTTAAGAATAGGTAGTTTGGAAAAGAATCATCCATAGTCCCAACACTCAGATATAGTTACAGTGGCCATTGCATTTTTAAATTTTTCTTTCCCTCTTCTCTGTATTCATTTTAGAAGATTTTACAGATAAAAACAATCATGGGATAGCAGATGGAAATGGATATATTCTACTCTTTGTTTTTATTCTCGTGTAAGAAATGGAAATTCTTTCCCAAGACTGAAGATAAATTGTTCCGATTGTTTTTTTTTAAAGATACCTGTTGTCTGATTTTCCTCTAGGCATTTAACATTGGTAGACAGTAAAAATTTAGACAGCATCTGAGCCCCTGTGATTTTCCACGTTAGAACTGCTGGAGATAAAGAGCCCTCTGGCCAGAAACCCTCTTTCCATGAAATGTAGAGGAAATAGTTGACTAAGTTGAAGATAGAAGTTTTTCTGCTTGTTTTGGAGTATAAATTTTGCATTAGAACATTAATGTATTTATTCAGCCTTTCATCCAATATTAACTGAGTGCACACCACATACTGTTTACGTTCTAATTCATTGGCAATAAAATGGTGAGGAAGGGGGAGGACCTCTACTCTTGGGCAGCTCCAGGCTCATGTATGAGGCACACGATTAGCAGACGGTTATAATCCAGTGTGACCAATGTCACAGCAGTGACAATGGGAAGTACAGAGAGCCAACAAGCCTTCAGTGAACAAACTCAAAAGATGAAGTGTTTTCAGAGGTTCATATTCCAGAGAAAGAAGATTGTGTGAATGAGCTCAGAGAAAAAGCAGAGAGCATGGTTTGTGTGTGTGTGTGTGTGTGTTGTGTTAGAGGAGAAAGATTTTGATGAGAGCTAATACTGAAGTATACAAGGTCATGGCTCAAAGCTCCCCCCTCAACCCCTGTGCAACCTTAACCACCTTCTGAAAAAGTCGTACAAAGGAAGTTGGGGAAAGTTCAGTGAGTTGTAGGGAGGGGTGTGGCAGGAACAGAACTGCATTTTAGAAATGTCGCTCCACCAAAATTGTCTTCTGTTATTGCCGCACTAAATAGGGGTAGGAACAGCCAGTACATGGCAATCAAAACACAGTGCACTGAATAAACTCCCATGCTTGAGAGATGAGGTGATGCACAGTTTGTGTAATGATGTACACATACAGAACACATACACATGCTCATGCACAGATCCAGGCCAGAATTACGCCTCAGTCATCCCATGGCACTTGTTTATTGAGCATTTCAGCATGTACCTGCAGATGCACATAGAGTGTCTTATCCTCAGACATTCGCTCTTGTCTAGATATTGTTGTTTGTAATTCAGAGAGAACTGAAGTTCAGAAGGGATAAGCACATTGCCTGGGCCTCCCTATTAAATAATGCAGCCCGCCCCTCTTTTTTTAAAGAACCAGAAAATTCATAAATTACCTGTTAGTCCTTATCAAGCTATTTTTTATTTGAATTCATTTAGCCAACGTATAGAGCTTCATCAGTTTCAGATGTAGAGTTCAGTAATTTATCAATTGTATATAATACCCTGTGCTCATCACCCTGTCATCACATGACAAAGGTCTTTATTCTCTCTCTCTCTCTCTCATACAAACACACCCTGGCATTTGAAAACGAGGAACTGTGAAGCAAGAATTAGTAGGCTGACTTTCTATAATAAACATTTTCTGGTTTCAGTCCTGGTTCTTTACCAACACTGGTGGTACCAAATGACTGGAGCATCATTCGTAGGTGCATTTGTATGCCTAGACACTTCCAGCTTCTCTCCCCAGGAGCATCTCCTTTGATCCTAACAATAAACCTGGGAATTTAATGTGGGTTGGGCTCATGAGGGGAAAATTCTGTTCAATGATCACAATAGAATGGGTTTTGCTATAAAATAGTTTTTGAGCTTGGGACTCTTAAAGAAAATAAGGCCCAAAGAAGTGTTCTTGTAGTACAAGAGGATGGCATTTTGGACTCTCTGGCTGGAATCCCTGATAGCTTTTCTTAGTATTTTTTCTGACTTTTTGGTCGTGTACTTCTATTTGCCTTGCCATTCTAGCAGTAGACTGCCCCGTGTCAAAGGATATCACTTCATAAATACATGCATTGCTTTCAGTAGTTTGTAACTTATTTTCTAGTTCTTTATTTTTTTCTTACAATTAATCTATTTATTGCAGAAAATCTAGAAAGTATTCCTAAGTTAAAAAAAATTTTTGATCCCTGGGGCTAATAATACATTATATGTTTATTAAAAACTAAAAATTTTAAAAAAAGTTTTTTGAAAAAAAAATCCTCAGAGATAATGCTATTTATTGTCTCTTACTGAGTTTCTCTCTCTCTCTGTCCATGCATATTATATACGCAAATGTGTTTCTCATATACATCCTCTCTCTTTCCACCCACACACAAACATATGTCACACACATGTCTCTTAATAGATTCCTCTTATAAATATTTTCAGTTACCTTTTTTCTCAATTGCCAGTACAACATAGAATCTGCTGAGTTATACTACATGACAGGAATTTTGCTAAATAAAGACAATTCTAGAATTGTAAATGAGAAAGAGTAATTGTTCTTAATGAGATCTAAGAGATAACAGATGAAATATTGAATCATAAGTGATACATATATGCATCATTTTTGGCTTCTCAAATTTTGTTTGATGATTACATACTCTACCTGTATTATATTATATATATATTTATATAGATTATATATATAGAGATTATATATATACGTTTGCTGTTTGAAAAACATTGCCATGAATATCCTTAGAGATAACTCTGTAATACCTCTATCTTTATTTGATGTGATTTTTCTTTTTACTTAGACTTTTTATTTTTTTTAGAGCAGTTTCAGGTTTAAGGAAAAATTGAATGGAAAGTTCAGAGTTCCCATGTAACCCTTTGTCTTCTTATCCATTAGGATAACATGTTGCATTAGTGTGGTACATTCCTTACAATTAGTGAGACAGTCTTGACACATTATTATCCACTAGGCCCATACTTACAGTCAGGCTCACTCCTTGTATTCTGTAGTTCAGTGTGTTCTGACAGACATGATGTCTTTATCTATGATAAGTATCCATCCAAAGATTCCTTTCACTTTCCTGAAAATGCCCTGTGTTCCACCTGTTTATCCATCTCCTGATATTTATTTTAGAAGAATATATTTCAGGTGTGCCTGGGTGGCTCAGTGGGTTAAAGCCTCTGCCTTTGGCTCAGGTCATGATCCCAGGGTCTTGGAATTGAGCCCCGCATCGGTCTCTCTGCTCAGCGGGGAGCCTGCTTCCCCCTCTCTCTCTGCCTGCCTCTCTGCCTACTTGTGATCTCTGTCAAATAAGTAAATAAAATATTTAAAAAAAGAATATATTTCATAAGTCAATCAGAGAAAGACAATTATCATATGATCTCCCTGATATGAGGAAGTAGAGATGCAACATGGGGGGTTTGGGGGTTAGGAAAAGAATAAATGAAACAAGATGGGATCGGGAGGGATCAAACCATAAGAGACTCTTAATCTCACAAAACAAACAGGGTTACTGGGGGAAGGGGGCAAGGAAAGGGTCGTGGGGCTATGAACATTGGGGAAGGTATGTGCTATGGTGAGTGCTGTGAAGTGTGTAAACCTGGTAATTCACAGACCTGTACCCCTGAGGCTAATAATACATTATACGTTAATTTTTTTAAAAAAAGAATATATTTCAAAGGTTCCTTAAGTTTAGCCTTCAGTTTCTTTAAACTAAAACTCTTTACCTTGTTCTATTTATATTTCATATTGTGTAATAACAAATGCACACTTCATATATTGTCCATGTTACATTGCCTCAGGCTCACTCATTGATCTGTTCAATTACTTGAAATGTCTCCAAATAGGGTAATAGTTCATGATTGTGCTTTTTATGATAAAATTTGTTCAAATATCCAAATATTTATTTGGTATGTCTACTATATTTCAAAACTGAGGTACACCCTGGGAAGTAGAGGAAATCAAGTAGAGCAAAGTATCTCCCTCACAGAGTTTACAGTAATGGAAGAGACACAGGGAACCAGTAGTTTCAACATAGTGTAATGATTATATTGATGGAAAATGTTCAAAACTAAATGGGCACACAGGTGGAAAAGCATAACACTGAAGGGAAAACAATTGAAAGAGTGTGCATTCATGGATGAAAGAAGGTGGCTTCCCTCTAGATCACTCTCAGATTTAAAATGGGGTCTTATGCCTTATTCATTGCATTTTTATTATTAACACTAACCATAGTGGCCAAAGGCTGCTGGTACATCTTAGGAGGGTCACTTCAAGGGACAGCCACAGAATCAAGTATTTGCTTATCAGTCATCAATCCAGAAAGTAAAAATGGAGCAAAGCAAGCTGATTCTGGGCTTGCTGTTTTGTTGGAAACAGAGTAATGCCATTCCAGATATAAAATGGGAAGTTGGCCATGCCTAATTTCCCATTGGGTGCCCCAGTTGAAAACATTCGTTCCCTTTTTTAACTCCCTTTTCCCTTTATCTCCACCTGCTTTTATTTATCTTCTTTCTTCCTTATATTACTTGGGTCCAAATCTGATTTTCCCTTTTTTAAAAATTGTGCTTTTTGAATGACTTCCATGATTAACTTTCTCTGAGATCTGAGCACCTAATAGGAGAACAGTAACTATTTCTTGAATTCATGTAATCTTTTGGAAATGATCATGTTCTGAACAGTGATAATCAAAAAAAGAGGCATATTAGCTGAATACAGTAAGTATTTCTTGAATTCATGTAATCTTTTGGAAATGATCATGTTCCGAACAGTGATCATCAAAAAAAGAGGCATATCAGCTGGATACGTTAGAGGGGAAAACATGTTTGCCACATGTAGCAGAGACTCATAACTTCAAGGAACTTTATGAGATCTTGTAGACTTGGACTTTGTCCAGCCGGGGTCTACCTCAGTTAACAAACACAATGTATTCCCCCATGTCAGGGAAATTTCATGAATGTGTAAAAGGAGAAAATTACTAAGGTCTACTTTTTTACTGTCATGGGTAAAATTTTGTTTCTAACCAGTGGAGACTTTTGTAAACTGAAGGAGCACGTCATCTCTAACCAAAGCATGAAATGGTAGCCATCTGTCCTTGGTGAACCACACTGGGACCTCAACTAAAGAAACCTGCACACAACTCACTCTTTTGAATACCAATTCCTGATTCATTCACTGGAGAAAAAAGTTCCTAATGCTTTGGATCCCTAATATGGGAAGTCGAATGTTTATACCAGTTATTTTCAAAAATTAAAAAAAAAAGCAGCTGTTGTCTTCTTTATTTTTAGAAAGGGAGTCTTATACAGAAGGCCAGCATATCAAACAGGTAGAAGTGAAATTGTTCTGGCCCAGGTGAACTTAGGTTGTCCAAAGCCTCCTCCTCTCTGTCCCTTTGCACCCTCACTCTTCCTTCTTTTTTCCCAGTTACCTCCAACTTCCATGGAACCAAGGTTTCTGCTGATCACATTTAAAAGCCAAGGGCTGCACCATCTAATTTTCTAGTGCTGGCTCTAGAATTCAGCCCTTAAAATTACAGCTGTTTGCTGGGTTCATCTTTACACTCATTCAGATTTTTGATATTATTATCAGTGGTTTGGAGAAAGAAGGTGAGAATAAGGTATTTTATATATAATAGAATATTTATTTACTCCTTTTTCCTTAACTCTGCACAAGGTTGTTCAATAGGAGGAGGGAGCCCTGGTAATCCCTCCTCCACCTAGGAAAGGTAGGTCTTTTCCTGCATTACTGATAGATGATATTAATCTATTTTTTTTAAAAGATTTTATTTATTTATTTGACACAGAGAGATCACAAGCAGGCAGAGAGGAGGCAGAGAGAGAGGAGGAAGCAGGCTCCCTACTGAGCAGAGAGCCCGATGCGGGGCTCGATCCCAGGACCCTGGGACCATGACCTGAGCGGAAGGCAGAGGCTTTAACCCACTGAGCCACCCAGGTGCCCCCAGATATTAATCTATTAAACAACCAAGATTATACCAACAGTAGAGAGTGTTGTCAGCAAGGACTTAAAAGCCAGAGATAATGTTTGAAAGTTACAGCAGAGCCTTCCTTGAATGACGAGTTCACCAGGCAGAGTGTGGAAGGGATGCTAAGAAAGGGAATAGCAATGCTAGGATACAAAGGGGGGGAAATAATACATTATATGTGTCTAAACCTCCATAGCGTGCATTGGTAAGCACTGCAGTGGAGTCAGAAGACCATGGGCCTGAGGGACTATTGTCTTAATGAGGAGTTTGCATGGATCTCTCTGTGGGAGGCACTAGCATGTGCAAAAATAGGTCTGGGGGGAAGCTGTTTAAAGTTGTTTCACTAGCATTAATTCAGCAAACATTTTCAACAGAAAAAAAAAAAAACCTGAAAATAGGGAGTTCTATCAACTTTAACAGGCAAAAATGTCAAAATATTAAAGCAAGAGGTGGGATAAAATGGGAAGACTAAGTCACACATGAGGTTTTATATGTGATATAATAAAAGGGAGTTGTTTTTAATAATCCTAGCTATAATCCTAGCTATAATCCATCCTATCAAAACATTTCTTGATCATGTGTTTCCTATTTCTCTAAAAAATTCAATATGTTCAATTCATTTTTTTAAAAGATTTTATTTATTCATTTGACAGACAGAGATCACAAGTAGGCAGAGAAGCAGGCAGAGAGAAGAGGAAGCAGGATCCCAGGGAGCCTGATGCAGGGCTTGATCCCAGGACCCTGGGATCATGACCTGAGCCGAAGGCAGAGGCTTTAACCCACTGAGTCACCCAGGCACCCCATGTTCAATTCATTTTTAAAGCCAAAGAACGCCTTAGTGATAGAGCTGTTAGATTCCTTAGTGAGTCTACCCTTGCAGACTTGCCCTGTAGATAAACATTCTCACTCTGATTAAAGAACAGGAAATAATAAGGCAGTTAGATTAAGAATGCTCCAGGTGATAACTGTATGATTTCATTGACTGGTGTTCTGTCAGTCATATGAGCTCCATCGTGTTCTCATTTTCTTCCACAACCCTGTAAGGAAGCCAGACTGAATAACTAAAAGTAATAATAATATTAAATATAATAATAATAATAATTATTAATTTTTGAAAAGGTCATAACAGTGTGCTCCCTAAAATAACTGATTATTCCATTCACATGAACAGATCCAGAATATATGACAAAGAAAATTTAAGAAAGCTGTTATAAGGAAATTTGGTGTTTGCATTTAATTAAGTGATAATATACAAATTCTAAACATCATAGTGAATTAAAGTCTGTTTTTAACTCTTTGATTCAGTGCATTTTTCTATTTGGGGTTTGAGTCAAAATGGCAAACAAGAATTTTTAAATTACTAGGGTAGAAATGTAGCTATACTGGACACAGGTATCTTCTTTTTTTTATTTTTATTTTTTAATTTTTTAAGTAGGCTCCAACACGGAGCTTCAACTAACAATATGTCTTGAACTTCAACTCACAGATCTGAGATTAAGATCTGAGCTGAGATTAAGAGTCAGTTACTTACCTGACTGAGCCACCCAGGCATGCCCAGCTGTCTTCTTAAAAAAAAAAAAAAAAAAAAAGGAATAATTAAATTATTATCTTATTTTCCTGTGTATATACACACACAAATGTACACAACTCAATTATATATATTTTTCACACTTATAAACCTTCCTTGGTTCTCTGTCATCCAAAATCTTGACTTTGTCTAATCTGGCCTCTCCCTATCTTTCCAGCTTCAAGTTTAACTTCTATGTATCCACATGCTTTGTACCTCAGCAAAGCAAGCTCACTCATCTCATCACAAGACAAGGCTGTAAGGATGGAACAACCCCCATCTAAAAATGAGGTTAGAACAGTGATCAATTTAACCTTCAAGACGGAGCTCAAATGTATCATTCTTTAGGTCAAATAATTTAGGAACATCTGTTCTCCATCCAACACTATTACTGTGCCACATATTTGACCTTGATTAGTCATAGTTATGATTCACAACAACTTTTTTTTTTTTAAGATTTTATTTATTTGAGAGAGAAAGAGAGCATGAGAGGGAGGAAGGTCAGAAGGAGAAGCAGACTCTCTCCTGAGCAGGGAGCCTGATGTGGGACTTGATCCCAGGATCCCAGGACCCCTGGATCATGACCTGAGCTGAAGGCAGTTGCTTAACCAACTGAGCCACCCAGGTACCCCTCAGAACATCCTCTTGAGGTGAAGTTTGTTATCTTTATTTTAGAGAATTTTACTTCTGTTTTAGAGGCCTGATACAAGTGAGGGTGTGTGCTCAGAGATGCAGCCAGAATCCAAATTCATGTCTACTGACACAAAGTCCAGATCTATTAGTACCTATTCTGTTTCTACTCAACTACTTTCCATGGCAAGTGAGAGAGAGGGAAAGGGAGAAGTCCTGTGGGACACTGAAAGTTTTCACTTGGAAGCCATGTATTATATTACTAATTGATAAGGAAATCACAGGAGAAAGAAGATTTTCATGGGAAGGAAATGGACTTTATTTTTATTTTGAAATGTTATAGATGAGTAGTAGCAATTTATTGAGATGTTCAATAGAAAATTGGCCATTCACAGTCAGACTTAGACTCTGAAATTTCAGAATTAGTGGTATTTACATGGGAGAACAAATGGAAGAAATGGATGAGATTATCCAGTTGCTGCCAACTCTGAGGCTAATGTATAGAAGAGAAACTTAGGTTTACTTTATGATGATTTTTAGTTGTCTGGAGATATTTTAACAGCATCTAATTTTCAGAAATGAAAGTTAGTTTTGATTAAATGACTACTATAAATTTAAAATCTATACTGACATCAAAATTTAATTGCCTAATATGTGAAAAAAGAGACAATATTGGTCATAGGGTTCAGGAGCTTTTTACTAACGATACCTATGAGAAGCTGTTAGAGCGAATCAGTTAATCTCTCTAAACCTCAGAGTAATAACAGTTATTAATAATGATAGCAATAATGTGCTCAGATGGGGGCACTTGCCCCTTGCTTCCTAGGGAGTTGTAAGGACTCAAGAAATGGTTCCATATTAATAGAGCAATTGGAGTTGCTTGCATGATACATGTATTATCCTGAAATTTTTGGTGTGGGCCTCTACTTTGCATCCTGCAGCTATGACAATAAAAAATGAGAACACTGGGATATCACAGATGTTGAAACCTATTTGTTGAGATACTAACAGAGAAAATGCAATAATATAAAAGTAAGTTAAACTCAAAACATCAAAGTAATTTCAAAGTTCAGCAGTGTCACACTGTTTTTGAATTTCAACACTGTCATTTTAAAGGAAAATGAGAAATCTGGGTCATCAGATCTTCAAATAGAAGATCTTGTATGCTGTGTTAGGCTTAAAAGTCATCCTGTAGGGCAACAGAACCCCTGAAAATGTTTTAAGTATGTGAGTGATGTGCTCAGATTTAATTTATGAATGTAAAATTCTAGAATTTTGGAGGGTCATTAGAAACTTGTGGCTAGGGGGAGAGGAGCCGCTGTCCTTTGTGCAGTTCTCATTTGAGAAGAAAATAATGATTGCATTAATCTGGGATTTAGAATGGACTTCATTGTTCAAACAGTGTCTCTGGCTTATTTATACTTTTTCATTAAAAAAAAATCAAACCTGGGGTGCCTAGGTGGCTCAGTTGGTTATGTGACTGACTCTTGATTTCGGCTTAGGTCGTGATCTCAGGTTCATGAAATCGAGTCCCATGTCTAGTTCCATGATGAGTGTGGAGCCTGCTTGATGTTCTCTGTCTGTCTCTATCCCTCTGCACCTACCCCCTCTCTGCCTCTCAAAAAAAAAAAAAAATTAAAACAAACTAAAAGTTGAAATAATGGTACAGCATATCCTCATATATCTCTCACCAAATTCGCCATCTGCTAAAACCTTACCCTGGACTTCCTTTATGCCAAGCCATTTGAAAATAGGCTGCAGATGTCATAACATTTCACCCACAGACACCTCAGCATGCATATTTCAAGAATAAGTGACTTCCCTGGCGTAGCCTCAGCACCTTTATGATACCTAAGAAAGTCAGCATTGATTCAATAACATCCCCAATACACAGCCCATACAGATTACCCCAGTCATCTAAAAAAATGTCCTTTATGACTATATTTTATTTTGTTTTGTTTTGTGTTTTATTTTTTATTTTTATATGTTCAATCAGTATTCATATATTCACATTATTTCTCCTCAGTCTCTCTTGATCAAGTAAGAGTCTCTTTCAGTTGCATTGTTTTCATCTCATTGCATTATTTGAGAGTCCAGGTCAGTTGTTCTTCCATTTGTCTGTCTCAATCAGGGTCAACTCGAGGCAAACATCTCAGGCAAGGACACCCTGCAGTTGGTGGGGTAGGTCTCATGGCATCACGTCATGAACACATGATGCTATTTGGTTAAGACTAAAACCATGAGATAATATCTATGGTAAAGGTAATTTTCCACTTTGCAAAACTAAAATTTTCCTGATATGGTTCCCAGTATGGTGGTTCTACAATTATAGATGCCATTTTTCTGCAAAGGAGCTTTTTTTCCTCTTCCCTTCCCTCCTCTGTTCTAATTTCTCTTCTCTGTCCATTTGCTTCTCTTATTGCTATGTACACACAGTTTCTTTTCTTCCTTTTTTTTTTTTTTTTTAATTTGAATGTGTTATGTTCCCTTAGTATTATCATTCTTTTTTGATGTGCAAGTTGTTCCAGTTTTGTTAGTGGGATCTCCTTTGACACTGGCTTCTGTGTTCTTTTGTAATGTCCCCATTAGGCTTTCAGCATCTCCTTATTTTCTGGCACAACAAGGTGTTCCAGGCTCACCTTGTACTCTTCCTGCCCCAGACTGGAATCAGCCATTTCTCCAAGAAGCCCTGGTTCTTATTATTGGAAAATGCTAATTAGGAACAAAAATCTAAGTTCTGGAGTGTTTTTGTTGTTGTTGTTGTTTGGGTTTTATTGTTGTTATTGTTGTTTTGCCTCTGGTATGTCATTGTTTATTGGCCCTTTCGGGGGATTTAATTAGGAAAAAAATTGTGTGTGTGTGTACACATGCTTCCTCATGAGAACGCATGAGTGCATTTATAGGGTGGTTCACATTGACATACAACTCTACAGGATTCAGGCTCATCTCCCTCTCTATGATATTTGTATTTCTCTACTCCTGTAGTGAATTATCTTGCTCCCCCCAAAATATCCATATTTAATCATCTCTTCAATCCCAGAAAGTGCCCAAATAGCTTCTTATTTGGGCCACCCAGATTATCATGAAGAAACCATCTAAATAAAGTTTGAGATTGTTTTTGAGTTTTTAGTCTCATGCTATATTTTACATTGGTTTTACAATAAAAATACTGTGTTCAAAATAGTTTGAATTAATTTTTCCCTGAGTGAATATTTTATCAGTTTTGCATGGAATCAGAATTATTTATTTCTATTTTTATTCACTTTCAGAGTTTGTTTTTTCCTCTTGTGTTTGTTCTATTTTTGAATAATTAAGCCATTTCCATTTTTCAAAAGTTAATAAAATAAAAAACCCAGAGAACTCTTTTTTCAATCTTATTTTGATCAAAAAGTCTCCTTTATACCAAATAAATGAAGTAAAAAAAAAAAAATGTTGACTGTCCAATGAGGCTGAAATGTTTTTACAAGTTCTTCCAAAAAGATAACAAATCCAGGATGAGATCACGGTATGTGGGGTGATTTCAGATCAGGGAAAAAAGGGCCACTTCAATAATGTTGCAAATCAAAGCTAAAGCACGGAGAAGTAAAATAACAATTGGTTTATTTGGGGGAATTTTGGAATGTGTCAGCTCAGGCCTGGGCCACTAATAATTTCCATTCTGGTGTTTCTGGACAGGTTTACCTATTTGTGTTAAGAAGCTCCAAGTTTGAAAGTAGGCTACTCAGCTTTGCTAAATCTCATTGAGTGATACTCAGTCTGGCTCCTTCTATTTCTGCATTTCAGCTCTTTGTGTCATTTTGCTCTTTGTGTCAACTACCCCAACTTGGGCACTGTCCTTTGCACACAGGCTTTACTTCTGACTTCTTTATTTTTACAGAATAAATATTGGTTGGCATGTCCCTCCTCCGGCTTATTTGTCAACTGGAAGCTACCATTTCTAAATACCAGTCTTTATTTAAACAATAGGTATTTTATCTCCTTCCTGCCCCTCAACACTATTTATCCATTAGCTACTAAATGTCGGGTGAGCTTATATTATTTCACCAAACATATACATACTTGCAATGATTCATATCTGACTTTGTGATTGCTTTATCTGTTCTTAAACTGTGAGCTCCTTGAGGGCAGGCCTCAAGGGCACAGCCTAATGCCTAACACATGGGGGTGTCCCAGAAGTACTTGTTAGAAGGCCAAGTGAGAATTACCAAAGAAGAATGATCGTGCTCTCTTCCTTTATAGCCTGAATGTGGAGAAAAAATATGCACACAAACTACAACTCCTAAAAGCTACTAGCTTCTACTGTCCTTTGATCATTTTGGCCTATTTTTCTCTAGTGTTATGATAATTTTCCCTAGTCTCTAGGGTAACATTGGTACATCTTGTTTGTTTGAGCTTCATAAAAATGCAATTAATGTGGGAAATTTGGTTTGAAAACTAATTGCTTTGTATTGTAAAGATATTAGTTTAAAGTAGATATACCTGGCTCCAGAGTTGAGAAGATTAAAAACAAAGCAAAACAAAATTGAGTAACCAGTTCAGATCTTAGCAGGGACATTTGGGGAATGAAATTAGAATATACGTTATGGTGATCTCAAGGGAAAAGAAATTATTTAGATGTGCCAGAATAAAAAGGGATTCTTGAGTCATCCACAGATGAATTAGTCATCAACTAAAAATATAGAATATGCAAGGAAAATTATTGCAGAAGAGGAAAAATAGAGCAATCGTGTACTTAAACTATAGCACAATCAGGAACTCTTTGCGCAAGTATCAGTAGGGCAGCAAACCCAGTACCAATTCACAGTTACAATGATAGAAGGGAATATGGACTAGAATCCATCCTGGAGCATGTTAATGATCTGTCTGTTTTCAAGAAATGATAATGATAGGTCTGTTTTCAAGAAGTAACACTAATGTATCTTAGGAAATAAAAAACAAATTTAAATTTTATCTATCTGATGCCAAAACATGCAGATGTAAAAGTATAACAAAAGTTTAATGTTGCTTTCAAATGGTTAACCTGCCTTTACTGATACACTGTTGTGCTGCAGATGGGAGAAGAAGATAGTAAATCAAGACAGAATGTTTCAGACAGAGGTACTCGAGAGTCAGAAAAAAGGAATTCTGTTCTACCACTTACTGAATGTGTAACTTTAGACACATTACATGACTTCTCCCAGGCATAGTTGATTCTCCTAAAAAGATGAAATAGTAATAACTACCTCAGGGGAACTGGGGTGGCTCAGTTGGTGAAGCTTCAGACTCTATCTTGGCTCAGGTTATGATCTCAGGTTTGTGAGCTTGAGCCCCATGTGGGCTCTGCACGGAGCATGGAGCCTGCTTAAGATTCTCTCCCTTTGCTTCTCCTCCCCCACCCACACACGTGCATGTGCATTCTCTCTCTCTTAAAAAATTAAATAATAATAACATTAATACTAATAATTACTTGAAAAGATTTTTGTATGGATTAAATTAGAAAATATGTGAAAAGCATTAGCACAAGAATTGAAATATAATACATGCTCAGTAATGGCCTTTTTTTTTTCCTTGTTGAAGATCGAGTTTTTTCTCATTTATTTATTTATTTATTTATTTTTATTTTAAAGATTTTATTTATTTATTTGACAGAGAGAGAGATTACAAGTAGAGGCAGAGAAAGAGGGGGAAGCAGGTTCCCTGATGAGCAGAGAGCAGAGAGCCTGATGAGGGGCTCAATCCCAGGCTGGATCCCAGGACCTTGAGATCATGACCTGAGCTAAAGACAGAAGCTTAACCCAATGAGCCAGCCAGGCATCCCTCTCTTAATGTTTTAAATAATGGATGTTTACCTCTTCAAAGGTTAAAAAAAATACAAAACATTTCTTCACCTTTTAAAAAACAATATATTTTTTTAAAAAACAAATGGTTTTATTCCACACTCTGCATCTTCCTAACATGAGTAAAAAGTATGGAGAGTAATATCTTATCTATAAAGCTTGTCATTATGATCATTTGTAATTGTTTTGATACAGCCCTGTTTTCTGAAGTTTTTGAGTCATGACAACTGTTTGGCCTTTTGTAAATAACACTGATTATGTCAGTCTTATGCATTACTTGTCATTTTTTGTACCTTTGTTGCCTTTGCTCAGAGATATAAGTGTGACTTGGCCACAACCATCTCTTCTCATTTTCTGCTTCTATTCTGAAGTATGCTTGGGTTGAGTTTGCTTTAAAATCTGTCTATAGAATAAGAGACATATAAGGTATGTGAGTGACTGAAAGGCTCTCTTGAAGGCGATGTGCAGAGTGCAAGAATTTTGTGGCACAGATTTTGTTCAGAAACCTTTTTTTTCCCCTTCTACTCACTGAGAGTGTAATTTAATTTAGAGTTTGAGGTATATGAATGCTGGATAAAAAAAAGTTACTATAATTGTTTTCATTTGGTTCATTTATTATACTATTGCTGATAAATGGTGATACACAAATTCATATCAGAAAGATATGTTGTCATTGGGTAGAAAATGAGAAATCTGTCAATTAGGTTTCAGTCATTATAAATGAGGAAATGAGAGAATTGTTAAGAAGAGCTTATGTAAATATTGCTTAATCAGGTTCTCAAATTACTTTCATGTTTTCCTTGTTCTACTCAGAGAACATTATTAATAATGTCATTTACTATTTAATTTTAAGCACCTTCAAGGCAAGAAGGTCTGATAGGTAGGATGTTTTATATGAGAAATCATGAAGACACCCCCACACATTAAGATGGAGGCCACTTGGCTCCTTAGTGCTCCAATTGGGCTCAATACTTACATTCTTTCTGAGAAGAACCAAAGAAACATTCTTGTCTTTAGATGACTTCAAGAATTTTTTTGTCACTCTCACTGATATCATTTGTTCTTTTCTATAATAAAATGTAAGTTATATAACATGGCCAAGATTGAAACTGCTCTTTCTTTAGTAATCTTGCTTCTAAGTTCTCCAGCTCCTGCTCTCTATACCTCAAATCCTAGAGCAGTCAAGTATACCATTAGTATTAAAAGTGATTAATAGTTAATAAATTGTGCCCAGGCTACATTCTTCTTTCAAGGGTAAGTTTACATTTTAATAGTCCTGTTGGTTGGTATAAAACTAATTGAGTGAAGGGACTGACCCTTTTAGTGTCTTACAGCTTGCTAATTTTCTGTGAGCAAATAGATGAATATTTCTGTTACCATTCATAATGATCTAAAAATTAGCAGGTTAAAAATATTATGGGGGGATCTTTAATTCTGGCTTTAATATCCTTAAAAGCTGATATTTACACATCCATAGTTATATCCTTTGTATTAAAGTGTTTGTCCTTACCACACATTTTATCTAGTTTTGTCAGCTTTCCTTAGTTGTATGTAAAATGCCATTTTATTTCATATTGTTTTTCTCGTTTTCACGACTTCCCTTTCTTTCTTCAACACGGTAGTAAACAGAAGAAAAGTGTGAGAAATGATAATGAGAAAGAGTTGCGTGACTCAGATGTGTCTTACTGCTATTGGTTTAAGAGTCCAGCTTCTCTTTCCCTCAACAAGTGCTTTTATATATTAAGATTTAACTTACATTTAAAACAGTGATCTTCTGACTAAAAATGCTATTCACTATATATTGACTTCTTGCCAATTCTAGGCATGTGGTTAACAAACTTACATATGTCATTTTAATCTGTGTAATCACCTTTCAAGGATTGTATTGTTCAGATGAGGAGCTCAAAGCTTTGGTAATTTAATAACTTTCTTAAGTCATAGAGCTAGTAGGTGGCTGAAGTGAGATTTGAACACTGGTTTTTCTGAGACTCTGTTTCCATGACTGCTTATAGTCTTGATATTTGTATCCACTAATATTCAGAAGTTCCTATTGACTTTGGATAATCAGAAAAAGGAAATGTGGGATTACTTGGTAAAATATGTTGAAAAAAAATTAAAATAGATATAATCTGTATGTTATCTGACTATTTCCCAAAGACATCAGGATTAGTCATGACTTACTTAGTTTTACTTTTAATTATTCCTATGCCAAGCATATACTATACGAGTCAGCTCTTCCCAGAAATAGTAGAATGTATATTTTATAAACACTTTTTATAAAGAGTATAATTAACAGAAGACAACATGAAAACATACAATGTATATTCTATATATAAAGATTATTCATCCTGTAAAATTTCTATTTTCTTGGGTTTCTTTGACAAGAGTGTCTCCTTCCATTAATCCTGTGAAGGGATAAGGCTCAAAATGAGACCTCTGAGCCCTTTGCTTTTATGATGGCATCTGGTAATGGGAGAACTTAATGTCCAGATCACATTGAGAGCTTGCAGGAATCCCTCCTTATTTATTTGGAAGCTTGGTTGCTCGTAATAACTACAGAGTCGTTCAGAGCTTAGACAAACAAGATGGGTAGCTCCTGCTTTCCATCTTTTGAACCATATAACTTTCCCAGCTTCCCAGTCTTGTTTCCTTATTTGTAAACTGGGTAATCATTACTTCCAGGTAACAAGAATTGGATGAGTGGTAATTTTAAAAATACAGATTATTTCTTGTCATCACTTGTGTCATCTTCTCTCTTCACTGTTCCAATTCACCCTTGTCATCTTATTCACTTACTTGATTTTTGGCACATTCTAACCTGAAAATTGAGAGCCAAAACACAACACAGTTCCTTTGGAGGAGAATATGGGGTTGTAGAAGAATAAAATCAGATTCTGAATCTTAGTTCTGTCGTTTGCTTGGCTGGGACCTGGACGAAGCCAGCTGATGTTTCTGTGCTCCTATTTTCTCATTTGTCATGTGGGGATATTAATAGCTACAGACTTAGTGTTGATGTGAGAATTAAATGAAACTGCTAATTACAACAAATCTAGTGTAGTACCTGGCGCATAGTAGGCCCACGACAAGCATCTTATGGATGTTAATTTGCCCTATCCCTTTCCTCCCCCAGAGTTTTCACTCAGAATTTGGCAAACTCTCTTGCACATCGAGAGCCTCTTTTTGTAGCCTAGCGTGTTTCAGATTTAACTTTCAACTCCTTCTAAAGGAAAAGCATACGCATTATTTTTATCTTAATGTTTGAAATAAAACACTACATTATGAATTAAATAATATTTGTAATGCATACTCAGTTTTAAGTAGAGCAGATTTTCAAATAAAATTTAAATGAAATTAACATCCAATAAAACTTTAACAAAATTATGAATTTAATATGATTGATGACAATATTTTTCTGAAATTAAATCATGGTACACAACATGAGTATAATACTGAATATGATTTTGCATTTAGCCTTATTCTACCTTATTGTTCTACGTAATAACTTGAGTCTCCTGTCACTTTCCTTTACATCAGTTATTCAAATTCTCCATTTTTACTTTGGGTTCTGGTATTATTTAACCTTCTCTTTGTGCAAATGATCCTCTACATTCCATATGCCACTGTTTTGTTTCTCAAAAACACATGGCAATAAATCAGATATGGCTTTGGGCACCAAAATGTGCACCAGTATTGGGCTATTAGACTCTTGTTCAGAAGAGAAGAGCTATTAGATTTCGTGGGTTATTCTTGAAATCAACTGTGACAATGTTTGACAAATTTATAGACTTCATTATGAACCCTGTTGTCAAAGAATAGAAGATCCCTCTTTGATTATATGGCCTTATTCAATGATCAAAACAAACAAAAAGATGCAAGAACAAAAAATGAACCTCTCCTAACTGTTTTGATGACATTATTAAGAAGGAAAAAGCTAGAGAAGAAGCAAGCTGTGTGAAATGAGTTTCTGTTTGTTTTCCTTTGGTAGTTTTTAGTCATGCTATAGCAAGCCTGACTTTATTGATGTTAAGCCCCTTTTTAAAAGAAGAAAAAAATATTGGAAAGATAAAACCAATCTTAGGACGATAGCACTGGAAGTCCTTGCTTTTTTTGCTAGTATCTGAGGGTAGATTTTTATTTCAATAGGTCCAAATGAGGTTCACTTTTATATTCCCTTGAGTGCCTGGCATATGTAATGAATGTTCCAAGCCATTTACTGAAGGAAGAAGTGATTTTAATCTCTGAAGAGTGTTTTAAAAGGGGCTTTATTCTTATCTCCCTGGAGCAGTTTAGGCAGCCAACATGTAAGGAAACGAATGAATTAAATAATAGTTTTTAATGTGATTTCTGGCTCTTCCTGATTTGGGTCTAATACAAGGGTACATAATGGAGAGAATTAGGAAAAGTGTCAAATTTGACCTAGACAATTGTGTGCTGGTACACTGATTTAAGACGCAAACTAAGACGATCCTACAAGTAAGACTGAATGGAACATAGGACGTGGAATGATAAATGAGAACATTAATGGAAGTATTTAAATTTTTAGAAGTGAGGGAAAATATCCAAAGAGTAGTGTGTCCATGGATTTTGAGAGATGAGAAAATATGAACAGTCGGAAAGCTATTAACATGCAGTTTATCTCTAATACATCCATTTGAAATTTAGCAATGAACAGTGAGACAGGAGACTCCTGGCCAACGTAGAAGAAACATTTCACAAATAGAACACCAGATCATATACTTACACTTCGACATTTATTGCTGTTATTTTATTTATTTATTTTTCTTGAGCCTCATATTTAGTTAAATGTTCTTTGAGGGGGGAAAAATGACATATTTCTTTTCCACTGGCAAGTCAAAGCATGTGCTTTACAAAAGGAATTGGGCAAACATTTGTACTGCACACCAAAGTATTTTCTGAAAACCTCTCAAGTTTTCTAGTTTATTAAAAGATACAAAGTAGTGTAAAGTTTAAATGTTAATTACTTATGAGTGACCTTTCTGAATTACCCATTTAGAAGGCTTGTCTCTAAGATAACTTAAAAGAATCTCAAAAGAGTATGTTTATCCAAATAAAATTGATTTGTAAAAAGGTCATCTACATGATTTGGAGACATATGGGTCAAGGCAAGTAGATAAGTAATTGCAAATTAAATGTTAACAGTTTAGGTGGTCTTTAATGAAAGCCTACCTGGCATTTTGGCAAGATCAGGTTTTAAAGACTTTTTATCTAACATATCAACAGGGCAATGAAACTTCCATGTAATATTGTTTTGTCTAGAGTGGATTTCAATTTGAAGTGGGCCAGGGCGATTTAAAAGTATGGGAATCTCAGAAAATATCTAGAGGCTAGCAAGTATATATAAAACAGAGACTGGTTTTCTTTAAATTTACAGATAGTTAACAATACAAGGTTATATTAGTTTTAGGTGTATAACATAGTGATTTGACAGTTCTTTACATTACACTGTGCTTACCACGGTAAGTGTAGTCACCATCTGTCACCATATAGTATTATTATAATATTACTGACTATTCTCTCTTCTGTGTTTCTCATTCCTGTGACTTATTTGTTTTGGAATTTTTTACCTCTTAATTGCCCCATCCCTACAACCAACCACCCCTCTGACAACCACCAGTTTATTCTCTGTACTCAAGAGTCTCTTTCTGTTTTTTGGTTTTTTTTTTTTGTTAGATTCCACATATAAGTGAAATTACATGGCATTTTTCCTTCTCTTAGTTCATCTGACATTGTACCCTCTAGATCCATTCGTGCTGTTACAAAGGCCAAGATCTTGTTCTTTTTTTTTTTTTTTTAAGACTTTTATTTATTTATTAGAGAAAGGACACAGAGTGAGAGTGACAGGAAGAAGCAGATTCCCTCCAGAACAGGGAGCCTGACTTGGGGCTTGATTCCAGGACCCTAAGATTATGACCTGAGGCAAAGTCAGACACTTAACCAACTGGGCCACCCAGGTGCCCCAGTCTTGTTTTTATGGCTAAGTAATATTCCACATCTTCTTTATCCATTCATCTATCAGTGGACACTTAGATTGCTTCCATATTTTAGCTATATTGTAAATAACACTACAGTAAACATAGAAGTGCATATATCTTTTCAAATTAGTTTTTATTTTCTTTGAGTAAATCCCTAGTAGTGGAATTACTAGATCATATGGTATTTCTATTTTTAATCTCTTGTGGAATCTCCATACCGTTTTCCATGGTGGCTACACCAATTTACATTCCCACGAACAGTACACAAGAGTCCCTTTTTCTCCATACCCTCATCAACACTTGCTATCTCTTGTCCTTTTGATAGTAGCCATTTTGACATATGTGAGGTCATATCTCACTATGGTTTTAATTTGTATTTCCCTGGTGATTAGTGATGTTGAGCATCTTTTCATGTGGCTATTGGCCATCTGTATGTGTTCTTTGGAAAAATATCTATTCAGTTCCTCTGTCCATTTTTAAATTGATTTATTTGTTTGTTTTTAGTGTTGAGTCATGTAAATTCTTTATATATTTTAGATACCAACCCCTTATCAGATAAATGATTTTCAAGTATCTTCTCCCATTTGGTAGGTTGCATTTTTTTTGTTGTTGTTGTTGATGGTTTCCCTCATTGTGCTAAAACTCTTTATTTTGGTGTCATCCCAATAGTTTATTTTTGTGTATGGTGTGGGAAAGTGGTCCAGGGTCATTCTTTTACATATAGTTGTCCAGTCATCCAGGCTCCAGTTATTGAAGAGACTGTCTTTTCCACAAGGTATATTCTTGTCTCCTTTTTCATAGATTAATTGACTATGTAAGCGTGGATTTATTTCTGGGTTCTCTATCCTCTTCCACTGATCTATGTATCTAGTTTTGTTCTAGTACCATACTGTTTGGATTCCTAGAGCTTTGTAGTGTATCTTGCAATCTAGAATTGTGATAATTCCAGCTTTGCTCTTGTTTCTCAAGGTTGCTTTGGCTAACAAAGAGTGATTTTTAAATCGCTGTAATATCTGGACTAAATATAACAATACTTAACATATTTGTTACATATATAACTATTTCTTTATGATTATCTTGTATACACAGAGTTTATAAAACCTGCTTCATATTATTTATATTCTATTACATTTTCATTATGATAGACAAGAACAATAATAATAACTAAGCAGGATCAAGTGCTTGCTATTTGCAGTGAACTATGCTGAGCATCACTTACACAGATCTTGAACATTTCCATGTCACTAACTAAATGTATATATGGGCATTGCAATTTTTACTGTCTGCATAATATATCAGTATCGCATACTATGACTGTGCCATAACTGTCACTAGGCATTTCTTTTATTTCCAAATATTCTGTGCTTTGTATGTAAACATAAGGCAATTTTTTTCATAACCAAATCTTTCCTACATCTTACATTATTACTTTGGCATAATTGTTACAAGTATAATTCCTGAATCAGAACATTTACATATCCCTTTGAAACATTATTATTTTACTGTTATATCAGAAAGGTAGAAAAAAAAGTGGGGTTTTGATGTGGGTGGATGAATTATCACCCAGTAATCTCATGCCAGTTTGTATCCCCATTAATAGTTCATGAGATTTCTTTTCCTGCATTCTTGCTGAAACTGTCATTATGTGTTTCAATCTTTAATAAGGCTGGTCAACCTTGAACCTGATCCAGGTGGATTTATTTGTGGAGTCACTGAATTACTACTCTCTCTTCTTTATAGGTGGGTTCATACATTAGGATATCTTAATAAATGGACCAAGTCACATCCCTTCACAACATAAATAATGTTATATATCGGGAGACAGAAGAGAAGATTTAAATAGTGCTGTCACTTTAGTCCAAATATGAACCATGAAAAAATGGCTCAAAAATATTTCAGCATACTTTCTATCTATTTCCAAATAGCAAATGACAGTGAAACTAAGATATAAGGGCATTTATTCCCCAAATGGGATATGACATCATACACAATAAAATATCCAGGTTATAACATAGAGCCAGTGCAGGAGATAAACAACAACAGTAACTGCATTTTATCTCTTTCAGAGCACAAACTAGGGCTAAGAATTTACAAATTCTGTCCTTGATCATGCTATTTCCTCAACTTGGTTTCCAGGTCTTCCTAGGTTTCTTTACCTGTTCACACTCTACTTATTACAGGGACCTAAATCAAATGCCACTGTCTACTTTGGAGCTTTCTTGATCTTCCTAATTAGCATTGATTTACTTTTCTTTTTGGTTTCCCAATATTGTTTCTTTCTCTGTTAAGTTTTAATTTTATGTGGTTAATTGTTAATAAGTCTATTTTTTCCATCTTGATGTATATTCCCTGAGTGGGGTATATCATATCCTCCTTTGAGGAATAACCAGAACTCAACATCACAGTGCCTAGCAAAGTGTATACTTAATATTTGCTGGAGCACCTGGGTGGCTCAGTTGGTTGAGCATCTGACTCTTGGCTTCAACTCAGAGGCTCAGGTCATGATCTCATGGGTCATGGGATCAAGCCTCGCATCTGGCTCTGTTCAAATATTCTCTCCCTCTGCCCCTCCCCTGACTTGCACATGTGTACACTTTCTCTTTCTCTGTCTCTCTCTCTCTCAAATAAATAAATAAATCTTTAAAAAAGATTTGTTGAATGAATAAGAAATAGTGTTTATTTGTAATGGTTATTCTTATAGCCCATAATATTCTAAGGTCTTTGGAAAATTTTTAAAAAAAATGTTTCCAGGAAAGTTTCCAATTGTTTTTGGAAGTAGTCACACCAGTAGTACATATAGTAACATTTTTCTCCCATTCTGTCATTAGAATAATGTCCTTCATTTTAATATACTAGGTTTAACTTTTCATAGCCAGAAATAATAAAATCAGAAACCACACGTCCTCACCTTTATTTTTTAAAAAACCTACCACACTTTCACTTCATCAATAATTAAAAATGGTCCTTATGGCTGCTTCCTTTTGTTCTTTACCTTCCAAGAGTTAAGAATATGATATGAAAAATAATGGAGGGCCAAATAATCCAAGCTGTGTCTCTTTTGCTTTGAGTAGTATGCCAGTATTTAATCCACCATTTTCCTTTGCCTGAGTTAACACAGCCATTCTTTGGCTTGTCTTATTTTGGGGAGGCTTGAGACACATACACAGAAGTAAAGTTGGGAGAGATGACAGTCTCTTCTCTTTGTTTAACAACTTTATTCAGATATTTATATTTTAATTTATTTCTTTGAACTATCCAATAATCTTATTTTAAGAGAAATGATGATAATACAATAAACTGAGTTTGGTGGATTAAATAATTTATCATTTGTAATGTATTTTTAAAAAAGAATCTATAAGGTCTCATTTATAAATGTAGGTTAACTTTATCAGTTTATAAAATACTTATAGATAAATAGACAATATGCTTAAAATCACAAAAAAAGATTAATAAACCTAAATTCTATCAGGCTCTTTATTAGTTTTAAGTAGACCATTGTCCTTAACAAAAACTTTTTGTAACAACCTCACATTTTTTATCTTGCTTTTGCGTGTACATAGGAAAATCTGAGTCTGAATGAAGGAATTTCTTAATTAAATTTGTAAAATGTCAGTATTGATTTTATGTTTAACAATAGTTAAAGATCAGTGGTAAAGGAAATTATACATGGTGCTTTTTTTAAGTATTGCTCTACAAAGCAATATTATTGCTTTTTATTATTGGATTGTTAATATGAGTAATTAGTTGTTACTAATCCTTTTATTATTAGATTTATTAATATGAGTAATTAGTTAAAGTTTAATTTTAAAAGGTAATTTAAAAGAGCATAAATGATGAATATATAAAGAAAATATGATATAAATATATATCACATATTTATGGCAGAATCATATTCCATTGGAATGGAATCATATTCCATTATATACATAATGGATATAACGTATTATATACATATACATAATGGAATATGATTCTGCCATAAAAAGGAATGAACTCTTCCCATTCACAACAACATGGATGGACCTAGAGAGTATAATGCTAAGCAAAATAACTCAGAGAAGACTTTATTTTATGGAATTTACCATATGATGTCTCTCATATTTAGAATTTGGAAATAAAACCAACAAGCAAAGGGAAGAATAAGAGAGAGGCAAACCAAAAACAGACTCTTTTTTTCTTAAAGATTTTATTCATTTATTTGACAGACAGATCACAAGTAGGCAGAGAGAGAGGGGGAAGCAGGCTCCCTCCTGAGCAGAGAGCCCATGTGGGGCTCCATCCCAGGACCCTGAGACCATGACCTGAGCCGAAGGCAGAGGCTCAACCCACTGAGCCACCCAGGCACCCCCCAAAACAGACTCTTAACTGCAGAGAACAAACTGGTGATTACTAGAGGTGGGCAGGGGATGGATGAAAGAGATGATGGGGATTAAAGAAGGCACTTGTGCTGAGCACTGGGTGTTATATGAAATGTTGAATCACTATACTGTACACCTGAAGCTAATGTTACACTATATAGTAACCAACTGGAATTTAAATTAAAAATAATTAAAAGAGGAAAATGAAATTCTATTAAAACAACAACAACAAAAACAGTGTAAGAGTTTACTTGGATCGTAGTTGGGTGCATATATCCTTGAAAGTGCAGACTGAACCAATAATCCAGAACCAAGAACCTCTCAGACGTGGGATATAGAGTCTAATATTTTTGTATGTCCTGTAGTATAACATGGTTATTATTATCCTTATTTCAAATGATGAAACTGAAGTTGGAAATGTTTATTTACTTGGTTACTTATTTGACTAGGGAAAGAGCTATATGAATTTAAGTGTGTCTGACACTAAATCTTATCTTCATCAACCAAAGTACCTAAGAAATAAACACTTGGGGACGCCTGGGTGGCTCAGTTGGTTAAGCAGCTGCCTTCGGCTCAGGTCATGATCCCAGCGTCCTGGGATCGAGTCCCACATCGGGTTCCTTGCTCTGCAGGGAGCCTGCTTCTCCCTCTGACTCTGCCTTCCACTCTGTCTGCCTGTGCTTGCTCTCACTCTCTCTCTCTCTTACAAATAAATAAATAAAATCTTTAAAAAAAAAAAAAAAAGAAATAAACACTTGGACGTATATAACATAGGTACATACCTCTAGATAACATTAAGGGAAAGAATTTTTCTACCCGCAGCTCTTAATACCATTTTACTGCAAAGGCATCTGCTAACAAAGGGTCTAAATGTTAAAATTATCTTGATGTATGTAAACAGAACTTCAGAATTAAAACATAAAATTATAGGTCCATATTTGGGATATTTAATTAAAAGTTTGAACTTTATGTTTACTGAATTGCACGTATCATGGGGGTCATCTGGACTAGCCCTTCCAGTATGTTTTGGCAGAGCCAACTCTTAATTGTCATTTTTTTTTTAGTATTGGTTGATTCAGAAAACAGAGTACCCCAAACCTAGCATTAATTGAGGATGCTTTTGCTTAGTTTTTATTTTTTAATTAACATATTGTATATTATTTGTCTCAGGAGTACAGGTCTGTGATTCACCAGACTTACCCAGTTCCCAGCACTCACCATAACACATACCCTTCCTAATGTCCATCACCCAGTTAACCCCATCCTTCCCACTCCCCTCCTCTCCAGCAACCCTCAGTTTGGTTCCTGAGATTAAGAGTCTCTTATGGTTTGTCTCCCTCTCTGGTTTCATCTTGTTTCATTTTCCCCTCCTCTCCCCTATGATCCTCTGTCTTTTGAATTTCTCCAATTCCTCATATCAGTGAGATCATATAAAAGTTGTTTTTCTCTGATTGACTTATTTGGCTTAGCATAATACCCTCTAGTTCCATCCATGTCATTGCTAAGGGCAAGATTTTGGTTTTTTGATGGTTGAATAATATTCCGTGTGTGTGTGTGTGTGTGTGTCTGTGTGTGTGTTTATAATACCACATCTTCTTTATCCATTTATCTGCCAATGGATATCTAGGCTTTTTCCACAGGTTAGTTATTGTGGACATTGCTACTATAAACAGTGGGGTGCAGGTACCCCCTTCGGATCACTACATTTGTATCTTTAGGGTAAATACCCAGTAGTGGTTGCTGGGTCATGCAGTAGGTCTATTTTCAACTTTTTGAGGAACCCTCATACTGTTTTCCAGAGTGGCTGTCACCAGCTTGCATTCCCACCAACAGTGTAGGAGTGTAGGAAGGTTCTCCTTTCTCCGCATGCTTTCCAACACCTGTCTGAGGGATGCTTTTAAATACTTTTCTGTTTTATTAATCGCAGGAAAGTCACCATTCTCTAGAAACACATATATGAGGCACATCAATATATAGATGGAGCTTGGTACATTTATAGGTTCATAGACTCCTCACATCTACTCTTTTTGGTGCTACATGCAGTTGATTGCACTGCACAGTGGGGAATCATTGGGATGGCTTATTATTCCCATTTCAGAGATGAGGTAACAATGGTCCAGCAAGAGGGTGATTTATTCATTATATAACTCACGAGCACCCTACTATAGTCAGAAACCAGACTTGCTAAATTTTAGTCTGATACACTTTTCCCCACATTAAAATTTCTCATCATTTTTACTCATGGTCCCTTTGAGAATCTGATAGACTGTTAGCCTGGCAAAATGTCCGTGTGTGCATCCATCAGAGAAACCGCACATAATCCCAAGAGAGCTCACAGTCCCATTAGAAGCTACTCACAAGCCCCAGGTAGTAATACATGTCAGGGCTACCATCTTTATTTCTATGTTAAAAACCAGCTCGTCTGGGGGCGCCTGGGTGGCTCAGTGGTTAAAAACCTCTGTCTTCAGCTCAGGTCATGATCCCAGCGTCCTGGGATCGAGTCCCATGTCGGGCTCTCTGCTCTGTAGGGAGTCTGCTTCCTCTTCTCTCTCTGCCTGCCTCTCTGCCTACTTGTGATCTCTGTCTGTCAAATAAATAAATAAAATGTTAAAAAAAAAAAAAAAAAAACAGCTTGTCTGGAAGCTGGAGTGAGTGTGATAGCCCAGAATCTGGGTCTGAAATCCCAACATCTGAGGGAATTTTTAGATCATATTTTTATGTGCATTTTCCCCAGATTTTAGCAGGAAGCACTGCATATAATGTGCATTTATTAGAGATTTCATGTAAGCTACGAGTAATGTCTCTGGAGAACGTTTTTTTTTTTTTTTTTTAAAGATTTTATTTATTTATTTGACAGAGAGAAATCACAAGTAGATGGAGAGGCAGGCAGAGAGAGAGAGAGGGAAGCAGGCTCCCTGCTGAGCAGAGAGTCCGATGTGGGACTCGATCCCAGGACCCTGAGATCATGACCTGAGCCGAAGGCAGCGGCTTAACCCACTGAGCCACCCAGGCACCCTGGAGAACATTTTTAAGAAGTCTAAATCTCATTGTTATTACATTAAACTTAATTGAACACACATACAAATAAAACAAAACTAGAGAAAACAGAGTGAAAATCCTTCCCGCCTATATTGGTGGTTTAACTTTGTGGGATTTTCAATAGTAATGCCAGCCTTCAGCTAGAGAAAAGATGGAGGAGTTAATAATGTGGCTCATAAATATTGAGGAGCGTGAGCTCCCCCCAGAGACAGTGCCTACCGATTCCTGTGGATTCTCGTTGCCAAGAGACAAAGTTCGGCCCATTTAAATTAAGTTCAGTGGTCTGACAAATGCCAAATTTATGACAAAATGCTAAGTCTTTTGTGGTTGAAAAATTTCTATTGAAAAAATTTAGGCCTTTTAAAATGTAATATTCTTTCTAAATAATGACAAATATGTTCAGCTTTCAAATCAAGTTTTTTTTTTTTTCTTCTCTTTTTGAGGGGCTAGCATGCACATTGCACACTCTAAATAATGATGCCTTCTCACAGTCAAAACAGTCTAACACTGAGGTCTTACTTCTAGAATGCATTTTTTCTGCCAAAAATTCTGAAAGCTTTAATTTTCAGTCTTGGGATATTTGGCTGTATGCAAATAGCACTAAGAGAACTGGGGGATGGCCCTTAGGAGGACAAAGCTTCCTGCAGCTCTGTGGTCTATGCTGACTTGCTTCCTTTTGGTACATCCTCAGTCCTGGTTTTACTCAGCTCTGTTCTTCCAAACCACGAAGAAAGAAAGAGGGCTTTCTTTATGCACGACATCATGAGGCTGACCATGAATGAGTATGGTATGCCTTGTAGTTTTAGCCTTCTGAAAAAAAAAAAGGCCCAAAGAAAGGCTACAAGAAATGGAAAAGCAATAGATGGGAGGAGCATTTTAGTGTAGATGGCTTAAATAGGTGAATAGTTGAATTATGAGTATTTAACTGTTAATTAAATATTAAATAGTGGAAGTATAATTGCTAAATTTTGATTAATTTGTGTATTTAAAATACAAGAGTTAGATTCACCTTTTCATTTGACAACTATTTGCTGAGTAGCTACCATGTGCACAGAACGATTCTGGGAGTAGGATCAACAGTGAACAGAGAGATGGAGCAGTCCTTGTGGGACTTATATTTTGGTGGCTTCTAGATTGAGGCTCTTCAAGGAGTGAATTGCTCTATGGTTTATGCATAAAACCACAACCATATGTTATTTTAGAAAAGCTTTATAGGGCCGCTTGAAGAACTGCTTGGAGCATAGCTGTGGATGTTTCCGTTCTCCTCTTCCTCCTCTGCCTCCTCCTCCTCTATCTCCTCTTCAATTGCTTTTGTTCTCAACATTATTAGAAATTATTTTATTTTATCACGTGGAAGTTGTGGTAGCCATATCTAGTGTTCTGTATAATTATTGATTATTCTATCTTCTGGAAAACATTGGCATTCACTTTTTCATAAAAGTTGATTTTTATTTTATTTTATTTTAAAGATTTTTATTTTTTTGACAGACAGAGATCCCAAGTAGGCCCAGCAGCAGGACCTTGGGGTCCTGAGATCGAGCCCTCCATTGGGCTCCCTGCTCAGTGGAATCTGCTTCTCCTTCTCCCTCTAATCTCCCTCCCCACTGCTTGTGCTCTCTGTTTCTCTCTCAAAAACATAAATGAAATCTTAAAAAGAAAAAAAATAAGATACTTTAATGAAGGGACTATACAGTATAGTCAACACTAGGGGACCACCAACCACTGGAAAACAGTATTACCCACTAGAATTGATGGAACAAAGAGAGAAATAGTATTATTAACCCAGTGAGATATGGAGTTGTGTAACAGGGGCCAACCAGAGGGAAGTGTCAGGGAAGGATGCAGCTTCTGTCAGAGGTGCAGCTCTGCGATGGGAAAGAGGGAGAAAGAAATACCCTGAACTCTCTCTTCTGTACCCTTCCACTCTTATTGCCTCCCATTAGCCTCTACTGGAAGAAGCCAAGCAAGAAGGTATCACAGCTGATACCATTTCAAAGGTCAACATTTTGGGCACCAAGCAGGACAAAGAAGTCTGGAGATTTGGTCTGGAGTGGGTGGGGACATGGAAACACAAGGAATAATCAGCACAGGATACAATTATTTCTCTGATTTCCTCGCTAAGCAGCCCATACCTAGAGCACCAAGCTTAATTCTGGGCACCACCTTCTAACATGGTTATTGACAAATGACCTTAATGCAAGCAACTGTGAATGAGGGACCAGGAATTATTAAGCTTGGGAACATAGGATTCAAGAAAACATACAGAACTGGTTACATAATTTGCAAGGCCCACTCTAAAATCAAGCTGTGGCATCATTGTTCTAAAATTATTAAGACTATCAGAACCATGACAGCAGAGGATTAAACTGAGCATGTTGCCTTGCTAAGTCACATTCCCGGGTTCGGTGCCCATGTGGGCAACCCTGGCACTGTGTCAGCCTCCATCACACGTTTAAGTCATGGGCATGTGCATGATGCGGTCAGTGGGTAAAACTTAGTCTGTGTCTTAACACAGTGAAATCCACATCCAGGGAAGGGCATTTTATCGAGTGTTCTTTGTTTGCTTGTTTTTTTGTTTTTGATTTTGTTTTGTTAATCTGTTTGATAATAATATCCTTATTATAGCT
This sequence comes from Mustela nigripes, assembly GCF_022355385.1. Classification (NCBI taxonomy): domain Eukaryota; kingdom Metazoa; phylum Chordata; class Mammalia; order Carnivora; family Mustelidae; genus Mustela; species Mustela nigripes. The sequence continues at coordinate 63,422,069 of NC_081557.1, read as the reverse complement.
GGAATTCTCTGGGCTGAGTTTAGTTACAGTCTGTCAGAGATGGTGTGGAAAGGATTTCATGTTAAACAAGATGTTGGACAAAATGACCAACATGGATGTTTCTAACTCTAAAGATTATAAAACCAACATATCTTTGGACAAGAATATCATCAAGAGTTTATATACTATCCTCAATTGTAGACTGATTAACCTGAGATATATATATATATAGAGAGAGAGAGAGATAGATATATATTATATATAGATATATAGATACAGAGAGAGAGAAAGAGATAAAACAGCAATAAAGTGTTTCTATAGGCTTTTTCTTATGGAGAGGTCTTACAACTCTTTTTCTTATACAGTTGTGATACCCAAATATTAGACATTTGCTTTCACATTATTATTTTTAATGTTTCTTAACACTTATATAACTATACTATGGCAAAAATGTGACAGTGTACAGAAATATAGGACACAGGCTTAGAGAGCACAGGCCAGCCCTTGACTGTAGAGTTAGTTTAGGGAACCAAGACCAGAATCAGAGCATCTTGATTTCCATCTTGAAGTTATTTTCATGAAATAGGAGGAAGTAAAGAAGTTCCTTAGTATGAGTCACACCGTTTATGAAAATAATAATGGATTTACTCGATGATAGTAGATTGTCAATAATAATTATGGTTTTAATTATAACAAAATCAGTTTATAATTTAATGTATCATCTTGATGCACAGAAAGGAAAAAAAAAACTGTTGAAGAGTAGAATTTTGACTTGTTCCCCACAATCTTGACTTTTGAGCACTCTGCTACTCTTCATTTTGGATAGATGCTCCTCTGAACCTCACCAGTACTTACAGTATTATACAGCCCTTACTTATAGATTGCTCACCAGCACCCCCAACTGGGAGATGCTGTCATTTTCACTGGTTTATATTAAGGAAATAGGTGAAGTTCTTACTTGGGTAGAGAATTTATTGGTACTATATAATTCATATTTCTAGGTCTCCCCCCTCACTACCTCCAATAAGAGAACTTCTTCTTCTCCCAAACAGAATTATGCACAGACTCCAAAAGCATAAGACAAATAAAGGTAAAAGCACTGTGTTTAAAGGGAGGATAAGGAGCCCAGAGCCCTACCAATTTGCCAACCCCTCACATCTAATTTTAACTTCTAAGATAACACGATGTGTAAACCAACAATCTAGCTCAACCTCTTCAGTTTACAAATAAAAAAAAACACAGCTCAGAGAGATTTCATGTCTCTTTCAACATCACACAGCTTATTAGAATTAGAGCCAGGTTGAACAACAAGGCTGCGAACATCAGTGCTTTTTTGAGTACTGTATGTGATCTGGGTTAAAGTCCTGTTGGTACCTGAATGAACTACTCACACTGCCAATACTACAGATAGAAACGTTTAAAGTTTTCCAGCAGGGAAGAGGAGTTTTCCCTTTGAATCCATAATATCTAAATGCTTTCTAATTTGTTTGTTTTAATTTCACCTGGCTTATTTTATTATTACTTTTTTTTCAGTAGGAAATGAGCAGGGAACACAGGATAGATAAATAGAGAAAGATACAGACACCCACATATGCTGTGCAATTATAGTGTTGTGTAGGCGAAAGGCTTGTTAAAAATGAATCTCTTTTCTTATGACTCCCCAGAGTCCAGACTTGTTATCCCTGTACCTGGAGCTGAGCTGTATACACAATGGGAACCATTCCTATTTTTTTTATTGTTATTAAACTCTATATGGTGAATTTTAATCTTTTTAATTTCTTTGATTGCAGGTGAGTCATATGGAAAAATCAAGAACTGGGTAGGAAAAAAATATATATGTTCTTATTTATAAAGAAACCATTTTGTTCCAAATATGACATGAGGTGTTTACTATTAGTTTAGGGTATATGCTCATTTCAGTAAAAGATTTAATCCTTAAGAATTAGAAAGTCTTTGAATTTCTCTTTTCCACCCTCCCTATTCTCCAGCTACCAAAAGGGTCAAAGATCAGGAATTCCATTTTTCTTTTAAATTTCAGGTTGCATGGAATTTTAGGACTTTTATTTCAAATAGAAATAAAATATATTCTGTATTTTATTTCTTTAAGTGTTCAGCCCACTTATGTGGCTATATATTTATGTGCATAGGTGTTTCAACTGTTGCATTCTTGCTTGAAATAGGTCTTAAATACCTCTGCTGGTTGTCATGTTTTTGCTTATAACTGCTTCAGATTTAAGTGGCATAGGTGAAAATATTTCTCCTTGTCTGTTTGACAATTTCAGATATATCTATGAGAAACTGCTTCAAGATTTTGTTTAATACATTCATGGCTTATAAGCTTAGGTAGAGGAAAATCCAGTCTCAACTACACTCACCCGAATGTAACATCGTGCAACTACTGAAAAACAGGTTGGTGGTACCACATAAAGTTAACTGTAGAGCTACCACATTACCTTAAAATTCTACTTCTAGGTGCACACCCGAAAGTATCAAAAACAGGGACTCAAAAATATACTCATACACCAGTATCTGTAAAAGAACTATTTTACAATAACCAACAGGTGTAAACAACACAAGTGCACATTGAGAACAAAAGGCAGTATATCCTTACAATGGATTATTATTCAGCCATTTAAAAAATTCCATTCCATGAGACAATGAGGGTGAACCTTGAAAACATTATTCTAAGAAAAATAAGCTAAACACAAAAAGTCAAACATTGTTTTATTCAAATTTTTTTTAATTTTTAATTTTTTATAAACATATATTTTTATCCCCAGGGGTACAGGTCTGTGAATCACCAGGTTTACACACTTCACAGCACTCACCAAAGCACATACCCTCCCCAATGTCCATAATCCCACCCCCTTCTCCCTAACCCCCTCCCCCCAGCAACCCTCAGTTTGTTTTGTGAGATCAAGAGTCACTTATGGTTTGTCTCCCTCCCAATCCCATCTTGTTTCATTTATTCTTCTCCTACCCACTTAAGCCCCCATGTTGCATCACCACTTCCTCATATCAGGGAGATCATATGATAGTTGTCTTTCTCTGCTTGACTTATTTCGCTAAGCATGATATGCTCTAGTTCCATCCATGTTGTCACAAATGGCAAGATTTCATTTCTTTTGATGGCTGCATAGTATTCCATTGTGTATATATACCACATCTTCTTGATCCATTCATCTGTTGATGGACATCTAGGTTCTTTACATAGTTTGGCTATTGTGGACATTGCTGCTATAAACATTTGGGTGCACGTGCCCCTTTGGATCACTACGTTTGTATCTTTAGGGTAAATACCCAATAGTGCAATTGCTGGGTCATAGGGCAGTTCTATTTTCAACATTTTGAGGAACCTCCATGCTGTTTTCCAGAGTGGCTGCACCAGCTTGCATTCCCACCAACAGTGTAGGAGGGTTCCCCTTTCTCCGCATCCTCGCCAGCATCTGTCATTTCCTGACTTGTTGATTTTAGCCATTCTGACTGGTGTGAGGTGATATTGCATTGTGGTTTTGATTTGTATTTCCCTGATGCCGAGTGATATGGAGCACTTTTTCATGTGTCTGTTGGCCATCTGGATGTCTTCTTTGCAGAAATGTCTGTTCATGTCCTCTGTCCATTTCTTGATTGGATTATTTGTTCTTTGGGTGTTGAGTTTGCTAAGTTCTTTATAGATTCTGGACACTAGTCCTTTATCTGATATGTCGTTTGCAAATATCTTCTCCCATTCTGTCAGTTCTCTTTTGATTTTGTTAACTGTTTCCTTTGCTGTGCAAAAGCTTTTGATCTTGATGAACTCAGCTGCAGCAACATCTTCCTAGGAACAACTCAAAGGCAAGGGAAGCAAGGGCAAAAATGAACTATTGGGATTTCATCAAGATCAAAAGCTTGTTTTATTCAATTTATATGAAAATATCTAGAATAGATATTTGAATATCTGAAATATTGAATATCTGAGATATTGAAATATCTAGAATAGATATTTTGGCATCAACAGAAAGTGGGGACTGGGAAAGGAGGAATGGGAGGTTATTGGTTAATGGATAAAGAGTTTCCATTTAGGAGAAAAAGGTTTTGGAAATAGTGATGATGGTTGTACATTATGAATGTAATTAATGCCACTGAATTTTATACTTAAAGTGGTTAAAATGGTAATTTTAAATATTTTACCACAATCAAAAAAAAAAAAGAATAAAGTATACCATCTCCTAGAGAAAAAATTGAAGACAAGCATCAGGAAAAATCTTATTTACCCCCAAATTTACCATTATTGAAATAGCTGAGGCTTCCCACCATGGGAGTCTGAGGACCTGATATCAGGTAAGAATGCATTTATTATTATTGTGCTCCTTATCCCAGAGAGGCACTGCTGTGCAGACTATGGATATACAAGCGAGCCCTTGTGGTGCTTATATACACAGCGGGGAAGCCTGTGAGACATCAAGCAAATAGATAAACAAAAAGAGAAAAACGCAGGTTGTAATAATTGCCATAAAGGAAAGAAGTCAAAGTTATGAACTAGTGTGTGTGCATGCATGAGTACATGTGTGCACTGATGGGGATGGGCAGAGGAGGACCCTCTTTCACAGGAAACATAAGATTCAGAGTGAAGAGAAAAAATCAAACACAAATCAGAGGAAATAAGGAAAGCAGGTCTGTCTAGCCATTCAGCTATATGTTAGTGGTAGGTTAAAAAATGATGACGACCACGACGACGACAACAGTGATTTCCCAGTTTACCTCACACACCAGCCACACTGAAGGAGGAGGTAGATACGCAAGAACAAGGTGCCAACTTTGCTAATATGTTAAGTGTAAGTGTAAGATGAGTTTTAGATTGTTATTAATGGTATTTGACCAGAGCAACCCAACACTGCTAAAACCATGTCTTACAAATCATCTATTTCCCTTGAGGCTTCAGAGGCAATTATATACTCAATGAACAATGGCAAATGAGAAATCAAAGTTCCATGTTACTTTTAGTTGGAATAGTGCCTATAACTGCCAATGAAACTCTCTGGGAAAGTTGGATTTAAGTATGTGAATTAGACTCAAGGTTCCTAAGCAAAACTTTGTATCTCAATATCCAAATCTAACTACTAGCTGGCTGCAGAGCTCCAAGGGATGAATATTCTTGAGCACTAAAGTACTAGTAAAAGGCAGCCAGGAAGGCAAGGTGGATGGGTTTCCTTGGGGAGTGGAGAGAAGAGAGAGTCACATGCATTTGGGTGACTTCACTCTTAATGTGACCCATTTTTCAGTGGGCATCCTGAAATCTGACCAGTTAGTTTAAAATCTACTCTTTGGTGGTATGTTAATCTGAGATATTGAAAAGGTTTTCAAAAGCAAATAATAGAGGAATAGTAATGCATAACCAGACTGGGGGAAAAATGACCAAAACACTGGAGATGATACTTTAATATACCTAGAAAATAAAATACAAGAGTAAAGGAAGATATAATAGAATAATAAGCTGAAAATCAAACTTGAGACCATATTACTTCTGAAAAAAGTGCAAAAAAATTACCATCTTTATGTTTTGGGCAATCATTTTCAAGTTCACAGGAAAACAGTTATCTCATCTGTGCTGGGGTCTGTGAAAGATGTGAATCCATGTGATAGATGGATTGCAGAGGAAAGAGACTACGCCAGGAATGGTTGCAAGGATGCTATCACTACTGACCAGACTTGAGGCAATGATTTTTATTCACATTACTAGAAAAGTCTAATAATTTGTTTTCTCTTTTATCATGTAAGAAGAGGATGAATCATGACTATTATTTTCATTTTCCAAAAAAAAAAAAACAAAAACGTTTTCATACAATCCTAGGCTTTTGAGAAGCAATACCTCCTATTGCAAGTACCAGATAGAAGGTGGGAACAGCAGGTTTGCTCTGCTTCGAAGGGCACTGCAAGACAGGCTGTTGTAACTCTAGTTACAGTTATTTTTATTGCACATGTCATTTGATCAAATATTAAAAATGTAGTATTTGTAGAAAAGTAAAATATAGGAAAGGATAAATAAGAAATATTGCTTCAAGTTTTATCTCATTTTGACAACCATAGTTAATATTTTAGTACATATTCTATTTTTATAGCATTGTTTTATAATACACTTTTACCAGTATTATCTTATTTTGCTTTTAGTCCTGTCAATTAATATTGTTTCTAGTTATGGTGGAATTCTGTGCAAATGCCATGAATCACATACAACAGAGCGAACATGTGAGGTGTTTTAAAAGTTATTGCCAAACTTTCTGCTGTGAGATTCTGGAACCATGTATATGTATTTATACATTTTTATTTAAATATTTAGTAATTCTATGAGGAATATTTCTCTTTTTCTTTTTAAAGACTTTATTTCTTTATATGAAAGAAAGCTAGCAAGAGAAGAAACACAGGCAGAGGGAATGGGAGAGGGAGAAGTAGGCTTTCCAACGAGTAGGGAGCCCAATGTGGGACTTGATCCCCAGACCCTAGGATCATAATCTGAGCCGAAGGCAGATGCTTAATGACTGAGCCACCCAGGTGCCCTCTATGAGGAATATTTCTTAATTGCTATTCTTCTGATTAAGACACTGGGGCATAGAGAAGTTAAGTGAATTGCAGAGATTATATGGGTAAGAATGGCAGAACCTGGGATTGATCCTTATCTGCTTGATTCCCAAACTCTATGTTTTCACAGTTATATTATTTTGCCCTTCTCCCTTGTAAACAGTAAAGTTTTACACAGTTACTCAATGTAATTATAATAATTTCAAATATACAGATGAGTAAAAACAGCTGCAGAGAAATTGTGACATCTTAAAGCCGTACAAACATTTAGTGATAAGATACAGCGTAAGAGGCCCAGTTGTGGCCCAGCACTCTGCCTTCTAAAAGTCTACTCTGTTCTGATGAAATAGCATTTTATTGTATTTCCACAATTTTCTTTTTCTTAGTCTTCTCTCTCAGTTGCACCTAGTCTCTTTCTGTGTCCGTGCATGCATACCTGGGCAGAGCAGGAACACAGAAGACCAGAGGGTGTTTCATGGGGCTTTTGTGGGAGGATGAAATGTGACCAGCTGAGACCCTGTGGCTGTTAGCAGGCTTCCAGCCAAAATCTACAATGATATCTACTAGCTAACATTAATGGGGCAAGCACTATATGCTCAATAAGCCTCTAGGAACTTGGATTGTCATGAACATCCCCATTCTATAGATGAGGACACTATGGCATAGAAAAGCAAAATAATCTATGCAAAGTCTCACAGCTAGAAAGACAGAATTTGGACTCCAACATCTGCTTCCAAGCCAGCATTCTTTACCTATTAGCTAAACTATCTAAAATCCTCAAACTAACTCTTAAATTATAAGGATAGCCAGACAAAATAAAGACTGTCATTGGCAGTCATAGGTGTTCAGAATAGTTAATGAACACCTGGAATTACTTAATATTTCTTTTTATTAAAAATAGTGACTGCTGATGAATAGGCTAAATGGGTCATTGCAGCCAAATAGATTGCTAGCAAATACAGCTTAACCACACAATAGGGTGAACACGATCCACATAGGAGACACCTCTGGAGCTCCTGGTTCTGATGAATGGGGTGCACTGTGCTATAGGACACCACAGGATCTCTTCTTCATAAGGCCATGACTTTCAAAATCAGGAAATTTAGCTGGCTTTCCTAAATCATAGAAATAAACACAGAAATTTAGACAAAAAAAAAAAAAAAAAAAAAAAAAGAAACAGAGAAATGTGTCCCAAATGAAAGAATGGGACAAAAGTGCAACAAAAGAGCTAAATGAAGCAGAGAGAAGCAATATGCCTGGTAAAGGATTCAAAGTAGTGGTCATAAAGATACTCACTGGACTTGAGAAAAGAGAGAGAAAATATGAAAAAGAGCCAAACAGAGATGAAGAACTCAATGAGCAATATTAAAAAAATGCGCTAGAGAGAATCAGTTGCAGATTAGAGAAGAGAGAACAACAGATCAGTGATCTGGAAGACATGGTAATGGAAAGCAACCAAGCTGAACAGCTAAAAGAAAAGAGAATATTATGAAATGAGAATAGATTAAGGTAATTCAATGACTTCATCAAGTGTAATAATATACACATTATAGGGATCCCAAAAAGAGAAGATGGTAAGAAGGGGACAGAAAATTTATTTCAAATAAAGTAGCTAAAAACTTCCCTAATCAGGGGGAGGAAATAGACATCCAAATCCAGGAAACACAGAGATCACCCAATGAAATTAACTTAAGGAAGTTTACACCAAGACACAAAATAATTAAAATGTCAAAAGGGAGTGATAAAGGGAGAATTTTAAAAGCAATAAGGAAAACGGTTATATAAAAGAGCAACTCCATAAAGGTATCAGATAATTTTTTTGGCAGAGATTTTGCAGGCCCGAGGGAGTAGCATGATCTATTCAAAGTGCTAAAAGGAAATAGCAAAACAAAATAAGACCAAACAAACAAACAAACAAACAAAAAACCCCCACAAAACTGCAACCAAGTACACTGTACCTAGCAAAGTTATCATTCAGAATAGGAAGAGAGATAAAGAGGTTCTCAAACAAGAGTTAAAGAAGTTCATGGCCACTAAACTTTATAAAAAATGTTAAAGAGAATTCTTCGAATATAAAGAAAAGACTATAAACAGGAGTTAGAAACTTTTTTTTTAAAGATTTTATTTATTTAAGAGAGAGAGAGACAGAGATAGTGAAAGAGAGCACTAGTTGGGAGGAGAGAGGGAAGGATGTTCCCCACTGAACAGGGAGCCCTGTACAGGGCTCAACCCCAGGACACTGGGATCATGACCTGAACTAAAGGCAAACACTTAACAACTGAGCCACCCAGGCATCCAGGAATATGAAACTTATAAAGGAAAAATGTTCACACATAAAAGCAAATGTCTAATAAAAGCATAGTTTAATCACTTATAAAACTAGTATGGCGGTTAAAGCACAAAAGCAGTAAAATCAATTATATCTACAAAAATCAGTCAGGGATTCACAAAATAAAAGGATGTAAAGCACAACATCATACATAAAGCATGGTGGGAAAGTAAATATTTAGTGCCTTTAGAATGAGTTCAAACTTGAGCAACCATCAATCTAAAGTGCTATACACATAAGATGTTATGTATGAACTGAATAGTAACCACAGATCAAAAATTTATAATGCACAAAAAACACAATGAAAGCAACTCAAGCATAACACTAAAGAAAGCCATCAAATCACAAGAGAAGGCACCAGGAAAAGAAAGGAACAAAGAAGACATACAAAAACAACTGTAAAACAAGTAACAAAATGGCAATAAGTACATATCTATAAATATTTACTTTAAATATAAGTATACTAATATTCTACTCAAAAGACAGAGGGTGAGCAAATGGCTGAAAAAAAAAACCACAAGATTCATATCCTTCTACAAGAAACTCACATCAGATCTAAAGACACACGTAGATTGAACATGAAGGGATAAAGGAACATTTATCATGAAAATGGAAGCACAAAGAAAGCTGTGGTAGTAATATTTACAGTAATAATTGTAGATGAAAAGGAAAAATTGACAGTAATACAATAATAATAGGAGACCTTAATACCCCACATACATCAGTGGATAAATCATCTAGACAGAAAATCAACAAGGAAACAGTTAATGACATGTTAGACCAGATGGACCTAATATTTATGTATAGAACAGTCCATCCAAAAATAGAATACACAGTTTTTTAAGAACACATGGAACATTTTCCAGAATCAATCACATTTTACGCCATAAAACAAGCCTGAATACATTAAAAAAGATTGAAGTCATATCATGCATCTTTTCCAACCACAACAATATAAAACTAGAATTCAATTATGAAAAAAATTCTGCAAAGAACACAAATACATTAAGGCCAAATAACATGCTACTAAACACTTAATGGGTCAGTCAAGAAACCAAAGAGGAAATTAAAAACATGCATGGAGACAAATGGAAATGAAAACACAATAGTCTTTAGTATACAACAAAAGCTGTTGGAAGAGGGAAGTTTATAGCAATACAGGCTTACCTCAAAAAACAAGAAAAATCTCAAATAACCTAACCTTAAATGTAAAGTAGCTTGAAAAAGAAGAACAAACAAAGCCCAAAGCCAATAGAAGGGGAGAAATAATAAGTTTTAGAACAGAAATAAAAAAAAAAATAAAATCAAAACAAAAACAAAAACCACAATAGAACAAATCAATGAAACCAGGAGCTCATTCTTTGGAAGGATCAACAAAATCGATATATGTTTCACCAGACTCATCAAGAAAAAAAGAAAGAAGACTTGAATCAATGAAATCAGAAATGAAGGAGGAGAAATAACTACTGACATAACAGAAATACAAAGGGTTGTAAGAGAATATTATTAAAAAGTATATGCCAACAGGGCACCTGGGTGGCTCAGTGGGTTAAGCCTCTGCCTTAAGCTCGGATCATGATCTCAGGGTCCTGGGATCCAGCCCCATATCGGGCTTTCTGCCCAGCAAGGAGCCTGCTTTCCCCCTCTCTCTGTCTGCCTCTCTTCCTAATTGTAATCCCTCCTGCTGTCAAATAAATATATATTTTTTAAAAAGTATATTCCAACAAATTGAACAACCTAAAAGAAGTGGATAATTTCCTAGAAGCATGTAAGCTTCCAAAATGGAATCAGGTATAAACACACACCCCCTACACATGCACACTGGAATATTGTTTAGCCATAAAAAAGAATTAAGATCTTGCTGTTTGCAATATGGATGGACTTAGAGGCTATTACTCTAAGTGAACTAAGTGAAAGAGAAATACCATTTGATTTTACTCATATGTGGAATTTAAGAAACAAAACAAACTAAGAAAAAAAAGGAAAACAGTGGACTCTAAAGACAGAGAACAAATTAATGGTTGCCAGAGGGGATGGGCAAAGTAGGTAAAGGGGATTAGGAGTACGCTTATAGTGATGAGCACTGAATGATGTATAGAATTGTTGAATTGTTATATTGAATACCTGAAACTAATATAACACCATATATTAATTATACCTCAATTTAAAAATATATATTTGAAAAAATAATACTGACTGATTATGTCCTACCTTAACCTTTTCCAGTATGGATCATTTACCACTTTCTTTTTTAAAGATTTATTAATTTACTTTAGAGAGAGGATACCAGTGCAAGGAGGGGCAGAGGGAGAGAATCATCCAGTGGACTACCTGCTGAGTGCAGAGCCCAGTATGGGACCTGATCTCACAATCCATGAGATCATGACCTGAGCCAAAACCAAGAGTCAGAGATGTTCAATTGACTGAGCCATTCAGGCACCACTGGATCCCTTACAACCTTCAAACATGGTAGCATGGTTTAGACTATCTAACTGCTCCCTGTTAATTCACCCAATTTTAGCAGAGGATGATGATGTTTAAGTAGGATTAAGTGATCTATACAAGGTTGCATAGCTATTATGTGAAGAAGGTCACATTTATGCCACATATCCTAATTCCAAGAAAGGTATTACATTCATTATACCATGATTATGGTTATTTTTAACACATAATTTCCAAAATTTTAGCATGCATTTATTTTTCAAAAACTTACCAACACTATTTCACCTAGGAATATAGGTTTGCCTCTGCCTAAAATGAAAACAGATCAAAAAATAATGCAGAGTTTTATTTTTTTTAAAGATTTTTTTGTTAATTTATTTAAGAGAAAGAGAGCATGCACACAAGCAGGGGGAGCAGCAGAGGGAGAGGGAGGTTCTCTACAAGTTATTTCCAGTATTTAAACAAGCCAAAGAGATAGTGTGTGATACTTGCCATCAGGTAGCACAGGCTGATGAAAATTGTAGGTTCATACGCTCTTGGCTAGTATGGTGACTTTACGAGGGGATGACATTGGTTTGCTCTCACCAATCAGTTCAGATTGATGATTATTTACAGCTTTGATGAATACAATATGGTAGCATGAGTTAATTATAATTATTTTTGGTGAATAAAATGTTTCAAAGTATAGGATCCAAGAGGATAATACAATAAATGCTCAAAGTTTCTCTACATGGTAAGGGGTTGATAACTAGACTGAAACTTGCATATGTACTCTCACAGTCTCATACCTATCACAGTGCCTTTGTCTTCACTTTCCTTTGTACAAGTTCAGTTTAGTTTTGTTCTTAATATCTCATTTCTGAATTCTTCACCTTTCCATTAACTTCATCTTTTTAGTGTATCCTTTTTTATCAGTTGGCTACTAGACCCTTGACTATCTATCTGAAGGTGCCCCTTCTGCCAATTATTTATCTTATTTTTCAAGTGAAGCATTATTAGTTCATCCTGTAATCTTATTACAAATTCTGAAATGGCTTTCCATGCCACTTTCCATAGTGAAATCCATAGTCCTTACCTGGTTAATAAGCCCTAAACTTCTGTCACATTATCATGCTCACCCTCTACTTCTAATATCCCCTCTGCCAACTTACCTCCCCTTTGATCACTCCTTTTCTAACAAAGCAGCCAGTTGACTTGCTTTTCTGTGAAAAAAATGTCAGAAATCCTCTAGCCTCAGGGCCTGTGCATTTACTCTTCTCCCAGATAGAGTTAAGATATACCCCTCTCTTCATTCAGGTATGTGAATAAGACTCATCATAATCAGAAGGCCATCTCTGGTTACCTTATCTAAAATAGAATTTCCTTTTTATTTTCTATTCTCTTACTCTTTTATTTCCATACATATTTATTTTTATGTTTGATGTTTGTGTCTCTTTAAGAGAACGTAAGTGCCATAGAACTAGGAAATGACTGTCATGTGTTCACTGACTTAGAAATGTGCCTAGCATAAAGTCAACCTCAATGAATATTTTCTCAATAAGTAAATATATTCATTTCTTATGATTCAATATTTGAGCACCTAATAATAATGTTTGTTGAATTATCAGTATGTACCATAAATGTGCCAGGCAAGTTACATGGACTACTTCCATTTAATCCTGACAAACATCTTTTGAGGTGGTTAGGGTCCGTGATCAAAGGAGCAAGACTGATACAAAGCGAAGGTCAAGCAAAGCTTTATTTCAAGCCAAGCATCAAGAATCAAACCGACAGGTCAGGGCTGCCTCTGACAGGCCGACCCCTCCCTGCCTCACAGACTAACTTTAATAGAGCAAAGGCCATGTGGTTGAGCCTGGCCACACACAGGTGGCCAATGAGATTGTAACACATAGAGAAAGTTGCATAGTCATGCTAGGTCCCACACGGGTGGCCAATTGAATTACAATTCACCCTATAGTAGCTAGCCTATCACCTTGATCAGAATTGGCACCCAAAAGGCGCCCAAAAGGTGGGGCCCACATTCTTTAGGGAGATAGTGATTGGATGTCTCCACCTGGCCTGACCCACCCTTGTATCTGGGCTCTGTTATCAGGGACTGGTCAACCATATTTTACTGGTTTCCCAGACTTGCTGCGAAGTAAGATCCTCGGGAGGCAGGGTGGGGGGGGGGGGGTGTCAGAATGGTCAGTTTAAGTTTTACTGCATAAACAACAAAATCGCTGTTTAACCGAGATGGAATTGCTCTGGCTAAATAGGCCCTTACAAGGTGAGTTGTCTTAGTATGTGCTCTTCACAAATGATTAAGTGATGCTGGGAGAAATTGAGAAATTCTCTCAAGGCTACACAGCTATTGAGTGGCAGAGAGCAAAATGAACCCTAGATATCCTAGCTGCAGAGCCCAAGCTCTTCCACATTATGTTATAGCAAAATTGCACCAAAAGGCAAGAGGTCAATTTTTCTCTGCTTTTAGGAAGTCTGTGGTTTTATGAGAAAAAAAGAAAAGCATCACACAATATAATAGGATGAGGACTACAGCAGAGTAAAGATAGGAGACCCTTGGGGAGTTTCTCACAGGTTCATCTAAATCAAAACTAATGAGAAAGCACCGTGTAAAGAAATGAGTGAAAGGATGAAACCACTCCCAGAAGTGAAAACAGCCTGTGTAATTCAAGAGTTGTGAAAAAAAACATGGCTCATTTGTGAAATTCATTTGGGCTGTTTGCAAGGAAGGTGGGGAACAAAGTAGAAGCATTTGGCTTTTTTAGCCATAGGTTTGCGATGCACAGAGGAGGAGGCTTCAAAAATGTTAAGCAATTAAAAATAAACAACCCAGAAGAGATGAAAAGAAAATATCAGAGGCTATGGGAAGATCTCTGTTGAGAGCGATCAAGCAAATGATCACTTTTCAAAGGCCAAGGAGAAGACAGACCTCCCTCCTAATTGGTAAACTGGGGAATATTGCTAAAAAGTTAATGTGAAAACTTGATAGCAAAATTCCCTGTCATTTCCCAAGCTATTGCACAAGGGTGCATATATTAGAAGGGAGCAGAGCCCAAATCCCTGGTTTCCCCAGTCTTTGTTGTGTGGCCAATATAGCAATTAAGGCAACACTGCAAGATAAATCGGAAATCAAAGAACATGAGGCTGGAAACTACCTCAGGAAAAGCCTAAGAGAATGGTCACGAAGAGCTTGATTAGAATTCTATCTCTGTCCCTTGTTAACTTTGGGATTTTAGGCAGCTTATAATTACCTCAAATATTGTATATAAAGAGAGAAAGATAGGTATCTTTATATCACTTGATAGGTTCATTTGACAATTAAGTGCATCATTGTATGTGAAATAACAGCATTGAAGTCGGACAGTAAACAATAGCTGTTACTTTGTTAGTATTCAGCCCAAACCTTTGATTCCACTGATGAAAAAACAGATAAGGGAAAATGACTTAGTGGAACTTGTTAATTACCTAATCCACCAGCTACCCCTGAGCTCTCCACCTCAGCGTCACCACCAAATAGATCTCTGTTCCTTTTAAAATCTTATACCTGACGTAAAAATTCTGTCTGATCTTCAGCCTGTATTTACCATCCTCGTAAAATCAGGGACCTACTTTGCCTTCCAGTGAAGTCTTCAGAGTTCACCTCAAAATGGGGACAGATGTGGTTGGCAATACTAGAAGGACTCTAAAGTAACAAAGTCTGTGTTTTATAAATGCTGGCTATGGCAATATCATTTTCCCGGAAAGCCACTGTGAATCAGACTGTACTAAATATCCCTTCTCTGCACTACAAACAGGTAGTTACTATTTGTTCCATTATCTACTAAAATTAGCTTTTTAGTGGCCCTTTCTAGAATGTAAAGATAAATGCAGTGTCCCACTCATCTCTAAATCATGTGCTCATAGCAAAGGTCCAATATAATACATAGTAGGTATTCTATAAAATTTAGTATAATCTAATAATGTGTTTTGTTGAAGGTAATATACCTTCCATGGAGAAAGTTATTACTGCTTTAATTGCATTAGCATTATGAGGATGGCCACAGATTTAGCTATTTAAAATGGTAATTTTGACTGTCATTTTTTTGGCATAGAAGACCCTCTCTGTTAAATAGCACATAAATTCTTTAATATCTTATCTGGCACAATAATCATTTACACACTTAAATCTAAGCAGTGGTCCATTGAGGTTTGTTCCCACCAACTCGCAGGAACCAATTATGTGCTTCTCTTCCCAACTCCATGCTCAGCAACTTCATGTTGGAAACTTGAAACTGGCAATGATGGGCATGTGTAGGCCATAGAAGTCAACAAATGCTGCATGTCAGGGCTTTTTATCTCCCAGAGAGCAGGTGGTTGTACACTTACCAACATGTTACTCCAATCTGTATAGTTCATAAAACATTCATGGCTTTATCTGAAGTTGAAGCTATGTCTAGTTCTCTGGGTCCATTTCATTCTTCTTCTTCCTCCTCATCCTCTTCTTCTTCTTCTTTTACGGTTTATTTGTTTGAGAGAGAGAAAGTGTAGCATACATGAGTGGGAGGGCTGAAGGGGGAGAAAGAATCCCAAGCAGACTCCATGCTGAGAGTGAAGCCTGGTGCCGTGCTCAATCTCAGGACCCTGACACCACAATCTGGGTCGAAAGCAAGTGTCAGACACTTAACAGACTGAGCCGCCCAGGTGCCACTCCATTTCCTTCTTTACACCACCTACATGTCAATAAATAATAATTCCTAGCAGAACTGTTTGCATGGACAGCAGACACCCATAAAATAAGCAATTAATTAATGTGGGCAAACAGTCTCCCTCTAGAACTTGTTTTTTCCTGATGTATCTTTTAAAGTCTTCTTAGGTTTATTAAGTAGCAGCTGGGAGAATCAGCTTTGTGAGTGGATCAAATTCAAAGTTCACTGAACTGGAGAGAGAATTTTTTGTGGAGCTAGAAAACAACGATCGTGCTAAAAGTATGGATAAATATAATCCTCTGACCAAAACTTTCCTTTGCCTTAATTATTTGGACAAAAAAAACAAAATATGGACTTAAGTTGGTTCTTCAGATTTTTTCTGGAGTGTAAGGCTGAGAATATTTTACACTCTTTTGCATGGAAAATGTGTAGGCTTTTTTTCCCCTTAACTTCAGATTTATATTCAGGATAATAAAAGATTATTTCAGGCTATTCCAGTATTATGAATAATTGCTTCATGTTGCTAAATGAAGCCTGGATTTCAAACTGCAGGTCATTATTATAAAGCAATCTTTGATTATAAATCAGTCCATTTCCTCTGTCGTTACTTGAGGGTGGAAGCATTCAAGAATATGGGTGTGCTTTTAAAATTCTATTAGAATACTGTTCTCTGTTGTTGTTGTTGTTATTGTTTTCTCATAAATAACCAGTGAAGCGACTAGGTTTTTCTTCCAAATATAGTAAATGGGGAAGAAGGAATTTTTATTGCAAAATGTAAATGGGTTCTGCATCTCTGCCATTTCAGAGTGTGAGATAACTTAACTCTGATTGATAGATGCCTGATTATAACCAGCATCTTTCTTGATGAGATTTCTCTCCACACCCCCCTCCCAGGCAGAAAGTTGATGTCTTTAAAGATGAAATAACTTGAGAGAACAATGAATTATTTTGGCAGATATTCTAAACAGAAACCCCTGGGAGACTGCAGTGAACACCACTGGATTTTAAAAATCCAAGCTTGTAGTGAAAAAAAAAAATCTCAAGATCACTATCAGATTACTAGGGAACCTCATGTGACAAAAATAAGAACATAAAGGAATAATAAAGCAGAACATGTATATTCCTTTTATTACTTCTGGTACTCTCTAGGTTCTGACCCACCAAGAGAAATTAGGTTTAAAAGGAATATTTTGGCCTAGGCATTTTTCATCTATCCATCATTTGTTCATTCCTCCTTTTATCAATAAGTCCCCTTAGTGAGTAGACTAAGGTATGTATTGAGCATCTAAAAATTACTATTACAATCTCCTAACTCAAATATAGTAGCAAGCCAGGCAAATAAATAGATATACAGTTTTAATATAATAAGTGGAAGGAAAATTGCATCATATTTTGGGTGAACATAAAGGAGATATAAATATCTGGGAGAAATGTAAATGAAAAGGGGGAAATTATATATATTTGAGCACCTGTGGTACACAGCTGCTAGTTGGCTTTGCATAGCTTCTTTCTCAATAATAATGCAGACGGGATTATTTGCATTTTACAGATGAAGAAGCGGAAGCTTAGGGAAATTAAGTAAGTGGCATTTCAGTTGAATTGTGTCCATTTCAAAAGATATGTTAAAGTCCTAACGCCAAGTACCTCAGAATGTGATCGTTTGGAAATAAGGCCTTTACAGAGATAATCAAGTTAAAAGTAAACTGTAAGTAAAAAGATAATCAAGTAAAAGTAAACTGTAAACTGTAATTTAATATCACTGATACTCTTATAAAAGGGGGAAATTGGGCACAGAGACAGAAATGCACATAAAGAAGACAATGTGAAGACACATGTGCAGCATGCCAAGAGAAGGTGGAAGATGAGAGCGATGTATTTATAAGACAAGGAATGCCAAAGATTACTGTCAAATCAGCCAGAACCTAGAAATAGGCAAATACAGCTTTCAGTGGATCATGACCCTGTCTTTTGGACTTCTGCCCTCCGGAACTATGAGACAATAACTTTTGGTTGTGTAAAGCCACGTAGTTTGTGGTACTTTGTTATGGCAGTCTAGGAAACTAATAAAGTTGGTAAAGAATATAAGGCTAGGGAGTAATGACTCACAACAATCCTTTTCTGGTTCCAAAGCCCACATGTTCCTTCCCACACAAAGGAAGTGATTTTTACCCAAATCTTTAAGCATTAGTTTAAGGTGGCAAAGTAAGGAAAATACCTCCTTTACTAGAAAACTCTGAGTTCAAGCAAATTCTAAAGTCTCCAAAGAATGACCCACCTATTAAATCAGCTCTGGCTTAAGGAGTCCTATAGGTCTCAGTTTAATTTGAACAAGTTGTTAACATGGCTGATAGTCCCTAGAGTTTTGTTGTTTTGGTTTTTAAATTTGTGAAGATAGGAATTCAGTTGACTGGTATGTAGAATGGTAAAGGGTTAAAGACATTTTCTGGGGCCGCCTAGGTTCCTAAGTCAGTTAAGCGACCCACTCTTGATTTTGGTTCAGGTCATGATCTCACGGTGCTCAGTGGGGAGTCTGCTTCTCTCCCTCTCTCTCTCTCTCTGCCCCCACCTCAAATAAATAAATAAATCTTTAAAAAAATAAAAATTTAAAAAACGTATTTTCTGATGATTCCAGACTATCATAGCTGCCTGAAACTCAATACTCAAGCACTTAATTGTCTAAATGCTACAATTTTGACAGCTGCATCCTTTCTCGTAACTGCTCTAAAAACAGATATATATGGTTTTCTACCCACATTTTACCTAGCACTCCTCAAATATTTCCAGACTATTTTTCTTTTTCCTATTCAGAGTCCAAAATAGTAAGACCTAAAACCCATGTTGATTATGTGGTGGGTAATTTTTATCAGCAAGTTTTTCAACAGTGCATTTGTGTTCAATATCCTGAAATAATTATAAAATCTGTTCTTTTCCAGAAAGGAAGAAGAGTCTGTTCCCTCTTACCTCTGTTGGTAATTGGATAAAGCCAAATGCATCTACTCCTTGTATATACAAAAATAAAATAAACTTTGTCACACACGAATGAAGACTTTAAAAGTCTATGTGACCACATGAAGAATGTATTTCAATAATATGTATAAAAAAGCATACAAGCAAAATTTCATGATCCTAAACATTATAGTAATACTATATCTTACATTAAAAAATGTAACAAATATGCTTTTGGTATTTTGATTGATTTTTAAGGAAACCTTGCTTTGGGGTGTCTGGATGGCTCAGTGGTTTAAGCCTCTGTCTTTGGCTCAGGTCATGATCTCAGGGCCCTCAGATTGAGCCCTGCATCAGGTTCCCTGCTCTCTCTCTGCCTGCCTCTCTGCCTATTTGTGATCTCTCTCTCTCTCTGTCAAATAAATAAATAAAATCTTAAAAAAAAAAAGAAGAAAATCTTGCTTTAAAATCCAAATAGTTAGCAATATTCATGCTTAATTAAAATAGAAATAAATTTATACATACAGAGCTTATTACAAACTCTATTCTTATTTCCCTAGCAGTTATTGCTCTTTTAAGATAATGATTAATTTATTTAAAACTTATTTAGCTATAAAAAGGTATCTTAATTCTGAGTTTTGATTAATATTTAGAGAATACACTAAAGTTTTATTTTATATATTCTTCCAATTTTATGGAAAAAATGACAAGTCTTTTATAATAATCTTTATTATATTTCTCACCTTTTGACAGATATATTGTAGCTTTGTTTTGGTCTCTGTAATAGCAATATGACCAATGAGAACACACTTTTATTTACTCATTTTTTTTGTTTTCTTTCTGCCATCTCTCTGTTTCTCTGCAATCAGAAAAGTTTCCTTACTTGAAAGGACTCAAGTGATTAGAGGGGGACCGTCTCAATAACCCAGAATAAGTACCCCATCATGAGGTCCTTAACCTTAATTAATCACATCTGCAAAGTCCCTTTTTCCAAGTAAAGTCACATATCTCCTGGACATGAGGATTAGGGTGCAGACATAGTTGAGGGCCATTATTTTGCCTTTCACAGGCAGAAAATAAGTTCAAATGTCCACTCAAATACAGAGGTAAAAGAAGCATTTTATTTATTAAGATCTGAGTTATGAAACCTCAAACAACATGAGGTAAAATACTTGTTTGAATAAATACTTATTTGGGTGGTAAATAACTATAGACAATGTTAACTTGAGTAAAATTTCTACATTTTACTAGAATTAAGTTAGTATAAATCTGAAGTAGATTTTGTAAGATGTATATTGTAAGCCCTATAGGAAACACTCAAAAAAATAGTTAAAAGAAAGACTGATTTGAGTTCTTCTTTGTAGACACCAGTGGTCTTATTTTATTTTTTTAAAGATTTTATTTATTTATTTGACACAGAAGGAAATATATTGCACAAGCAACGGGAGAGGCAGAGGGAAAGGGAAAAGCAAGCTCTCCACTGAGCAGAGCCCAATGAAGAACTCATTCCTAGGACCCTGGAATCATGACTTGAGATGAAGGTAGATGCTTAACTTTAACCAACTGAGCCACCCAGGCACCCCAATGCCAGTGGTTTTTAGATTGGGGAAATTTGTATCACAGGATCACATAACAGATTTTCATCACCTGTAGAAGGGAGGTAAGTCTGAAAACTTCTTCTCAGCTAGGTTATAGGGGTGATGAGCTTTGACAACAGACAGACTGGAATTTGAATCCTAATCTGTAGCTTTGTGATTTAATAATAATATAATGTCAATAAGGCTATGTCTTTTATTGTAAGGAGGGAATAATAACCATTCCCATCTCTCAGTTATAGCATGAGTATTAAATAAAATAATACAGTAAAGAAGTTTGCACAGCTAATAATAAATGTTGACTATCATAATTGGTTTGTAAAAATATTTTTGAACTACAAGGAATATAAAATATTGCTGCTTATCATTATTATTTTTCCACAAGCCACTCTGCCTATTATTCAAAGCAGAAATAGAGATAAATCTGAGGAACCAATGAATAGTTATTACTTGGTTTCTTGACATCTGTGGTAATCTTTAATTAATAATAATGTCAAGATTCTAAACTATTATAAATTGTCTTTGCTATAAAAATATTTGCTGTTCACTGGAGTAGACTACACAGTAATATATCTCTCATATATCTATCTCTTCTCCTTCTGAGTCCCTGATAAAGCAAATGTTAGTAAGCTTGATGTTGCCCGAGGTCTCTTAACCAGTGGGCAAGTCTTCCCCTCCTCCTCCCCCTCTATCTCCCCAAAGCAGGAGTCGCTTTGGAGGGGTACTTGTCAGGGCTGGTTTGTTGGGTGGAGCAGGTTTACAGGAGAATTCAATGAACTATTCCAATTATCCATTTGAATTATTCATAATAATAATATTATGAATATATATATTCATAATATTCATGCATATGAATTATGATATATATATCACATCTTTGTTATCCATTCATCTATTGATGGACATCTAGGTTCTTTCCATAGTTTGGCTATTGTGGACATTGCCGCTATAAACACTGGGGTGCATGTGTCCCTTCAGATCACTACATTTGTATCTTTAGGATAAATACCCAGTAATGCAATTGCTGGGTTGTAGAGTAGCTCTATTTTCAACTTTTTGAGGAACCTCCATACTGTTTTCCAGAGTGTAAAGCCCTACTGATTTTCAAAGTCAGATGTTAGGAAGGCTTGTCTTCTCTGTGCAAATCCCCAGGGTCAGGGGGCCTGCCTCAGAACCTGATGCCCTTGTCCTCAGTCAGGACTTCCACGCATGTGATATCCCTCCTCTTTGTGAGTTTCCATATAGGGGTTTGGTTCCCTACTATATCCCTGCCCCTCCTACCCTTGTTGATTGGGCTCTTTCTTTATATCCTTAATGGTAGAAGAGCTGTTCTACTAGCCTTCAGGTCATCTTCAGAGTGAATTACACTGTATGTGTCTCAAACAAGTTGCTGGCCTGAAGTTTCTGTGGGAGGAGGTGAGCCTTAGATCATCCCACTCCACCATCTTCCTAAGCATCCCCACCCATTTTAAAAATTGAATTCTTTGTTTTCTTCTTGTTGAGTCTTGAGAGTACTTCCCATACTTCAGTACAAATCCTTTGTCAGATTTGTAACAGGCAAATACTTTCTTCCAGTCTGTTGCTTGTCTTTAAATTCTGAGAATATCTTTCAGAGAGCAAGGGTATTTCATTTTCATAAAGTCTAATATGCCAAGGTTGTTTTAATTTTATGAATCATGTCTTGGTATGCTATCTAAGAACTGTTTTTCCACTGAAGGTCACAAAGATACTCTCCACTCTCCTGTTTTCTAATTTAGATTTTATATTTATATCTATGATTTACATTATATATATATATATATATATATAGAGAGAGAGAGAGAGAGAGAGAGTTGAGTTACTTTTTAATAAGGTATGAAATTTGCATAGAAGTTTCTTTCTTTACTGATATATGCCCAATCATTCCAGTACCACTTGTTTAAAAAGACTATCCTTTTTCCTTGAAATTACCTTAGTTGCCTTTGCAAATAAGTCAAGCAACAATTTGCCATATGTGTTTGGGTATATTTCTGGACTCTCTTTTCTCTTCCATTGACCTCTGTGTCTATACTTTTACCACTAAAGTTTGAGCAGTGTAACTTTATAGTGAGCCTTGATATTGGGCAGGATGAATACTCATTTTTTAAAAATTGGCTATTCTAGGGGCACCTGGGTGGCTCAGTGGGTTAAAGCCTCTGCCTTTGGCTCAGGTTCCAAGGTCCTGGGATTGAGCCCTGCATCCGGCTCTCTGCTCAGCGGGGAGCCTGTTTCCCTTCCCTCTCTCTGCCTGCCCTCTGCCTACTTGTGATCTCTGTCTGTCAAATAAATAAATAAAATATTTTAAAATTGGCTATTCTAGGTCATTTTCCTTTCCATATAAATCTGAAAATGAACTTTTTACTATCTACAAAGAAAATTCTCTTGGAATTTTTGATGGAAATTTTGTCGAATCTTTGGCTAAATCTGGGGGAAAATATCATCTCAACGATACTGAATTTTCCAATTCATGAACATATGTATCTCTCCATTTGTTTAGCTCTTATGATTTCTTTATTCTATGTAGTTTTCAGTATGCAGATCCTCTGCTATTTTGATATACTGTAAGTATTTAACTTATGCAAGGTGATATTATAAATTACACTATTATTTAAACTTTGAATTTCAGCTGTTTATTGCTAATGTTTAGAAATGTGGATGATTTTGTGTGACAATTCTATATTCTGTGATGTTGCTAAACTGACTTTTTAAGTTAGGAGCTTCTTTAAAATCCTTGGGATATTTTACCTAGACAATTATGGGAGATGATGTCTGTGAAAGAAGATAGTCTTATTTCCTAACTACCAATCTGAATTTATCTTATAAATTTTTCCTGCCTTATTGCACTGGTTAGGACTTTCCAGTTTAATGTTAATCATAATGATAGGAGGGGACATACTTTCATTGTTCCTGATCTAATGAAATGCATTTAGTCTTTCACAGAAGCATAGTTATCCTTATATTTTTAGTAAATGTCATTTATCATGTTAATGAAGTTTCATTATATTCCTGCTTTGATAAGAATTTCTATTATGTATGAATATTGAATCTTATCTAATGCTCTTCCTGCAAATAGTGAGATCATATTATTTTTCCTTATTATCTGATTATGACCAATTATATTGCTTAAGCTAGCTTTGCATTCTTTCTTTTTTTCTTTTTATTTCTTTTTTAATTTTTTATTTTTTATAAACATATATTTTTATCCCCAGGGGTACAGGTCTGTGAATCACCAGGTTTACACACTTCATAGCACTCACCAAAGCACATACCCTCCCCAATGTCCATAATCACACCCCCTTCTCCCAACACCCCTCCCCCCAGCAACCCTCAGTTTGTTTTGTGAGATTAAGAGTCACTTATGGTTTGTCTCCCTCCCAATCCATCTTGTTTCATTGATTCTTCTTCTACCCACTTAAGCCCCCATGTTGCATCTTTTTATTTTTTTAATTTATTTTTTATTTATTTTCAGCATAACAGTATTCATTATTTTTGCACCACACCCAGTGCTCCATGCAATCTGTGCCCTCTATAATACCCACCACCTGGTACCCCAACCTCCCACCCCCTGCCCCTTCAAAACCCTCAGGTTGTCTTTCAGAGTCCATAGTCTCTCATGGTTCACCTCCCCTTCCAGTTTCCCTC
>NC_081557.1:63338230-63397478 GCF_022355385.1 Mustela nigripes | reverse complement strand
TCATTTCTTTTGATGGCTGCATAGTATTCCATTGTGTATATATACCTTACCTCTTTTAATTTCAAATGTAAGCACACATGTGATCAGTTTCCTTCTAAACACTGGTATACTGTATTAAACACAGATTTTCGTATGTTTCTTCTCATTTTTGCCTAATCAATGTCATGAATGCTATGAACTCTATCCACAGACCCTTTGAGACCATGAAGGCCAGGTAAGAAATCCTGTAAATGTGGAGTAGACCAAGAGAAGCAAATAAAATATCTCTTCTCCACTGAATGATCTCCATAGAAATAATGACAGATGGCTAGCTATCAGGGCAAAAGATGCTCAGATCAATTCTTTGGAGTTCATTTGCTCAGCCCACACTCACCATCCTCTACAACATGCCTTTATGTTGTGTTTTTAGTCCAACAATCTTCTCTTATGCTATGAAATTATTCTCCTCCAAGTCAAAGTGGATTATACATCATTGATTAATGATCTTACACTGTCTCATCTCTATGCCTTTCTCTCTTCACCTGAAATGTGATCCTTCTTGAACTTCATGTCTTACAAAATCTAAATTCTTGTCTGCTTTCTTTTATTATACTATGTGTTATATTAGATTGTTGTTTCCCTTTTAAAGTAAGTTTGCTTTTCCCATGCCACCCCCCACCATAGTATAGATTTCTCAAGGCATGAACTTTCTCAATCTTTTCTATGTGCTTTTCAATGCCCAGAGACCCCAAGTATAAATGCTTAGTAAATATTTACTGTTTAATTTTGTTCTGTCCATCCTTTAGTTTATTATCATTTAATAGAAGACTTTAGAATCAAAGCACTGTGATAGCATACCTTTCTTAGTAAGGTGGATCTGATTAGCTTAAAATATTTTACATAGTCTATTTTGTTTTCATTAGCATTCAGAATATAGTTAACATCTGACATTCATTTTGATCTATTCTAAAAAATCCCTCATTTAAAATATAGAGTTCTTGAAGGAGAAAGAAATTTCAGCTTCACCTTAATTTATTATGAATTTACCTTTTAGAAGACTCACTTCAATGAAATTTAAATTATCCCAGATTTCCATCATTTCTCTGTATTATAAGTCTTAGATGATTCAATTTCGCTCATCACATTGTACTGTGTATTGTTACCTGTATCTTGACTTGCTTTTCCTCTTCAGCTCTTAATTTTATTGCTCCTGATTCTTTGCATATATGATAATATAATATCTTCTGGAACATGTAGCTTTCATCAGTTTCACGAAGATTTCCAGGATACCCTGACAATGCTAAATAGCGTTAATTTCTTTTTTTCTGTCTTCATTTTTCTTCTAAATGAAAATGTAGGTTTTCCTAATAGCAAAATGGTAATTGGATTTGTAAGTTTCTGTGCTATAATGGAAAGAGAACTTGATAAATTCCAGAAGCCTAGTTTCTATTCCCAATATTTTTTAGTTTTGTGATCTTTAGCAAGTTACTGAAATTTCTGAACTTCAGGTTTTTTTTAACTGTATACACAGTGTAATAATGTCTAACTCATTCTCCCATGGTTATTATGGAATTATAATATATTCAGTTGCCAGTTAAATGCAATTGAAGTTAGTTATCTAGATATTGGTTTAATATCTATAAATTCTTTTTCACTAATTAGGATTATATATTACTCTGAAGAGTGGAAAATATTGTGTAAATGAAAGGTCCCCTAATATGCAAGTGTCTTCTTGCTAATGTTGATTTACCTGAGTTAGATTGGTTAATTCCTTCCTTTCACTTCCATGTACCAGAATTTGCAGACAATAAGCACACTTTGTACTTCTTATTCTCATTTTACCTTTGCACTCTGGAGTGTGGTCTGTGCTCCACTATTTCATGTAATGCCAAACACTGTTTTCTTCTTAGAAGTGCCTTCACAATTAACTCTTTCTTTTCCATGCCTGCTATCCATGTCCAATTTCAGGCTCTTGTCTTCTCATAACTGGATTCTTTCAGGAGCCTCTCATGAGATCTCTCACTATATTCTTGTCTCCAGCCATCACTACAAATTACTTCCAGGAAAAGATTTTTTAAGTGTCATTTTCATTCTATAACTTTCCTGCTTAGAACATAAAAATGGTTTTATTGTCTTCTGGATTAGGTTGAAACTTGCTGTCTGGCTTTGAAACCTCTCTGTATTTTAGTGTTTTTTTTTCCCATTGATAACACACATGGACCCTGTAATTTAGAAAAATCTGGTAACAACCACAAATATATTTCATATCCATTATCTCTTCTCTCAAGCCCACATAAAGTTCTGTCCCATATCTGGAATTTTGTGCCATCTAGTAAAGTATTTCTTTTCCTACCCTTCCTATGGCATAACTAAAGTTCTGATACTTCTATGGAATTATTTCTTCTGCTATCTTGTATTTGTTTCTTGCTTTGAATAGAATAATAGTCAGTACACTGTCATTGCAAATGACAGAAATTGAAACCAAGCTAGCTTAAGCAAAAAAAGGGATTCATTTATTTCTGTAATTGTTAAAACCAGGGATGCAGTAGAAGAAAACTAGGAAGGAAAACCAGGAACTTAATTTCGATGGATCCACTCTCTG
Organism: Mustela nigripes; assembly: GCF_022355385.1. Taxonomy (NCBI): domain Eukaryota; kingdom Metazoa; phylum Chordata; class Mammalia; order Carnivora; family Mustelidae; genus Mustela; species Mustela nigripes. The sequence goes on along the minus strand of NC_081557.1, from coordinate 63,394,897 downwards.
CCCCTTAATTTCTTGCCCCACTTTTTTTTTTTTTTTTTTTAAACAGGGGCATTGTTCTCTTTTTACATTTCTTCATGTGTCTAGAACCATGCTGTATGCTTGGCTTACATTTTGCAGAGAATGAAGACATTCCCTATATAAGTTTTGAAATTGAGCTTGAAAAATCCAAGGAAAAGACCTGATGACCAGTTTAGGTAACATCTCACCCCTTTAGGCCAATCACTGTGGCCAAGGGGCTGAAGAACTATAAGCATAAAGCAGATTATATACTCATGTCCAATAAATAGGCAGAGGAGTCTGTTGCCAGGTGCACAGAGAAGGCACTGAGGCACTTTTCAGAAGCTAGATAGATACCATGTTTGTATTAATAAGAATGAGTTCTTATCAAAGCATGACCATCATGGTTCAACTTTTTTTTCATAGCTGGCCTACAGTTCCAAAAGTTCATGACTCAATATAGCCCTGAATCCTGGGATCATTCTAAGTCTGACTTGCTCTTACAATGCAAAGTTGGGAATAGTCAGGACTTCCATTTCAGGGATTTCTCTTGCCAGAAGTGCCCTGTGGAGCCCTGGGAGGAATCAAAGATATCTTGAGGGACAGGGAGGAAATAAGCCACATTGGCAGTCTCCATATGCTTCAGAGAATAACTTGCTATTCATGTGTGTGAGATAATCCCAAATGGTTTACTACACTCTATTATCCCAAAGGTATGATTAAAGGATTAGAGTATGGGGAAAAGAGCAGACATTAGTGCAACAGAGTGAAAAAAGCCAACACTTCAGTACTGTCCTGGGATTTCATCAGCAACAAAACGAGGACAAGAGAATTGGACCATGAGTGATTTTATTAAAACACTGGGTGAATCCAATCAAGATGCTTTAGCTATTAAGTTCCCTGATGACAGAGGTTATGCCTGTTCTAATTTGCTTTGTGAGATGCCTACATAGGCAACAGGGATAGGGACCATGTTTTTAAGAAACACTAAAATGTTATTAGTAGCAAAACTACCGAACACTCAGTACACTCCCATAGCTAATGAACAGCTCTAGTTTTAAATGTCTGGGAAGAATGCCTGGCAACAGCTGAATTAACATTTGCCAGGTATCTAACTGGAGATATAAATTGGGAGCCGTAGGTGTTAGCTGAAGCATTGAGAATAAAGGCAAACCTCAGAGGAAGAATTTCTATTGAGAGAAGTTGGTCATAGACAATGATGGCAAATACCAGTGTCTAAGAAAACTTACAGAAAAAGAACTTATAAAATTGCTTGTGATTAATAATAGCCATACTTGTTGAGCCTTTTCTGTGTACTAAACAATATTTATGTTCTAAGCCTTTCACATGCAAAATCACATTCAATCCTAATAGTCCCTTTATGAAAATTTTATAGATGAGGCGCAAAGGTTTCAAAAGATTAAGTAACTTGCCCAAACACCAGTAAGTGACAGAGCCAGGATTTGAATCCAGGTTTCACAAATTCAAGTGAGATTTAAACCTAGTCTATTTACTGCCATTCTTTTGAGGTCTGTTTTGTGACTGTTAGGAAGAAAAACTATGAGAGAACTAAGAACTAACTTCGGTGTCATATCCTATCTGATGTGACTTAAGAAACCAAAGCTCAGAGATATATTTATACAATTTGCCTAGGCTCATGTGCTTAGGAAATTGCTGATGCAAGAACCAACTCAGTCCACGTATTACAAACACCAACGACAGTTCCAAATACTCATGATTCGTCAGACCACAGAATTAGATTACTTTTTGTCTTGCCTAAGGATGGGGGCAGAGGGCTGTTTTCATTCGCTTGGGCACCCATAACAAAGAATTATAAACTGGGTGGCTTAAATAACAGAAATTAGTTTCCTCACAGTTCTGGAGGCTAGAAGCCTAAAATCAGTGTATCAGCTGGGTTGTTTCCTTCCCAGGGCCTGACTCTTTGCCTTATGGATGGCTGTCTTCCCCTTGTGTCCCCACATCATCTTCCCTTTGTGAATTTTTGTGCTCTAATCTCCTCTTTAGATAAGGACATATCATATTGGATTTGGAAGCACCCATATGACCTCATTTTACCATAATTACCTATTCAAAGACTTGATCTTCAAATACAGTACTATTCTGAGGCCCTGGGGATTAAGATTTTGAAATATGAATTTTAGAGACACACAGTTCAGCGTATGAATTTAATGTTCACTGCTGCTACTTTTAAGTCCCCCTCGTTTCTCACTGGGACTGTTGCATTAACCTCCTAACCAAGCTTCCTACTTGCTGTCTAATCTCATGTGAAGTAATCATCTGTCAATTACTTTTTTTGAGGCCACATAGCAGGACACCTGTGTGGCTCAGTCAGTTAATCATCTGCCTTCAGCTCAGGTCATGATCTCCAGTCCTGGAATTAAGACCTCGTGTTGGGTTCCCTGCCCAGCGGGGAGTCTGTTTCTCCCTCTGCCCCTCCTCCTGCTCATGCTCACTTGCTCTCTCTGTCTCTCTCAAATAAATAAATAAAATCTTAAACAAACAAGCAAACAAAAGATCACATAGCATAATCCCAAAGACCATCGTTCACTTTCTATTCCACATGAATCCCAGATCCCTCTGAATTATATTACATAGTAGCCCACACACCATTGCATCTGTTTCCATTATCACTAGCCTCATTCAGTCCCTTATTATTTCTAAACTTTGTAATTACAGTACTCTGTAGTTTTTCCCTGGACAGCCACTCCACTCTCTTGGCTTATTATTTTGTAAGTGGCTTTTTTTTTTAAGATTTTGTTTATTTGACAGACAGATCACAAGTAGGCAGAGAGACAGGCAGAGAAAGAGGAGGAAGCAGGCTCCCGCTGAGCAGAGAGCCCGATGTGGGGCTTGATCCCAGGACCCTGAGATCATGACCCGAGCGGAAGGCAAAGGCTTACCTCACTGAACCACCCAGGCACCCCTCTTGGCTCATATTAAGACGGTACTCTTTCCTAAGTGCATTTAGGTAATGTCATCTGCTCTCTCAAACACCTTCTATTCTGCCTTTTTATCTATCAAGTTAGGGCCTCACCACTGTGATCCTGGACTGGACTTGGCCGTTCCTTCTTGCTGTCTTTGAGGTGGGACGTTTGGATCTTCATCACATACTTATCCACCTCAACCTGTGCTGGTTCTTTTAGCTCCATCTGGAGTGCCATCTTCTGATTGTCCAAATCCATTCCATCTGCAAGACCCAACTTAAATTCTACTTCATGAGCAGACCTTTTCCTGAACTGTATCAGAAATGATATAATATTCCTTTTTCTACCATTTGTCTTTCATCTTTACTGTATTGGATCTTTTCAAAGGGAGTCTGTTACTTTTAAAGTCCTGGAGTAACTGAAAACAACGCAGAGATCATTGGCCAACAGAATCTTTAATATTTATTTATTTATTGAAGAGGGACAGAGAGAGAGTCCGTGAACAGTGGAGGGGCAGAGGAAGAGAATCTCAAGTAGACTCCCCACCCCCCCCATTGAGTATAGAACCCAACACAGAGTTCAGTCTCATGAGCCTCAGATCATGACTTGAGCCCAAACCAAGAGTGAGACTCTTAACCAGCTGAGCCACCCAGGTGCCCCAGCCAGCAGAATCTTAAAAGAGCTTATTGACATATCTGGAGTGTGTTAGCAACAGCTCATAGAGAGGTATGAACAAGAGGATTGTTAAATTTTCAGTAGCCTGTTGTTAAGCTGAGCCATTATTAAAATTATACATTTATAATTAAGTAAATTATTTTAAAAAGTAAAATATCAATGCATTCTAATGAAAAACAGATTATTACTAATTATTTCACCACATTTTACAGTTTTCTGACTCTTTAGGCAATTTACAGTGACAGCATATGGTCAATATACTGTATTGATGTGCTACCGTGCACTCCGTTCCAACTAACTCCATGTTTAATGACCTCACATTAGCAGATTGAAAGCTGATCATGGTGAGAATATTTAAGCCATAGAAACTGGCACACTAACAATCAAGACTTGATTTGATGGAGAGGATCTTAACAATTTAGATTAAACTTAAAAGCATGTCAAATCTATAACCATCACATTGTGATTGCACAATATATTTAAAAACTCTTCTACATTTGAAACTATTTTGTGATTCAGCGAAGAAGTTATATGTCTCATTGATTGGTAAACAAAGTTCTCACTACAGCTTACTCAGCTTCACTTTCATCAAACACCTTAATGTATATAAGTTTTAGTCAACATTCATATCAGAAATACCCTGATTGGTTAATTGTGCACATACATTGGCTATGGATATAAGATTTTGGCAAAATGCAATGAAAGTATTTTGTGAGAGTTAATCAACTGTATGGAATTTATAATAAAGTATGCTGTGTATTTTATTATTATTTCTAAAGGGTGTGCTACATTAATTGTATATTCAGGAACATTTGTAATAGACACACACACACACACACACACAGATTTCCCATCAAAGAGGTCATTGTTAAACGTTTACCACCAAATATCCTGCATATTATGGGAGCCAAGCAGACATCTGGTCAAAAGCGATAAAAACCAGAGGCACCAGCAAGTAGTTAAAATAACCCAGTGTTTCACCTCTCTGGTATCAGATATCACTTAAGATACCAATTCAGGGGCACCTGGGTGGCTCAGTGGGTTAAAGTCTCTGCCTTCAGCTCGGGTCATGGTCCAGGATCCTGGGATCGAGCCCCACATCACGCTCTCTGCTCAGTGGGGAGTCTGCTTCCTCCTCTCTCTCTGCCTGCCTCTCTGACTACTTGTGATCTCTGTCTGTCAAATAAATAAATAAAATCTTTAAAAAAAAATACCAATTCAAATCTTCCCGGTTTCCTTTATTTGCAGGCCTTTGTTTTGAGTTTCACTCCCAGCCAATAATCTGCTTTACCTGAACTTGAAATCATTTCACATGTGCATCTCAGTAGTGCCTTGCCTTGCATCTTCTCCACATACTTCTCACATTCTACTTAAGAGCTCCCTTGCTCTGCTGAGGTAGACTTGTTGGAGCCAATTCATGATAAGAAAGAAGAGTAGGGGAACTAATGCCCAGAGCAGGTAATCTTTAACCGTTGGCAAATGAGAGACAGTGGACATGCTCTTCTCTCTTCTTCCTTATCATGGCTTTGAGAAGCAGCTTTATATGGCCTCTTGAATGATGGTCCAACAAAATGAGCAATCCATGGCCTCAGTAATCCACTCTTGTATTGGCTAACTTCCTTTTCCTACCTCACTCTTGATTTCCCTCAACACTATGATATGGAGGAAGCAGGCCAAGTTACTTCCTATAACCATTGGGGGCAGATGGAGAAAAGTTTGATAACATCTACTTCCAGTAACAAAACTAGTCCTTTGAAATAAGGTGTAACTAAGCTATTTACCATGTCAAACATGGTAAGCATAGCCTATGTATGGAAGGATTGAATCTCTGTGTTGTATACCTGAAACTAATGTAGCATTCTATATGAGCTATACTCAGATAAAAAATAATTAAATTTGAAATAATAAAAAAATTACCCAGATATAATTGAAGGAGAAAACAAAAAGAGCAAAAGGAAGTAGTATGTAAGTCCAATGTGTCCAATTAGAAGAAAATCTCTTCTTTTACCTCTACTAACTACATCCAACTCAGGACTTTGTACTGCTGTTACAGTATATACATGCATATGTATACATATGTATGTATATGTGTCTATCATATATATTTATGAATACCATACACAATCATATATAAGAACAATGATCATTATATATATAAGGACATTAACTTATCAGTCCTCTATATGTTAATTAATATTATATTAACAGACATATTTATTCATCTCAAATCTCCTAGCCTTATATAGTTTTTATTTTTTTTTTAATTCATTTCAACAAATGCTTGGATATTGAGTACAATGGAACCTATTTCTGTTAAAGATATTGAATCTGGGATCCATGGAAACTACGATTAAGAAGCTACTAAGCTGTATCAGCCTTCCACCACCTACCCCTTTCTTTCCGCCATATTAAGCAAGATTTTTAGTGGCATTAGAAAGTATATAAAACCAGAGTTTATATACTTTTAAGAGTAACTCCTTTTGTCTACAGTCTGGGCAGCCTTTTTAGAGGACTAAGCATATCTTACACAGAATGGGATATCCAAAAAGACCAGCTAATACTTGAAATGATATCTGGAAACTATAGGCAGAACAGATGATTGAATTAAGTATAGTTAAATAAATTGCAAAATTTCCCACTTTTATGATGACTATTTTTCATATATTACCAGAGGCATTTTATCAGACACCTTTCCAATAAACTGCATTGAGTAGAAGTTCTGGCTCTTGAAACATTTAAATTTACAAAGCAAATTTAACTTAAGAATCATCTACAAGGCTCGGAATGCATATATTGAGAAGTGAAAAATGGAATTTGAAGCAAGCACATTTAAAAGGGAAGGAGGAAATTATTCAAATTCTCTTTATCACAAAATAACAAAACAACATAGGAGGCAGATTGAAAACTTAAAGTATCCCCAGAGTGCATATCATTTTATAGATACAAAGTCAGATTGACAGAAGAAGTTATATGGTTTCTCAAAGATCCCGCAGGTGTTAAGTTGAAGAACCAGTTTCAGACACTATCTGCGAATTCTGTTCAAGGCACAGATTCCTGAGCTGTGCAGCCCTTCATCTTCGATGTTCTCAGTCCCTCCAGATCATGGTGAATGCAGGGTAGCTTCAACAGCAGAGATACTTTGCTCTACTATTTATACTAGATGCTCAATAGTAATTTTTTAATGAGAAATCAATGAACCTCGGGGGCGTTATGCTAAGGAAAATAAGTCAAGCTGAGAAACACAAATACTGTATGATCTTACTTCTATGTGAAATCTAAAAAAGCTGAACTCAAAATCAGCGAGTAAATTGGTGGTTGCTGGGGCCAGGGAGTGGGAGAAATGGGGGAAAGGGTGGTCAAAGGGTACAAACTTGCTGTTGTAAGATGAGTAAATTCTGAGGATCTAGTATACACCATATTGACTGTAGTTAGCAATACTATATTGTATACTTGAAGGTGGCTAAGAGAGTAGATCTTAAATATTCTCACTGAAAAAAACAAAAGCAACTATGTGAGGTGATGGATATGTTACCTAGCTTTGTTGCTGTAGTCATGTAATAACATATATGCATGTCCAGTCATCACATTTGCACCTTAAATTTACACAGTGTTACATGTCAATTATACATTTGTAAACCTGGGGGGGAAAGTCAGTACTTGTTTTCTAAAATAAATTTATTCAACAAATACTTAGGCTGCCCAGACTGTGGACAAAAGGAGTAACTAAGATGTAACCTCTTTTAGCTGATTAGTTCACAGTTTCTTAGGTAATGACACATAAATAATTGTAATAAAACAAGAAAAATCCTGTGATGTTGGAGTGGAGGTGGGCAGGAAGGGCACAGCAGAGAATATCAATTTAGAACTAGAGAGTTAGAGAGTTATGTCACTTTCAGCTGGGTTTTGAAGGATGAACCAAAATTAGCTACACAGAAGAGTATTTTAGGAAAAAGGAGTTTGTGTGAAATTTGGAGATGTGAAAAATCATGGTGTATTTGGTGATCTGTTTATTCTTTGGTATGGCTAACGCATGTGCTATGTACATAAAGAAAATGTAGACAGTGAGTCTAGAGAAAAGATTAGATACTAGATAATTTTTAAAAATATGGACAGTATAAAGTATTCTTAAGAGATTTAGATTCTACCCTGAAATATATAGAAGGTCAATCTTCTCTGAATGTATAATTCAGTACTTTCTAATAAGGATATAATGAGTATATAATTTTATGTGGGTGATTGTGAGAAAGGGTAAAAAGAAACAAGTGACATTAATTTTAAAAATGCATTTTATCTAGCCCAGTACATCCCAAATTTTATCACTTCAACATGTAATCAAATTACAAAATATTAATGATGTTTTTAACAATCTTTTTTTTCATACTGAGTCTTTGAAGTCTATTTTGTTTTATTGTGGCTAGAATATCTTAACTTGAATTAGTCATATGTCAAATGCTTAATAGCTACATGTGGCCAATGGCCACCATGTTGGACAGCAGAGGTCTGTACTACAGAAGACAGTTCCCAAGACCATAATGCTAAACACAGACAGTGTGGTTGACCCCCTCTGAATAAAGCTCATTTGGCCACAACACCACAGGCATGGCACTGCATTCCAGCTCTTTCTACTCATTGCTCAGTCCTGCGGTAAATGATGCGCCAGGCAGATATTTTCAAACTGAGTCTCTGCTGTCTGTATTGTGGGAGTTACAGTACTTCCAGAGAGAATCCAGCAGCCGCAGAAGCCAAACAGCACAGATGTAAACTGGAGAAGATAGTGGCAGGCCAGGGAGTGGCTGTCAGAGAAGTTGCTTCTTTTTAGCAAAGTCTGTCAAGCTTGAATGGCTTTGGCTGTGCTGCTGAGATTTTCGGCCTTTCACTGAGATGGGAGAGTTTCCAGGTTGTCATTAGATCCAGTTAGAATCCAGGATCAGAGGTGACTTGCCAGCTAAAACAGGCAAAATGAATAGCTCACCAACCCTCCCGACCCATTGACACACAGTTCTATATAGAGGTTTGTCCTTTCTGTGGATACAGAATCACTCTTAATGAGACATGCACTGCAGGCTTTAGCTGTGAAGTTGACAGCTTACAAAGAAAGAAGGAAGTTGAATTCTGGAGGGTTAGAGCAGGAATCTGGGTCACAGCTTCTCTCTCAACTTTATTTTCCTTTAAGAAGAAGAGCCAAGAAAGAAATGAGTCAACCACTCCACTGTTTTTGAGCAGATTAATAAAAGTGATTTTTTTTTCATTTTACAGATCTCAATTTAAGCTATATTCACAAGGTAAAAATTAAAAACACTGCAATATTTTTAATAGCAATATTAGTTTTTTCTCTTCTTCTGTCCCTCTGAAGTCCCAGCAGAGATTCCTTTCCTGGTAAAGATTTTGCTAAGTAACAATGACAGATGATATGGCATATCTCTTTCCAAAGCCCCCTCTTATTTTACAGGCCTTTGTCTATAGAGAAGTTATAATTAAACATTGTATATTTTGTACAAAGAAGGCTTTGATGTTTAAACATCAGTTCTCAGCAGTGACACAGATTGGATCATTTAGTGCTAAATCATATATGTCTATCATATTTGTAGTAACTAGGAAAAACTTATTTATTAAATAATGTATGTTTGCTGAGATGAATTCTATTCAGCAGTATTGGGCATTGGTTTCACATGAAATGTTTAGTGGTGGGTAAATGATTTTAGAAGAACCACAGAACTAAATGACCAACTCTCCCTTAGTGTTTTAAGGATATAATATATAGGAGGAAGGAAGCATAGGCTTTGAAATATGACATGAATCTATCAATTATTTGGCAAATTCTCTTAGCATAAACTACTTATTTATAACATGTAAGAAATAATAGCTACCTCAAAGGATTTGTGGGTTTAAATAGTGATTAATAAATTATTAGTAGTCTTATTATTTGAAATGACCAATAATATTATTACTAACCTTTTACCAATTAATTCTACAGAATCTAGATTGATGATAATGATACTGATGATGATAGAAACTGTCATGTATTGAGTGCTTATTCTGCCCCATGTCCTGGGCTCAGCCCTTCTTCTAAGGGACCCCTATCAGAAAATAAAACTTGTCCTTTGATTTCCACATTCTCTTCCAATTACCACCATACCTCTTTGTTTCTCTTCACTGCCAAATGTCTCAAAATTTTGTATATAAATATGCAGTACTCATTCTCTTACTCCCATTCACATACAACCTGCTTCTATATGTCTTTTATTATATGGCTAAAATCAGTGATTTTTTTCACCATGCATCTTACTTTACTATTTATACAGTTAATGTACAAAAGAAAATAAAAGAATCTTATTATCTTGGCTCCTATGACAACACATTGTCTTGGTTTCTTCTTCTTCATTGTCTATGTCAACTTCTCCTTCTCAATTAATGCATAAATATTTGAATGTTTTAGGATATAATCAGATCCCTCTTCTCTTCATATCCTATAGTTGCAGTTCTTAATGTTGCTGTCCATATTCCGATGATCCCAAATAGTTCCAATTTAGACTTCTATTCTCTGAGCCAGAATGTCCTTATTCAGTTTTCTATTTGGCATTCCTACTTAGCTATTTCAAAGATATTTAAAAATAAATTCTAAAACTTGATCTTCTTTTTTTTCTAAATTTGGTTCCCTTTCAGTTTTCTCTATCTCTGTTCAACCGAATTATATGGATTAGAGTTACTGAAGGGAGCGTATCTCACAACTTTTGATTCTAAGGCTCAGCAGCTTACAGTACAGAACCACAGGTGGGACTCAGAATTGTTGTACTTCACATCTGTGGCAGCTATAACTCTCATGTATTCTTCTTCCCTTGGTGTGATTTCATGTCCTCTGCTGTGTATGGATTTATACAGTCAACTTGTATCTTTGCTTGCTATTTACTTACTTATTTATATTTTATTTATTTATTACAGAAAGAGCAAGAACAAGCACAAGCAGGGGCAGTGACAGGCAGAGGGAGAAGCAGGCTCTCCCCTCCAACCCTGCCACCCTTGAGCAAGAAGCCTGATGCATGGGTCTTGATCCCAGGACCCTGGGATCATGACCTGAGCTGAAGGCAGACACTTCACTGACTGAGCCACCCAGGCATCCCATATCTTTGCTTTTAAGATCAATCTTCTTTTGCTAGCTTTTTTTCATGGTAGACAGTAGGAAAGTTCACCAAAATAGTATACTGCTCAGCAATTGCTTGGTACATACTATTCTGACAATATTCAATAGCCCTGGTTTGTATTCCCATAAATAATATTATATATACATATATATCACATATATTATATATATTTCAAAATCCAAGTTACTAAGTTATGTCACAATAGTCATTTTTTCCTGCTGAATTTACTATTAGAATATTGCTCAAATGTTGCTTATATAATCCATGCCTAGAGTAATGCCTAAAGTGATTCTGCTAAATGAGATCCTTCTAGTACCTTCAATAATAAAGCACTCTGGATCATATCTAAAAATGTCATACCTCACATTGAATGCTGTGTTATATGGGTCATGGCATAGACACACTCCAGGGTAGGATTTGAAATAATTGGTCCATTGGAAATCTGTTTGTTAGCCAAGGTTTTCATATCAAAGGCATTTATTACAATAATCCATGGAACCATAATGAGTGTATATGATAGATGATAATAATGTTTTATGTAATTCAATCCTTTAGCTTTAGAAATCTTTCCATTAATAATATTTCCAGCATCCCAAACATCTAAATCTCATTTCTATAGGCTTATTTAGGGACACTTAACTTCTTTCTTTTCTTTGAACAAAAATATGCACATCTATTGTTTTTGTTGTGAGAATATAAATACCTACTTTGAAGAACATAATTGTCTAGTAGTAAGAGACAAATATAAATGAGTGCAATATAGAGTTTGAAATTGTTATACTCATTGCACAGATGGCTATAATGGGGAGAAGACATAGTTTTTAAAAAGAGGAACATCTGTACAAAAGAGATATTAATACAATGAGAAGAGTGGTTTGTCTCCCTGGCTTTTTTCCCTTCTTAGCTGTTTTAGTTAACCACTGGTTTAACTAAGGCATAGCCCACTCAATAAGGGCAGTTTTAGCTAAAAACCCTTGACGAACATTTATGGCCCCATGAAAGGGAAGGAAGTGGTGTTTGGGCACTGATTTATTGATCCCATTCATACATAGTCTGGGGGATGGTATTATCCTAGGCAGTAGCTCCCATGAGAAATTGCAGCGTTTTCCTTCACTAGTAGTTGTCAATAAAGAATACACTATTTATAATAGTAATAGGATGTTGGTAGTAGAAGCAAATGAGAATATTTTTAAACTACTATTTATATTGAGAATCTTCATTTCCATTTTGGAAAATGATCATTTGGGCCAACTAAAAGGAAAAATTAAAGTTCTAATGTGGACTTTTTTTAGCATCTGCTTGATGATCATATTTGAACAAATAAACATACTTTCCTAAAATTTTACTCTTTACCTATCTTTCTGACCACCTTTTCTGTTCAAGAACCTGAGTTTCTATTGTGTGGTGATACGTTTAAATGGATTTACTAACTTCAAGGGGCTTGTGGTATTTGAAAGTAGGATATATAATATATCCAAAATATAAGTAAGTATGTACAGCATGTATATACTTTATATACATACATAAACATATATAACATAGAATACAGAATATGTATTATAATTGAGCCGAATACAATGTAATACCCAAATAACACCACAACTCATTATCTGACTCGAGGAACTCTCCTTGGAAATCTCATGATAAAACACATATATGAAGTGGGTTGTATTTTCTTAAGGAAAAAATTTTAATATCTTGGATTGGATTTTAACAAAATTCTCAATATAAAAAAAATCATTAGTGTGATCAGCCTTGTCATAACGATGAAGGAACCGTAATTAGAAATTTCTCTAACAATCACAAGTAACAAAACTTATCTCTTCATATTATAAAATTAGATCAATAGCTGAAATAGGTAAATATCGAGAGTCTACCATCTGCTACTGTCAAACCTGTATTTCATTATTTCATTAATGTCTATTAAATGAATAGGCCACCCTGTTCCTTGTAGGGAAATTTTTGAAAACCATGGTGGAGTAGGTCAGTTTAGTTCCACAAACATTTGCTGGGTGGTGCCATGGAGAATGTGGTCTATTTCCTAAATAAGTTTACAGTCTGGTCATTTGAATTGGACCAGGAAGAATGGGTAAGATTTCAACATGGAGACAGGGGGAAAGGGTATTCAGGGTGGAAAGAGCAACATGAAAAAAAGTAAATAACTGGGAATGAGTGGGGACATCCAAAGGACATATGGAAGAGCATAGTAAGAAATAAGACCCCCAAATATAATATTTGGTAAAGTTTTGAAGAAAGATAGGAAATGGTAAGAGATTGTACATGACCACATAAACTTCAGTGGAAAAAAAAAGATGGTCTGATGGAGAAAAAGAAATAAATATCAAAGAAAAGTATTTTAGTATTTTTAGTATAATTCTATTAATTTAATTTTTATTCTTATGATCACTTCCCTAATACAGACAAAATTTCTAAATATGAACCATGTTCTGAGTGTACATTTTACTAGAAAAATCTCTCATTTACTAGATATATATATATATCTTACATATGTTCCTATACTTAATTATCATTATCTGAAAGTATGTTTAAGCCACAGTAATAATTGTAAATGGGATCAACTCCTTAATTTCTTTCTTCTATCTTCCTCCTGGTATATAGAAATGCAACTGATTTCTGTGCACTGATTTTATATCCTGACACTTCACTGAATTCCTATATGAATTCCAACAGTTTTAGAGTGGAGTCTTTTGGGTTTTCCACATAAAGTATCATATCATCCACAAGGAGTGACAGTTTGACGACTTCTTTGCTGATTCAGATGCCTTTTATCTCTTTTTGTTGTCTGATTGCTGAGGCTAGGACTTCTAGTACTATGCTGTATAGCAGTGGTGTTAGTGGACAGCCCTGCCATGTTCCTGACCTTAGGGAAAAAGCTCTCAGTTTTTCCCCATTGAAAATAATATTCACTGTGGGTTTTTTGTAGATGGCTTTTATGATATTGAGGTGTGTGCCCTCTATCCCTATACTCTGAAGAGTTTTGATAAAGAAAAGATGCTTTACTTTGTCAAATGCTTTTTTTTTTTTTTTTTTTTTTTAGTATCTATTGAGAGTATCCTATGGTTCTTGTTCTTTCTTTTATTCATGTATTGTATCACATTGATTGATTTGTGGATGTTGAACCAACCTTGCAGCCAAAATCTCACTTGGTCATGGTGAATAATCCTTTTAATGTATTGTTGGATCCTATTGGCTAGTATTTTGGTGAGAATTTTCACATCTGTGTTCATCAAGGATATTGGTTGTAATTCTCCTTTGTGATGGGGTCTTTGGTTTTGGGATCAAGGTAATGCCGGCCTCATAAAATGAATTTGGAAGTTTTCCTTTCATTTCTATTTTTTGGTACAGTTTCAGGAGAATAGGTATTAATTCTTCTTTAAATGTTTGGTAGAATTCCCCTGGGGAGCTCTCTGGCCCTGGGCTCTTGTTTGTTGGGAGATTTTTGATGACTGTTTCAATCTCCTTACTAGTTACGGGTCTGTTCAGGTTTTCTATTTCTTCCTGGTTCAGTTTTTGTAGTCTATATGTCTCTAGGAATGAATCCATTTCTTCCTTCCAGATTGTCAAATTTGCTGGCATGTAGTTGCTTGTAATATGTTCATATAATTGTATTTCTTTGGTGTTGGTTGTGATTTCTCCTCTTTCATTTATGATTTTATTAATTTGGGTCCTTTCTCTTTTCTTCTTGGTAAGTCTTGCCAAGGGGTTATCAATCTTATTAATTCTTTTGAAGAACCAGCACCTAGTTGCCTTGGTTTGTTCTACCGTTCTTTTGGTTTCTATTTCATTGATTTCTGCTCTGATCTTCATTATTTCTCTTCTGTTGTGTTCAGGCTTTCTTTGCTGTTCTTTCTCCAGCTCCTTTAGGTGTAGGGTTAGGTTGTGTATTTGAGACCTTTCTTGTTTCTTGAGAAAGTCTTGTATTGCTATATACTTTGCTCTCAAGACTGCATTTGTTGTATCCAAAAGATTTTGAACTGTTGTGTTTTCATTTTCCTTTCATTCGAAGAATTCTTTTTAATCTATCTTTAATTTCCTGGTTGACCCATTCATTCTTTAGTAGGATGCTCTTTAGCCTTCATGTGTTTGAGTTCTTTCCAACTTTCCTCTTATTGTTGAGTGCTAGTTTCAACACACAATGGTTTGAAAATATGCAAGGAGTGATCCCAATCTTTTGGTACTGGTTGAGACCCAATTTGTGACCTGCCGGTCCAGCCAGAGAACAACACCTGAAAGTAGGGCTGGGAAATTTAAGGAAAAGAGAGAGAGACAAAGTGGGCTCAGGAGGACTACTCCATCTCAGGCGAGTAGCAACTTTATTTCTTCATGTAACCACTTTTATACAGCTTCAGCACAATGCTGGTATCAATACTCAATCATATACATCAGTGAAAAATGAGTCAGGCAGGATGTTAACAAGCTATTAACCTCCAGACTTTTGTAATAATCTTAAGGTTTCAAGAATGTGTTTTTTCTCAAGATAAGTCACAAGTGAATCACATAAAACTACGCAGATGTTATTTTCACCCTGAATAGCCTTTCAGAGTCAAGCCACGTGAGCGTCCCCGCTGGACTTGCTCCAAGTTCCCTTGGCACACAAGGACGTCCCCAAG
This sequence comes from Mustela nigripes, assembly GCF_022355385.1. NCBI lineage: Eukaryota > Metazoa > Chordata > Mammalia > Carnivora > Mustelidae > Mustela > Mustela nigripes. The sequence goes on along the minus strand of NC_081557.1, from coordinate 63,379,510 downwards.
TGTGTCCAAGTTCACTTCTTATCCAGGCTTCCAGAGCCATAACAACGCAAACAGTTCCCAACAGTGACCGAGGATGTGATCTATTCTGGAGAAAGTTCCATGTGCACTAGAGAAGAGTGTGTGTTCTGTTGTTTTGGGATGGAATGTTCTAAATATATCTGTGATGCCCATCTGGTCCAGTGTGTCATTTAAAGCCTTTATTTCCTTATGGATCTTTTGCTTAGATGATCTGTCCATTTCAGTGAGGGGGGTGTCCCCTACTATTATTGTATTATTGTTGATGTGTTCATTTGATTTTGTTATTAATTCCTTTATATAATTGGCTGCTCCCATGTTAGGGGCATAGATATTTAAAATTGTTAGATCTTGTTGGGCAGACTCTTTAAGTGTGATATAGTGTCCTTCCTCATCACTTATTATGGTCTTTGACTTAAAATTGAATATATCTGATATAAGGATTGCTACCCCAACTTTCTTTTGATGTCCATTAGCATGGTAAATTGTTTTCTATCCCCTCAATTTAGATCTGGAGGTGTCTTTGAGTCTAAAAAGAGCTTCTTGGAGGCAGTAAATCGATGGTCTTGTTTTTTTATCCATTCTGATACCCTGTGTTTTTGATTGAGGCATTTAGCCCATTTATATTCAGGGTAACTATTGAAAGTTATGCATTTAGTGCCATTGTATTACCTGTAAGGTGACGGTTGCTGTATATTGTCTCTGTTCCATTCTGGTCTGTTACTTTTAAGCTCTCTCTTTGATTAGAGGACCCTTTCGATATTTCCTGTAGGGCTGGTTTGATGTTTGCAAATTCTTTTAGTTTTTGTTTTTCCTGGAAGCTTTTTATCTCTCCTTCTATTTTAATTGGCAGGCTAGCTAGATATAATATTCTTGGCTGCATATTTTTCCAATTTAGTGCTCTGAATATATCATGTCAGTCCTTTCTGGCCTAACAGATCTCTGTGGATGGGTCTGCTGCCAATCTAATATTTCTACCATTGCATGTTACAAACCTTTTGTCCCAAACTGCTTTCAGGATTTTCTCTTGAAAATCTAGGTCACTGAGACCTGTAAGTTTTACTATTAGATGACAAGGTGTGGTCCTATTCTTTATTGATTTTGAGTGGGGTTTTCTGTGCCTCCTGGATTTTGATGCCTGTTCCCTTAGCCAAATTAGAGAAATTCTCTTCTTTAATTTGCTCCAAAATACCTTCTGCCTCTTTCTCTTTCTTCATCTTCTGGGATCCCAATTATTCTAATATAATTCTGTCTTATGATATCAATTATCTCTCAAATTCTCCCCTCATTTTCCAGTAGTTGTTTGTCTCTTTTACTCAGTTTCTTTATTCTCCATCATTTTGCTTCTATGTCACTAATTTTCTCTTCTTTTGTCATTTATCCTAGCCTAGCATTTTTTATTGCACCTCAGTAATAACTTTTTTAAAATTTCAACTTGGTTAGTTTTAGCTCTTTTATCTCTCCAGAAAGGAATTTTATTTCTCCAGAGAGGGATTTTATGAAATTTTCCATGCTTTTTTCAAGGCCAGCTAGCACCTTGATAATCATCATTCTGAACTCTAGTTCTGATGTATTACTAATGTCCATGTTGATTAAGTCCCTAGCCATTGGTACAGCCTCTTGCTCCTTTGTGTGTGTGTGTGTGTGTGTGTGTGGTGAGTTTTTCTGCCTTGTCATTTTATCCAGATAAGAATAGATGAATGAGAGAACAAAATACCAAAAAGGTAGCAATGACTCCAGAAAAATATACACTAAACAAATCAGAAGAGACCCAAAACCAGGGAAGAAAAAGGGTAGGAGAATATTCATATATATATATATATATATATATACATATATATATATACATATATATATATATGTATATATATATAACTGGTAATAGAAGAGAGCCACACACTTGATTTTGGGTGTACCTTGGTCTTTTAGAAGAAACTACCTCCCAAAATTTTAAAGAAAGAAAAACATCTATATACAAAAAATAAGGGTAAACACAATGAAGATGTAGAATATGAATGTAAAGTTAAAAATTTTAAAAGATTCTAAAAAGGAATTAATAAGAAGTTGGCTGAAAAAAGAAAAAAAAAGAGGAAAGAATGTGATCAGGCTGGAGACTAGAACAAAGCCATGTGCTAAGTTTAGGGTATCTTTTAAGCTATTAGAAGAAATTGTATCCCAAAATTTTAAAGAAAAAAAACCTATCTGTATACAAAAAATAAGGTTAAACACAGTGAGGGGACAAAATATGAATATAACAATGAAAATTTTAAAAAGATTTTTAAAAAGTTATTGGCAAGATAAAATATGTTAAAATGTTAAAATAGGAAAGAGGAAAAATTTCAAAAAATAGAGTAAGAAAAAAATAAAATTAAAAAAATTAACTTTGAATGACTTAAGAATCATGGAAATAAAGCTATGAATTTTATGTGTTGCATTCCCCTAGCTCTGGAGTTTCACACTTCTCATTGATTATTGAAGTTGGTCTTGGCTGGATGTTCTTGCTGAATTACACCACACTTGCTAGGTGCCAGGCTAAGCAATCTGCTCAGGTTCGCTTAGCTTTTGTTCCCTGACCACTTTCCATACAGCTCTGGAGGACAGGAATGAACATGGCAGCCTCCCAATCTCCAACTCAACGAGAGCCGAGAGCTCAGGACCCCATTTCTCAATGCACCCTTACAGAAAAGCAGTCAATCCCTCCCATCTCCCTGGTCTCCGGCCACATTCTGTGCTCACCCAGCCTGTGACTGAGCATTTCTATCTCTGGTGCATAGTCCCATTTAGAGTCTCCAAACCCAGCAGATTCCTGCTGCAAACTCCTGTGCTGCTCCTCCCAAAGGAGGAAGGAAGGTTTCTCTCTGGATCTGCACTCCAAGAGCAGTGGCCCAGCTGTGCCTTTGAACACAGTACAAGGTAACCCAGAGCTGAGAGCTCACTCCTCAGCTCCATCTCTGTATTCTCTATATTCAGCTTCCCCACTCCAATACCTGGCAGCTCTGCCACACTCAGACACCCCTGGCCTTTCTGTGACCCCATGGGTCCTGAAACCACACTGTCCCCGGGAGTGCTTCACCCCCGTTTAACCTCTGGAGCAATGTGCCTCAGTGGAGCAGACTTCTAAAAGTTCCAATTTTGTGCTCCACTGCTCTTTCACTTGATGGGATCTGGCCCCTCCCCCCATGGTCTATCTTCCCAAATGTTGCCTGAGATTCACTTCTCCACACGTCCTACCTTCTGGAAAGTGGTCGATTTTCTGTTCCTTGAATTGATTCTCTTCTCCTCTTCTCTCTCCTGTTGAGTTGGTAGCTGTTCAGAATGGTCTAATAACTATCTAGCTGAACTCCTGGGACTTGATGATTTAGGTCTCCTGCTCCTCTGCCATCTTGTTCCTCCCTCACCAATTTTTTTTTATTAACATATAATGTATTATTTACTCCAGAGGTACATGTCTGTGAATCATCAGCCTTACACATTTCACAGTACTCACCATAACACATACCCTCCCTAATGTCCATAATGCAGCCATCCTAACCCTCCTATCCCCACTCCCCAGCAACCTCAGTTAGTTTTGTGAGATTAAGAGTATTTTATAGTTTGTCTCCCTCCCAATCCCATCTTGTCTATTTTTTTTCCCTCTGTACCTCCCACAACCCCCAACAATGCCTCTGAAATTCCTCATATCAGAGAGATCAAATGATAATTTTCTTTCTCTGATTGGCTTATTTCAATATGCTTTTTTTTTAATGCCTACTTTTTAATTTATGGAAAATAAGCATCTCTTAATTTATGTATCATCCCTTAAATATAATCCTATTTTAGATTAGTCTCTTACTTTTTTAGATTCAAATAATTCATCTTTTGTTTTCTATGTATCTTGACTTCCAAATTGTACATGAAGGATTTTAACACCTCAGCTCTCCCAGCTTCTGTCTCTCAACTTATCATCTTTTCCTTTCATTTTTTTGTAAAGGTTGTTAAGATTTATTTCTATTGCATAATGAGTTTTTTGCTTTGTCCCTATGTGGATTCATAAAGCTGAAAAAAAGGAAATGGCATTTGCATTGTTGCAGTAAAGCCTTGATTACATTTTTCCCCACAATTCCGAATCACTAGCCCTCTGCTATTTAGAAAAGAGTGTCTGATAGATTCCTTCCTGCTTTTACCAGTTGGTTAAAATGAAGCCACAGGCTAGTATCATATTTTACACTGTACCTTCCTTTATCATTTTTGTTTCCCTGTTGGAAAAATTAATCTTTGTTTCCTCAGCTTTTTCTCATCTTATACATTGCTTGAAATCTATTTCATTTCCTATGAGAAACTAATGAACTTTCAGTAGTTTATTCTTTATTTTTAAATGTGTAATTCCAATCTTTATATCAACTACTGAAAGATCTCAACACTGAATTTAGGCTTCCTAGTTTTATTAGAATACATGCTTCCATTTTTAATTCTCATCCTATCATGACTTTTATTAAATCAAAATTATTCTGCAGAATTTTTACATTGCACATATATTAAAACTGTTCCCTCTTTTAAATTTAAAGTGTATGGCTTAGGCTTTGTTATAAGAAAATAATATTTCCCCAACTAGTTTAAGTTTATTTTTCAATCCAGTGTTCAGTATTAATGCCTTTTGCTCCATTATTTGTCTTACATGCTTCAGGAGAGAGCAGTTTCACTGTATCTAGAACATTTAGTGCCAATAGGTACAATTAATTGGGTTCAGGCTACCTATCAAATATTTTATATATTTAACATATATATTATTTTAGAGTAGCTATTATAACTATATATAGTATTCATAAATGTTATATATACTATTACATAATAGTATATATAATTAATTATAGAACATATTAATATATATTATAATAATCATAAACATTTATTATAATTTAAACTAGATATAATACTTAACACTATATAATATACAAAATACTCATATATTAAGCAGATTTTCAGGTGAAAAAGCTAGATTTAGAGAGACTATCCAAGCAGAACTAGAACTCAGATCACTCTAATAACAAGATTCTCTCTCTATTACAAGCTGCTTCTGTATAACTTACTGCTTAAACAAAAATAATGTTAAAGTTGTTGGGAGAGGAGCTAAAGATTATGAATTCCTCAGTTGTTTTTTTTTTTCTTATTTATCTGCAAATAAATTGAGAATTTTTATCATTGCCATCACAATCACTATGTACCTAATTTCAAATTATTTATTCAAACACCCCAGTACTAATGAAAGCATTAAGTGCAAGACAGTCAGTTGGAAAATAGAGTTGGCTAAAAATAAAACAGAAAATAATACATTACTCAGATTAGTATAAAACTAGTAATTTAGGCCCCTGGGTATGTTTTTCAGAGGGGGTCCTTTAAACTTTGTTAATTGCAAAATAACTACATTGCCCATTTTCCATCATCATAGAGGATTCTTGTTATTTTATTTCTGGATTTTTCTCCAAGAAAAAAAAAAAAAAAAAGAAAGAGGCAGCTGGCCCATCAGGTTTTTTGGCTAGAACTTAAGCCATCCTGTTCTGCTTTGCACTTTACAGTTTGTTCAAGAAGATAAAACCACATAAAAACCCATGCTCAAAGTCCAAGGATCTCATTTCCAACAAGAGGATCTCATTACCTGCTCTAGGTGGAACATACACAGGGTCGGCAGTGAGACGTTATATGTTCAAACCAAGACTTGGCCACCTACTTGCTAAATGGGAACTTCAGTTTTATCAGTTATGCTTGGAAGATAATACCCCCTCTATCATAGAGTTGGTGTAAGGAGCATGAGCTAATCTATATGAAATGACTTCAAAAATCAAAATGTTATACAGGTATACTGATTTATAAATGACCTCTATTAGAGTCATATATTGAAACTGATGCAACCAAATGCCTCTTACATCCTTATTCATTGAAGATGTCTTCCTGATGAAATTCCCATTCCTCGGTCTTCCTTAGATGCTCCATAGCATGCTTGTCTTGTAATAGGCTCCTATATTCTTTATTATTATTATTATTATTTTTATTAAATTGATTTATTTATTTTCAGAAAAACAGCATTCATTATTTTTTCACCACACCCAGTGCTCCATGCAATCCGTGCCCTCTATAATACCCACCACCTAGTACCCCAACCTCCTACCCCCCTGCCACTTCAAACCCCTCAGATTGTTTTTCAGAGTCCATAGTCTCTCATGATTCATCTCCCCTTCCAATTTACCCCAACTTCCTTCTCCTAACACCCCTTGTCCTCCATGATATTTGTTATGCTCCACAACTAAGTGAAACCATATGATAATTGACTCTCTCTGCTTGACTTATTTCGCTCAGCATAATCTCTTCCAGTCCTACCCATGTTGCTACAAAAGTTGGGTATTCGTCCTTTCTGATGGAGGCGTAATACTCCATAGTGTATATGGACCACATCTTCCTTATCCATTCGTCCGTTGAAGGGCATCTTTGTTCTTTCCATAGTTTGGCGACCGTGGCCATTGCTGCTATAAACATTGGGGTACAGATGGCCCTTCTTTTCACAACATCTGTATCTTTGGGGTAAATACCCAGGAGTGCAATTGCAGGGTCATAGGGAAGTTCTATTTTTAATTTCTTGAGGAATCTCCACATTGTTCTCCCAAGAGGCTGCACCAACTTGCATTCCCACCAACAGTGTAAGAGGGTTCCCCTTTCTCCAAATCCTCTCCAACACATGTTGTTTCCTGTCTTGCTAATTTTGGCCATTCTAACTGGTGTAAGGTGATATCTCAATGTGGTTTTAATTTGAATCTCCCTGAGGGCTAGTGATGATGAACATTTTTTCATGTGTCTGATAGCCATTTGTATGTCTTGCTTGGAGAAATGTCTGTTCATATCTTCTGCCCATTTTTTGATATGTTTGCCTGTTTCGTGTGTGTTGAGTTTGAGGAGTTCATTATAGATCCTGGATATCAACCTTTTGTCTGTACTGTCATTTGCAAATATCTTCTCCCATTCTGTGGGTTGCCTCTTTGTTCTTTTGATTGTTTCCTTTGCTGTGCAGAAGGTTTTGATTTTGATGAAGTCCCAAAAGTTTATTTTCGTTTTTGTTTCCTTTGCCTTTGGAGACATATCTTGAAAGAAGTTGCTGTGGCTGATATCGAACAGATTACTGCCTTTGTTCTCCTCTAGGAGTCTGATGGATTCCTGTCTCACGTTGAGGTCTTTTATCCATTTTGAGTTTATCTCTGTGTACGGTGTAAGAGAATGGTCGAGTTTCATTCTTCTACATATAGCTGTCCAGTTTTCCCAGCACCATTTATTGAAGAGACTGACTTTTTTCCACTGTATATTTTTTCCTGTTTTGTCAAATATTAATTGACCATAGATTTGAGGGTCCATATCTGGGCTCTCTACTCTGCTCCTGTATTCTTTAAATCATTCCCCCCTACCCACCTAATCTTTTGGAAACTCAGAAAATGAGTCTGGTATGATTTATAGAGCCTTAAGAGGCTCTGAAAATATCTAAAATGAAAGTATCATGACCTTTAAATAGGAAAAAGAAATGTAGATATAATTGAACTTTTGAGTCTTCCAAAAGTCAGCCATGGACAAGTGGAGGAAGCAGAATCAGAATCTGCATTCTCAGAACTGAGAATGTAGTATAGAATTCCACCTCTGAGTATGTAACTTTGGGCAGGTGTAAACCCAACTGCTTCATCTGTTTTCTTATCTGCAAAATGGAATTTATAATGCATACCTCAGTATATTCTTGTGAGAGTTAAATAAGATCACATCTGTAAAGGTTTTGATACACTTCCTGGCATACAAGTTGATTATCAGTATTGATCACAACTTCTCATTAATTTAAAGGACCACCATCAGTCCTTAGGCTCCCCAGGTTTGTAGAAAACTTTGGAATTACTCTCCCAAATCACTAACTTCCCTATGATTGTACAAAGTGAAACTTCAAATGTTTCATTTGAAGCTTATGCATTTACCTGTGACAAAACTTGAATCTCAAGCAAGGACATGGAATTTTCAGTTGGGATAAAGCCGCAAATTCTTATGATTACTAATAGAATAAAATATGCATAATAGTATAATACATATAATGCATAATATAACACATGTTTTATTTGTACAATGGCATCTATACCATATTAAGTGTATATATTGTGTCTTTAAATACAGGGATCTGAACTGGTGGGATAAGATGAGCGAAGGAAAGGAAGATAGAATGAAAATATAGCAGATGAATGTCTTCCATCATCTCATACTAGAGTATGAGTTTTTTAAGTCAGAAGGGAAGCTGAATTTCTTCTCCTTTTTATACTATTTTGTCTTTCTCTCCTTAAAAACAGAATTTGCAGTTCAAGACATATATGTGTAATGTAGTTTCATTGTAAATTGCCTAAATGAACAAGTCAACGAAAGAGCAAAAATTCATTCAGATCTTCCAGCTCCAAGTTCAATACTACCAAGTGACCTTCATGCTTCCAGTGCTTCTGCATTCTTAATTGGTCCCATTGTACCCAGAACTGCCATCTCACTACTTCTCTGCTTATCTGTTTTCACACAGGCAACTATGGAGAGAGTGGGATGGAAGCTTTCAAAGATATGTCAGCCAAGGAAGGAATTTGCATCGCTCACTCTTACAAAATCTATAGCAATGCAGGGGAACAGAGCTTTGATAAACTGCTGAAGAAGCTCAGGAGTCACTTGCCCAAGGCCCGGGTGGTGGCCTGCTTCTGTGAAGGCATGACGGTGAGAGGTCTGCTGATGGCCATGAGGCGCCTGGGTCTAGCAGGTGAATTTCTGCTTCTGGGCAGGTGAGTGACAATGTCAAAATTCCATGAAGGTAATGCCAGGAATTTGGCAGAATCAAAGGTTATCTTCTGGTGCATAAGGACAGATGCTTTGGAAACTTCATCTGTGTGGTAGAAGTAGAACTTAAGTATCTCCGGAGCCTGGAGATAATCATGGAAAATAAGTAGATATGCCATGTGCTGATTAATGATGATAACAGTAATCAACACATGAAGGTGGTGAGTATGTAGGTCTTGAAAACAAAATGACTATAAGAAAATGAGATGGGTTCTTAGATACTTGGATCATTTCATAATTCCCTTGAGAAATAAGCATTTTTTCAGACTTTTTGAAATTGATTTTGAGAAAGGCTACCTAAACTTGTGTTATAACATAGAGTCATAGAATTTTGAGTTTGAAAGTGAGGAATTGCTTTAGGACTAATTTTTTAAAACATTGGAAAATTGGCTCATTATTTACATTACAAAAGTGTTACTACATTGCCTGATCATCTACACTGTTGCCGGGCAAGTTTCTAAAACACTGACTTCTACTGGGACTGATTTTAATTATCTGGATAATCCACTTGATGGGTTCAGCTCAGCTCATTCCCTGCTGATGCTTTGAAGCAGTATATTTGAGTTCTCTAGAGAAGTGAGATATAATGGTGTATGTGTGTGTGAGAGAAAGAGAGAAAGGGCGAGAGAAAGAGAGAGAGGTGAGATGAGGTGAGGTGAGATGATACACCAGAAGACCCAGTGGTATAGTTCTGGTCTAAAAACCAACAGGCTTGGCATCCAAGAAGAGCCAATGTTTGGGTTCAAGTCTGAAGGCCAGAAAAGACCAACATCACAGGTCAAGCAATCATGCAGGAAGAGTTCCTTCTTACTTAGTCATTTTTGTTCTTCTCAGGTCTTTGGTAGATTGGATGAGGTCACTAACTAATGAGAACAATCTTCATTACTTAGTGTATTGATGCAAATGCTAATGTCATCCAGAAACACCTTCATAGACACACCCAGAATAAAGTTTAGCCAAGTATCTGGGCACCCCATGGCCCAGTAAGTGGTCACATGACATTAACCATCACAATTCGTAAAAGGACCTCAGTTTGACCATGTGAATGTAGTTTACTATTCTAGAACTTTAAAAAGTTTTATCATAGTACATCTTTTAAGTAGGCAGCCAATTTAAAAACTAGAGAAAACCTTTAGAACCCTTGCATCTTTCTCAATATTTCTGTCCAAAACAGAAAGCTAACTCACTTGTTATTAACTTTTGACGGCTCGTTAAAGAAAACATGCTTCCTTTATTTTCTAAATGCCTAACTGACCTTCTGCAATCAGACTTGGCTCCTGCTTGGCTACATTTTATGACAGCCATTTTATGTACCTAATGCTTTTCTGTCTGACCTGATGGCAGTAGATTGATGGGACTATTTTAGTATGAGGCCAACTATCCTTCATAAAAATGATATTGAGTGAGATTCTTTTTTCACTGATGTCATGCATTTTGTCTAAAATCATCCCTAGCTGGCAAGAGTGACGCACCAGTTAGTTTCATACAACCCAGAAGCACTCCCACTCTGGTATTAAATTCCAAAATGCAGTTACCACTGGGGTAAAAAGAACAGGAAAGAAAGAAGCTGGCTTTAAATAGTCCTGTTTTTCTGGTGGGGCATGAGATTTTGTAGCTCCTATCTTCTGCCTTTGTCAACGTTAATAAGACAAATCAGCAGCATTTGTTTTCCAGCCCATATAATTTCTCAAGAAATAAATGCTTTTTGGTCACATGTACACAAGGAAAATAAGTAGGTATTCATGATATTTGCTATTTTCCATCTTAATTTTTGTTGCCAACAGCACCAAAAGGCCAAAATTCCATATCTATATAACATACATGCCCAATTTTAATAATGTTTTATATATATATATATATATCTACAAATAAATTAAGATTTTATTTTTTGAGTAATCTCTACACCTGATGTGGGGTCAAACTTACAACCCCAAGATCATAAGTCACACACTCTACTGACTGAGCCAGCCAGATGCCATTATTTTATATATTGTAAAATTTATTTTGTATGCTATTTATAAGAAGTTCTCTCCACATCATTTGATTCATGCAATAATAGATTCATAACCTTTAATTAGATTTCTTAATCCCTTCATTCATCAGCTAAGAGTAATTCAGTATTTACTTGAGCACCAGTTCATTTCATCTTAGAGGAGTTTTGTTAGAAAAGTCTTCTTCCTCTTTTTTTTTTCTTAAAGATTTTGTTTATTCATCTGACAGAGAGATCACTAGCAGGGGGGACAATGGGGAGAGTGAGGGAGAAGCAGACTCCCCGCCCGAGCAGGGAGCCAGTTGCGGGGTTCGATCCCAGGACCATGGGATCATGACCTGAGCCGAAGGCAGATGCCTAAACATCTGAGCCACTCAGGCGCCCCTCTTCCTACTCTTCAAAAAAAAAAAAAAAAAAAAAAAAAAAAAAAAAGTCTGCCTGTAGTTTCCATCCCTTGGCTCATATTTTTGTCTTTGAAAGTCATGTGTGGTACTCTTGCAGATATTAATAATGGTGTGGTCATCCATTCCCTTTATCTTTTTGAAACATTCCTGCTTCTTCCTTTTCTACTTCTTCATGGTGAAATGACACTCTAGGTATTAATGAGACTATTTATCAAGATCATTTATGGGATCATTTATTAAATGTTTTCTGCCAATTACTACACTAAAGTCTGTACATTCATTGTTTTATGTATTCATTTGATAGATACTGACTGGCTACTATATGTTAAAAGGCTGGGGATGTATCTGTGAATAAAACAAGACAATACTTACCACCCTTATGGACATTACTGGTGGCAAGTTAGATAGAAGGTAGTAAGTGCTATAAAAAAAAATAAGTAAATCTAAGAATAACTTCATGTTGAGTACTATTATCTCCATTTTATAGGCAAGGACTCTAAGACTCAATTAATATTGAGTAATAGTAGGCTATATGGATGGAGGTATTGAAGAAAAAATTAAATATAAGTATGTGTAATTCTAGAAACTGAGCATTTAGTGCTGTGTTCTGTTATTTTTCAGGAAATTGAAAGTATTCCTAGTCATAAGAATGGAGATCTAGGGCAGTGAGCAGAAAAGTAAAATGTAGTAGTTATAAGAGAATTTAGCACATCTATTCACTCTCATTTTACAAATGAGGAAACTGATCACCCAAAAATTTGGGTAACATGGTTAAAGTCACACAAGAACCTGATTACCATAGTGCTTTTCTCTACTAGCTTATTTCCTGTAAATAGAAACAGTGGAGAAGTTGTCTGATAGCAAACTCCCAGTTCTTCACAGAACCTGAGTATATAAAGAAATTATCCTAGATAATTCAAATTTAAGTTAGCATTTTCATTTTAATGCTCCCTTCTAAAAATATAATTCACCCTATAATTCCTGTAGCTGACACGCAATGTTACATTAGTTTCAGGTGTACAAATTTGTGATTCACTATATCTATGGGTTATGTTAAGTTCACCTTAGGTGCACCTATCATCTGTCACCATACAGTGCTATTACAATATCAATAACTATGTTCTTTATGTTGTGCTCTTAATAATTTGAGATTATTTTATTGCATATATTCCCCCAGTCTCCATTTATGCTCCTTCCTTCCCCTACCCAACTCAGACCCAACTCAAGATGGTTTTTAGAAATTAGAGGTCAGCAGATGCCTGGGTGGCCCAATTAGTTAAGTGTCTGACTCTTGATTTCACTTCAGGTAATGATCTCAGGTTTGTGAGATTGAGCCCCCATCTGGCTATGCACGGGGTGTGAAGCCTGCTTAAGATTCTCTCTCTCCCTCTGCTCCTCCCCACCACTCACACATACATGCATGCTTGCTCTCTCTCTAAAAAAAAAAAAAGAAAAGAAAAGAAAAAAATTTAAAGTCAAGGTTATGAGAAGGGAATCTATATTCAGAACTTCCTAGAGGGTCCCATTTAACAGCTGTAGTTATAAATCTGTCCAGTTGTCTTGGGACAGCCATGTTTAATAGGTCATTCGGCTGAAATGCGTGGCGGGACTAGGAAGATAACTGTGCTGCTGAGACAACCTCATCTATCAACATATCTCACCATCTGTGCTGAACATCAGAAGAATGTTAGAGTGATATAGATGTGGCCACTGGGTCTTCTCACTTGAACTCAGGGTAATCTGTTGTCTTATTGCCAATAAAAATGTCCTGTCCAGGTCCCTGAAATAGTCTTGCTGAACACTCTGGCCCTGACAGCAGAATGGGATCAATAATCTGAACAGTAATGGCATTTCTAAAGGAGCTTTTTTTTTTCCTAGAATGGATACAGTGTTAGTTTTCGACCTAAGAAAACATCATATTATATTATTGTTATATATTATTATATACTAATTATTATTATTGCATATTATTATATACTTAAATATGAACTTGGAAACAAGGGCAATTTTTGGCAAATTAACTACTTAAAGATCTTTTTTTATCTTGTCTATAATTAATTAAAACTATGTATCCATTTGAATTAAGAATCTCTGTCCTTCAATATGATGATTGTTACCAGGCTGCAAGAGGAAATTGGGAATTATAACCTATATTTCTTATCAGGAGGCCACTCTCCATTGACATTTTTTAAAGTGTAAAGGACAAGAGCTTATTCTAATCAATATGTTTGTGGATAGAATTACAAATAATTGTTCTACTAAAGCTATTACAGTAGGTATTATTCAGAAGTAAACATTAGTATTTATCCTTGCATATTATCAGAGTATTCATTCTAAATTGCAGCTCCTTTTAGAATAAGTATACTTGTCTTCCAGTGGGCCACTCAGTATCTTTTACTCATGAGGAAAACTTATTTTCATTGAGTTCCTGTTATGTGTCAGGAGACAAGGGAAGAAGGAGAGAGAGGGGGAAGGAAGGGAGAGGAAATGATGAGAGGAGATAAGAGGGGAGGAGTAGAGGAAGAGAGAGAGCAAGAGAGAGAGATTAATTTGGCGCTGTCAGCAATGTTGAATATGTCAACTTTTAGATACCTTTGAGTTTGGTAGGAATAACCCCATTTTTGTAGGGAAGAAAATCGAGACTTAGAAGTTAAATGAGTGGACAAGATTATACCAGTTTCTTATCCTAGTGGCCATTCTAATTATCACAAAGAGAGAAGGTTTAGGAACATAAAAATGTTTCTATACTTGTGATAAGCTCCATTTAATTTTGCTTTATTGTTTTTGTTGTTTTAGGTTTATCCTTTGAAAATTAAATAAACTTAGTAAAATGCCTTGAAAATTATTGGAATTTTTGTGATGAATTTTTAGTACAAATAAAGCTAGCCAATTATGCTCCACTTGGCCTGGAGTTGTTTTCTGCTGATCTACACTTGAGTCGGAAAGACCGGTAGTTGCATGAAGTTCAGTTTATAAACAAGCAGTAGTCTAGTTATAATCTGTCTCAGATTATGAACCATGAAGGTTGAGCAAGAAGGTAAGTGGAACATGTGTGAAGAAGTTTGGACAGGAACCTAGAAGACAATGTTTTCAGCCTTATAGTATTTTGATATTTATCCCATTGTTGGAGAAACCTTTTTTTGTGTGTATGTGTGTGTGTAGGTAAGAATATGTTAGGTGTGGTATTTCAAAAGATAATTGGGTATATTATGGATTAGAAAAGATAGGGTAGATACAGAGGAACCAGTATCCATAACAAAAATGATATGATCATGGAATAAGTAGTAGATTACTAATTAAAATGTACTTATTATGTTTTTGTTATGATGCTATCAGGATATATACATAAGTCCAAACTCATTAAAATGTATACATTGAATATATATAACTTTTTGTAAATTATGTACAACTCAGGAAGTTGGGGGAAAGTAGGAGCTGTTGGGCACATTGAGTATTATAGAGAAGCATGGGGGAGATGTCAAGATTGACTCGTAAGATTCTTATGTTTTATAACAAGATGAATGATATAATTTTACCAAGATGGAGAGAGTTGGAAAAGAATCAACTGTGAAGTAGAAAACAGATCATGAGTTCAGTTTTTGATATAATGGCATGATGTGCTTCTCAAACATAAATATAGCTAAGAAAGCTGAAGAATATGTGAGCCTGGGGCTCAGAAGAGATATGTAGGCTGTAAATAAAAATGAGTGAATCATTTGAGTAGTTTAGATTTATGAATGGAAGACATGAGCATGGAGAATTCAAGTGGAAGAAGTCTCATAACTTGGCTTTGAAAGGGATCTCGAAATGTAATGATTGGAAAAAGGATGAATTATGAAAAGGTGATAGGGAAAAAGTAAATCCAGAGATGGAAGAGGAAAACCCAGAGTGTTGTGTCATCCCATTCCTGGGGAGGAGAATGTTTAAGGAGGGGCCATCAGTGTCAAATAATTCTAGATCAGTGAAAATAATACTCAAAGGACCTTTAGTTTTATTGAGATAGATAGATAGATAGGTTGATTGATTGATTGATTTTTAAAGATTTTATTTATTTATTTGTCAGAGAGAGAGAGAGAGAGCGCACAAGCAGGGGGAAAGGCAGGCAGAGGGAGAAGCAGACTCCCCGCTAAGCAAAGGAGCCTGATGCGGGACTCAATGCCAGGACCCTGAGATCATGACGTGAGCCGAAGGCAGGCAGACATTTAACTGACTGAGCCACCCAGGTGTCCCTTGAGGTAGATTTATTAATTGGTCATTTAGCAACAGATGGACAAATGTAGAGATTAAAGTAAATTAAGAATGAAGTAGCTAAGATGTAAGGAGGTGAGAAAATGAACCCATGTCATATAGTTTTGTGAGGTTAAACTAGTAAGAAATGGGGAGTGATAAAACTTTTAAGGAAATATGAGGTCAAGAGACAGGTTTTTAATAGTTACTTTTTCCAAAAAACATAATTTGTGATCATGAAAAAATAATTTTAATGATGAACAAAGCTATATAGTGAAAAACGCTTATATTTTTATGTCTTTGTCTATACATGGTATTAATAAATTGTTTGTCACTTGCTAATTTTATAGGTGAAAACTGGCATCATAATATTTTAATTGGTACTTCTTTATGAGTGATATTCTGTATCTTTCATATTTGAATAAGTGATATATTTATTTTTCTTCAAACTTCATGCCCTTCAATTTTTATGTTTTTTTCCTCCTTGTTGGTTTGTACAAAAGTACTTTATAAATTAAAGAGAGTGATTCATTGACATGTGTAGCAAATATTTTCCTTCTTGTTATTTAATTTTGACTTTGTTTACGACATTTTGGACAATGCCAACCATTTTCTTTTATGATTCATAAGGATTTATATATTACATACAGAGGCCAGTCACAGAGGTTTAGTCATTTAATTTTAGGATCAAGGTTGGATAGAGAATTTAATAAATGAGGGAGGACAATTAATTGCACAAAACCCCTTAAATGTGGGAATGAGTGACATTTGAAGTGTAGATGGAGGGAGCAAGATGAAAAGTCAACTCCAGAAGGGAACAGAAATTATTTTTAAAAATGAGATAGGTATGTTTAAAGGTTTAAAAATACAAAAGTTACTTGATAGCCCCTCTTTTCTTTGTAATTTTGGAGGCAAAAAGGGAATGTGTGTATGTTGTAGAATGGGGGGTATCAGTGGTTTGAGAAGTTGTCAGTAAACATTGGAAAACAAGGAAAACTACACTGTTAATAAGTGGTCTTATATACTATCTTTAATTTTATATTATTCCATTTATTACAAACAGTAGGAAGAGAAAGATCTGGGTATACTGTCATGGAGAAATGCTCTTAAAATAACATTTGCATATGTACTGTCTCATCAAGAACTGTAATGAATTCTTAACATTAGGGTTTTAAAGGTTGATTAAACAATAGCCCTGTTCTCAAATTAAAAACCAATGGGAATGAGTCATAGAGATTAATGTATATCAGTTAATTAGAGACCAAGTCTTTGATCTGTGACAACTGGACCTCCTAAAACTGGCCCCCAAACCTAGAGTCACAGGCAGGGCTGGACAATAGCAGGACTTTCCTGCTTTAGAAGATGACTTTCAGAATGACAGGAAAACTGTTAGAGCACAGACTGCTCCATAAAAACAAGAGGCTGAGTCACACCTGCTCAGTTCTTCCTCCACCTCACCAGACAGGCCAGTCACTCATTCCCAAGGGAAGGAAGAGAGATAGTGAGACAAGCTGTGTCTTTTCTTTCCATGCTTTTCCCTCCTGGAGATTGGAAATCTCCCTGGAATGCCCCTTTGTGAAATATAAAGAGTGAGAAATATTTTTCTCTCTCTCAAGCCCATTCTGAAGTAGATAAAGAATATTAACTTGACTTTACAGGTGAAGACACTGACCTCAGAGACATCACTTGTCTCATCAGTATCACTGTGCTTATTAGATGTGAAGCTGAAATTTAAATGAAACCAGTTGCTTTGTAAGGTGCTATGGATCTCACAACTGAAAATGCCCAGAAGGAGAACAGAAGGCCTGGATGTTACTGGACAAAGAAAGATTTCTGTGTGGGTGATGAAAACAACAAATGACTTCAAAGGCCTCTTATAGTCCCAGGGCTTGTGCTTTAGAGGCATCTGCATCTCAGAGGGTTCTGGTAGCTTTAAGATGCATTGCGCTTGCAAAATATGTTTAAGTAAAATTTAAAATAATTGGATGTTATTAATAGCTCTTTGTGGAGTGCTTTTTGTGTAACAAACACTGCCCTGACTGTTTGGGTTTCCTGTATTAATTTATTGACTTTTCATAACAATCATATTTGAAAGCTGTTATTATTACTTTATTGCTAAGCACAAACAATTCACTCAAGATCACACAAGCAGTAAGTGGCAGAGAGGGCATTAGAAGGTAGTCTGTATCCTTAACCACTACGGTAAACTTGTTGGATCTTCAATAATTCTTTATTTCAGTAATAAACTTGATTCTTATGGTATAAAGGATTAATTTTACAGAGAGTTAATTAATTAATTCTGTTCTTAAAATTGACAATCTTTAATAAAGAAAAACTACCCATTAAGATGACTGCAAAAGAAAGATTCCCCTCCCCCCCCCATCCTCCTCCTTCCTAAGATAAATAATATCTGGAGGAACCCAACATTATGTAAACCAGAAGAATACAATGATTGGATGGATTTTTCAGTCTGCATTACTATTTTTACATGGAAACAGTCCGATGAAATTTAGTTTTCAGCAAATAGAAAAGTTTAAGATTTCTTTATAAGAATGATTTAAAACCCAGATTAGTTGGGTAGAAGTCGAACTTTCACTCTTCGCAGATAACATGATACTCTGTGTAGAAAGCCTAAAAGACTCCACCAAAAAATTGTTTGAACTGATACAAGAATTTGGCAAAATCTTGGGGTATAAAAATCAATGCACAGAAGTCTGTTGCATTTCTATACACCAGTAATGAAGCAGCAGAAAGAGAAATCAAGGAATTGATCCCATTTACAATTACACCAAAAACCTTAAGACACCTAGAAATAAACCTAACTGAAGAGGTAAAAGATTTGTACTCTCATAGCTATAGAACATACATGAAAGAAATTGAGTGGTGGTTTAGTCAGTTAAGCATTTACCTCTGGCCCAGGTCATGATCTCTGGATCCTGGGATTGAGCCTTGCATTGGGATTCCTACCCAGCAGGGACTCTGCTTCTCCCTCTCCTTCTGCCCTTCCCACAACACCACCCCACCCCCACAGCTCATGTTCTCTCTCTCTCTCTCTCTCTCTCTCTCACATGAATAAAAAATTAAAAAAAAAAAAGAAATTGAGGAAGACACAAAGAAATGGAAAAACATTCCATGCTTATGGATTGGAAGAACAAATATGTTAAAATGTCTATACTACCCAAAACAACCTACACATTTAATGCAACCCCTGTCAAAATAACACCAGCATTTTTCACAGATCTGGAAAAAACAATCCTAAGATTTATAAGGACAGAGAAAAGACTCTGATTAGCTAAAGTAGTATTGAAAAAGAAAACCAAACCTGGTGGTATCACAGTTCTGGAGTTCAAGCTGTGTTACAAAGCGGTCATCATCAAGACAGTATGGTACTGGCACAAAAACATGCACATATATCAATGGAACAGAATCAAGAACCCAGAAATGGACCCTCTATTCTATGGTCAGTTAATCTTCGACAAAGCAGGAAAGATATCCAGTGGAAAAATGACAGTCTCTTCAACAAAGAGTGTTGGAAAAACTGGACAACGATATGCAGAAGAATGAAACTGGACCACTTTCTTACAACATACACAAAAATAAATTCAAAATGGTTGAAAGCCTAAATGTGAGAAAAGAATCCATCAAACTTCTAGAGGAGAACACAGACAGCAACTTCTTTGACCTTGGCCAGAGCAACTTCTTACTAGACATGTCCTGGAGGCAAGGGAAACAAAAGCAAAAATGAACTATTAGGACTTCATCAGGATAAAAATCTTCTGAACAGTAAAGGAAACAATCAACAACACTAAAAGGCAGCCTTTGGAATGGGAGGAGCTATGTGCAAATCATCAATCAGATAAAGCACCAGTATCTAAAAACTATGAAGAACTTATCAAACTCAACACCCAAAAAACAACAACAACAAAGGAGCCTGATGCAGGACTCAATGCCAGCACAATGTTGTTGTTTTTGGGGTGTTGAGTTTGATAAGTTCTTCATAGTTTTTAGATATATATATATATATAGATAGATAGATATAGATATAGTCAAGAAATGGGCAAAAGGCATGAACAGACATTTCTCCAAGACATACACATGGCTAACAGACATATGAAAAATGCTCAACATCACTCATCATCAGGAAAATACAAATCAAAACCACAATGAGGTATCACCTCATACCAGTGAGAACAGCTAAAATTAACAATACAGTAAATAACCAGTATTGGTGAGGATATGGTGGGAATACAAACTGGTACAGCTACTGTGGAAAACTATGGAGGTTCCTCAAAAATTTAAAAATAAAGCTACCCTATGATCCAACAATTGCACTATGAGGTATTTATCCAAAGGATACAAAAATAATGATTCAAAGGGATCCATGTACCTCAATGTTTACAACAGCTGTGTCCTCAATAGCCAAAGTATGAAAAGAGCCCATACATCCATCAACTGATGAATGGATAAAGAAGATGTAGTGTTTTATATATATAATGGACTATTGCTCAGCCATCAAAAAGAATGAAATTTTGCCGTTTGTAATAATGTGCATGGAAGTAGACATTTTTTGCTATTATGCTAAGCAAAATAAGTAAGTCAGAGAAAGACAAATACCGTATGATTTCATTCACATGTGGAATTTAAGAAACAGAATGGGTGGACACAGGGGAAGGGAAGAAAAAATAAAATAAGATGAAAACAGAGAGGGAGACAAACCATAAGAGACTCTCAACTCCGGGAAATAAACTAAGGGTTGCTGGGGAGGAGGTAGGTGGGAGATGGGGTAACTGAGTGATAGGCATTAAGGGGGACATGTGATATAATGAGCACTGGGTGTTATATGCAACTGATGAATCACTTTAAATTCGACCCCAGAAACTAATAATTGCTATATGTTAACTAACTTAAATTTAAATAAAATCTAAAAAAAAAAAAAAAATCAAACACCTGTGAAGAAAAAGAGGTAAACATAAAATATTGTTCTGTGGTGAAACCAGGTGAAGTTCATTTACTCTTCCACCTTTTTCTGGAAGACTAATATGGTTTGGTGAAGTGACTATTTCATGTACCTGTTTCTGTTAGTTGGAGGATGCTGTGATAAAGCATTCTAAAACAGTGGCTGGCTAACTAACTCCCATGGGTCAAATCCACTTCCTGTTTTTGTAAATAGTTTTATTGGAAAAGCCACACTCATTTACACAATGTCAATGGCTGTTCTGAGGTTACATTGGTAGAGCTAGTTGTAATAAAGACCACATGTCCCAAAAAGCCTAAAATATTTCCTGTGTGGCCCTACACACACACACACACACACACACACACACACACACACACACACACGAAGAAAAGTCTGCTGACCCCTCATCTAGAGGGTTTTTTCCCCCATCTGTTGAGATAGCTCTGCTTACTTACATACATATTGGGACTTTGAATATTTATTCAGCAGTAGTCATGGTTTGCACTTAAACTCCAGATTCTTCTTAATTCTCCTTGAGATTTGAAGGCCACTGCTTGGTCATGGGATAAGACAGCCCAAGGAATGTTGGTCAGAATTAGAGGCACAGATTTGGGTGCTATGTTTATCATGGAGAGGAGACCAAGAACAAAGAAGTTTTTTTTTTTTTTTTAAATTTTAGCATTCTGGAACATAATGTTCAAAGCAATTGAAACATATGATGCATTTGAAATACCATTTTTTTCAATCCTGAGTGATTTAATTTTATCCAAAATAAAAGAATGTACTAAATTTAATAAAGAATGCCCTGTTTGGTTATAAATATTAATCTTTCTAATAAAATTATCTTTATTCCTCTCATTTGCTAAATTGAACTGATGACATAGATTAAAAGCTTATCCTTTGTCCTTCTATCCATCTTCCCCATTTTCCTGAGAGTTACTCTTTCAAAAAAACAAATTTACTTATGTAATCTTTCTGCATAATAATCTTACTTAACTCTCTTTTTCATATTCAAATCTCTAATTTGGCATGCATGGCCCTTTAAAATATGGCCAAATCTGCCAGTCATTTCCTATTACATTCAAAGGTGAAATTTAAAATACTTGACAACTAGTAAGACATGGGTCCAACTGCAGCAGATGAGAATCATAACCAATGGGTGAATCAGTGCCAATGCATGCCACATAAATAGTGGAATTATTATACTTCTACCCTCTTCCCAGCACTACCAACTCCTTATCTTTCCTATAGCAAAATTCTTTTAATTCCCAAAACATACCAAGCTTACAGAATCATCTAGATGGTCTTCTCCTTGGAGTGACCTCTCTGTCTTACAGTGAAACTCAAGTTTTTCATGTGAGACATTACGCAATAGTTTCAAAGACTTCCTAAATATTTTCTAGTAGGACTTCTACAGATCCCTTAAAGCCTCTGTGACTGTCATTTCTATTTTTCTGTTTTCCTCTTTCTCTTCTCCATTGGAATATGAGCTCCCTGAATGTGGGCAAAGGTTTATTAATCTCTGTGACATCTAGTACCTAACATATTATGAACATTTGAGAACAGCTGTGACCACAGAGGAAAATCAAGGGTGGCAGATTCCTCAACTCCAATCAGCCTCAGTGAAAGGCAGGCTTCTCAAGCTCTTATGGAATAGAAAGAATCTTGTGAACGCAGGCCACTCTGGAAGGAAGCCAACTAAAAGCCCTGTGGCAGAGGACAGAGGGAATTCCTAGGGCACACTGTGATTTCACAAGAAGGCTCTATTTCATAGGTTTCCATAGAGAATGCTGATCTTCTGGCCCTCACAAAATACATCAGTGAAAAATGAGGCACTGTTAGGCTAAATCATGAGATCAACTGATCAATCACTTTTTTTTTAAAGGGATGCATTTCCATTTTGTTTATTTATTTGACACAGAAAGAGGGATCACAAGTAGGCAGAGAGGCAGGCAGAGAGAGGGGAGGAAGCAGGATCCCTGCTGAGCAGAGAACCCAATGTGGGGCTTGATCCCAGGACTCTGGGATCATGACCTGAGCAGGGCAGCAGCTTAACCCACTAAGCCACCCAGGCGCCCCTGATCAATCACTTTCAATGGGAAAAGAAATGATTAGTAAAACAGTGAGATAAGGAATTCAATGAGCATATCTGGACACACATGTGTGCCATTTCAGAGGAAGACTGCAAAGTTTTAACTCCTTGAGAAGGGAAAGAAAATAGGTTTAGTTTTTTCAGGACTCTGACTCTGTAATGCATTAGCCTTACCAACTATGGTGAATGTAGATTAGAAATGGTTCTGTTATCTGTTCAGAATACCTGAAAGCTCTATTGTCTTCTGCTGTCTTATCAAGACATGAATGTAAATCTTTATTTTTTAAGATGATTTGTAGATACTCTCAATTTAATATTCTTGGACCCCTTAATTTGTTTTATTTGTTTAATGGATTAGTTTTTAGAGCAGTTACAGATTCACAGCAAAGTTGAGACAAAGGTACATACATTTCCCTTAATCTTACTCCCACACACATTCATAGTCTTTCCATTATCAACATTCCCCACCCAAATGGTACATTTATTACAACTTATAAACCTACATTGATAAGTCATTATCATCCAGAGTTCATAGTTTAGCTTATGGCTCACTCTTGGTGTTGTACATGCAATGAGTGTAGAAAAGTGTGTAATTACAGAGTCATACTGTGTCATACAGAGCATTTGCACTACCCTGTGCTCTGCCTATTCATTGCTCTTGCTTTCTCTCTGCTAACCTTTCACAAACAATGATATCCTTACTCTCTTCATAGTTTTGACTTTTCCAGAATGTCCTGTAGTTGGAATCAGTATGTAGCCTTTTCAGATTGTCTTCTTTCACTTAGTAATGTGCACTTAAGTTTCCCCCATGTCTTTTCATAGCTTGGTAGTTCATTTCTTTTTAGTGAGTTGGATTATAATGTAGGGGTATATGTGCTTTTGTAAGAAATTGCTAACTACCTTCCAAAGTGATGGTATTATTTTATATTTATATCAAGAATGAGTAAAATTTCCTATTGCTCCACAATCTTGCTCTTATAATATACACATTCCCATCACACCAATTTTTTCTTTATTTTTAGTTTTTTTGGGGGTTTTTGGTACATATTGTTTTGTTACTCTGAATATGTTTTGTGATTTTTTTCATGTACATAATTAAATATGGTTCTTTTATAGCTTCTGGATTTTCTTTGATCAGAATCTTTCTCTGAAGAAAAAAAAAGAAAAAATTGTTTTCTCTGAAACCGGGAGAGTACTGCTTATTTTTTTTTAAACCTTTATTCATTTAATCCAATCAGAAAATTTTTTTTAATTAGATCTATTCAGTATGAGATACAGCATATTTTCTTTAAGGTAGATTCTCAAGTGTGCCTGCAAGAGTTATTAAATAAATAATCATTTCCTAATGAAATAACAATAAAGCTTCATATATTAAATTTTACATTTTGAAATTAATTACATTCTGTATACTAGTATATAATTTTAGACTTTCTCTTTAGTACCACTTTTGTTAGTAGCAGAATACTTTTATTATCATTTTAGTGAACTTTAATAACTAGTAAAACATGCCATACTAATTATTATTTCCATAATTTTTGGTTAAATATTGTTCATCCCTAACAACTTTAAGATTTTTTTCTAATTATAAAATTGAGTTTCTAAATATTAATTTTTGAAGAGTTGAAATTTTAATGATATTAGATGTTACAAAAATAGGAAATGAATTTTTATCAGATTTTTATATCTTTCCATAAAGATTACTTTATGAAGATATTGTATTTTTATTGAACTATTAACTATGCATTGTAGTTTTGTTAGCATATTTTTATGTCTAGCTAATTATTGCTAGTATAGAGAAAAGCAATTGTTTGTATAATTCAAATTCCTTTTTTCAATATTTTAGCTTTTTCCAGAAGAGATATGCAATAATTTTATCGACACAAAATAATTGATAACTTCCTCTCCATTACTTATGTTATTTTCTCAACTTATTGTATTTACTCTAAAATTCTAAAATCTAAAATCTCTAAAACACTGCTGTATGGTAGTAATTATAATAAGTAGCCTTCCCTGTACTTGATGAGATTAGTTTGTTATTTTACTACTTAGAATGAAATTTAAAATTTTTGTCTTTAGCATATTTACTTATTTTTTCTTTTTACATTGTCATTTTAGTAAGCATTAGCGCTCATATCTTCAGATCCAAATATACAAATTAAAGAATGTGCGCACGCGTGCACACACACACACACACACACACAAACTCACAAACTCACATTAGAACATATAAAATGAGATGTGAAATTAGGAGCCTAAGTGCTGAACTTACAGTTTGCTCTATCGTAAAGGATACTTTTAAAAATGATGTTGGGATCTGGCTCAACATGGCAACCTAAACACACTACTTTAGCCTTACTCCACCTACTCCTGCCTCCAAACCCATCAAACTGACTTGCCAGTTCATTTAGAGTAAAAGCCACAGTCTTTACAATACCGTACCAGACTCCCACTTATATCTCCCCACCTATGTCCTGTTGCCTCTTTCTTCTCTGACTTTAGCCCAGCCACAGTGGTCTTCCTACTGTTCGTCAAAAGATCTGAGTTACATTTCCACCCCAAGGCCTATGTACTTAATGTTTCCCTTGCCTGAAACAGTCTTCTCCCAGATACCTTCCTCACTGGATTCTTTACCTATGTCTAGCACATTATTACCTTCTACTAGGATACATAATTTTCTTATTCACTGGGTTTATTTTTTTTTCTAGTCTGTGCTAGAAGATAAACTCCAGGATAGCAGGGATTTTTATCATTTTGTTTATTGCTCTATCCTCTGTCCCTGGAAAAACATTTAATTAGCACCTAATAAAATAATCTTTAAAAAGCTGGAGAACCCCTAACCCATATTTTGGCAGGTAAAATTTTTTTTAAATTTTCCCTCTTAGAATCTGGAATAGTCAGAGATCAGAGATAGTGTATCTGGGAGATAAAGGAAGTTTCACATCATCAGCCAAATAAGTATTTATATGATCTCAGAACAGCTGAGCTAGTTCCCTTGCTCTCACCAGCCTCATTCCACCCCGGCCTCTTTGAACAGCTGTCTCTTCCTTTGTCTCAAAACAAAGCTGTGGAGAGAAAGAGGGGCCTAATATGTTAGAGTAAAATTAAAAGCTAAGAGTTCTAGAGATCTCCATGAAATATGAGGATGCATGTGGGGATGAGTCATGTGAGAACCAGAAAAATGAGATGTACTTGAAGATTAGGGTATTAAAATGCAACAGTGCTGATAATGAGCAGAGCCAAATGAGGTTACAGCCTAGGAGGTGGCCCTAGGAGAGGGTGACTGAGATAATGGGGAGGTGGATGTTACTGCCATTTGCTCACTGATCATTACTTACAGAAATGTTGAATTTACCAGGCTTTCTGTGTTTTTAGTTCAGGTGTTCTCATATCTCAAAGAAAGAAAAAAAAAAAGGACATTTGTCATTTGTACAAATCACTTATTCAGCCAGAAGAGAACATTAATAAAAAAAAAAAATTACAAATAAAGCTTTTGTCTCCCACAATAGAATCTTAGTTCTGAAGATATGCCAAAAAACTCATAAGATGTAACTACGTTTAATATGGTTGTCTCAAGAGATTATTATAGCTTGACAATTCCATTTTTACATTTTTGCAGTTTTTATGGCAGGCTGGATTATGTGGCAAAACAATTGAAAAAAGCAGTGGTGGAAACTCCAGTGGGAAAATTTCATTTTTAAAAAATGTTGCATAATTTTATGATTTCTAAATAGACAAGGGGTTTTCTTGGCTTATAATTTGCTACTGTACATTTTGAGGCAATATCATAGCTCTAACAGTGCTAATACCTTATATTTCTATAGTTGCTTTGAAGATTACAAATGCTTTCATGTGCATTAGGCAATTTAATCCTCCTTGCTCGGAAAATGCATGATAGCCATCAGTGAATATGTGTCCAGATGGCTGAAAATGGATATCAGCCACCAAAATAAGCACTAGACTGGTGGCCACCAAATGCAGGCTCACGGGCCCTTAGAAAGCTTAAATGAAAATTTCAAAGGTCAGAAATGAAATTAAACAATTACACACATATATCTATTCATCTGTGTCTATGTATGTACAGTTGCTCTCTGTCCTTATTTTTTTTAAAGATTTTATTTATTTTATTTATGTGTGTGTATATATAAATACATAATATATATACGTATATATATTATACATATACATATACATATACATATATAAGCAGCGGGGAGTGGCAGGCGGGGGGTGGGGTGGGGGAAGCAGGCTCCCTGCTGAGCAAGGAGCCTGATTTGGGACTTGATCCCAGGACCCTGGGATCATGACCTGAGCTGAAGGCAGATGCTTAACAGACTGAGCCACCCTGATGCTACATCTGTCCTTATTTTTAAAAGGATTTTTCCATTCATTAATTTCTTTATTTTTGAGATTTTTTTTAATTTACTTGACAGAGAAATCACAAGTAGCCAGAGAAGCAGACAGAGAAAGAGAGGGAAGCAAGCTCCCCCGCTGAGCAGAGAGCCTGATGCAGGGTTCGATCGATCCCAGGACCCTGAGACCATGACCTGAGCTGAAGTCAGAGGCTGAACCCACTGAGCCACCCAAGTGCCCCCCCATTCATTTATTTCTTAAACAATTATTTATTTGGTATTTATTGTATTGCAATGCTATACATTGACTGTGAGGCAGCAAAAATGACCAGTGTAACCCTATTCTTTTGGAGGATTTAAACAAACACACAAAAATGTTTTATCCTATGTTTTTATCTTTATCAAGGTATAATTCATATACAACATATTGCACACATTGAAACTCTTGAGGAGTTTGAGTATATGCCTAAACTGATACCATCACCATAGCCAGAGTACTAAACATACCTATCATTTCCAAAAACATCCTTGTGTTTATACATGTTATGTGTGTTTTAGTGAGCATACTTAACATAAGATCTGTCTTCTCAACTTATTTTAAAAATTTTAAACTTTATTGTATTGTTAACTATGGGGACTATGTTATTAATTATAGAGCGGATCTCAAGAACTTAATTAAATATGCATCTTGCGTAATTAAAACTTTATATCCATTGAAAAGCAGTTCTCCATTTCATTTCCTATCATGCCCCAGCAACCATCATTTTATTCGTTCTTTCTATGAGTTGAACTTTTTAGATAACTTGTATGAGTGGAATCATGCAGTATTTGTCCATCTGTGACTGGTTTATTTCACTTAGCATAAGGTTCTCCAGATTCATCCATGTTGTAATAAATGTTAGGATTTCTTTCCTTTTTTTTTGTATGTATATATACCATATTTTAAATATTTATTTATTTATTTATTTGAGAAAGAGAGAGAGTATCAGAAGAGGAGTGGGCAGAGGGACAAGCAGACTTCCCTTGAGTGGGAAGTCCAATGTGGTGCTCGATCCCAGAACCCTGAGATCATGACCTGAGCTGAAGTCAGACACCTAACTGACTGAG
Source organism: Mustela nigripes (assembly GCF_022355385.1). Classification (NCBI taxonomy): domain Eukaryota; kingdom Metazoa; phylum Chordata; class Mammalia; order Carnivora; family Mustelidae; genus Mustela; species Mustela nigripes. The sequence continues at coordinate 63,351,510 of NC_081557.1, read as the reverse complement.
CCAGCTAGGACCCCCATATTTTCTTTATTCATTTGTAGTGGATTTGTAGTTTGTTCCCATATTTTTATTATTATGAATAAAGCTGTAATGACTTATTATATAATAATTAATATAATATAATTATTTCAATTATTTTGAAAATATATTCAGAAGTGAGATTGTTGGATCCTATGAGACTTCTATTTTTGATTTTTTGAGAAACCTGAATTGTGGCAGTTTCTCTATTGTGACTGCACCTTTCTGCATACCTACCAACAGCATGTAAGTATTCCAATTTCTCCACATCCTCATTGTACTTATCTCTTGCCTTTTTCATAAGAGCCATCCTAATGGGGAGAAGATGATAGTTCATCATGGTTTAGATCTGCATATCTATGATGGTTAGTGAGGAAAATCATCTTTTCATATAACTGTTGTCCATTTGTATTTCCTTGCAGGAGTGCATATTTAAGTCTTCTGCCCTTTTTTTATTGAATTGTTTGGATATTTTGCTGTTGCATTATGTGAGTTTCTTATATACTTTGGATATTATCCTCTTATCTGATAAGGGATCTGAAAGTACTTTCTCCCATTCCATAGTACTCCTTTTCAATCTGATTTTTTTTTTTTCTGTGTAGAAGTAAAGTCTAATAATGCAGTAAAGAATTCTTTCTTTTTTTTTGCTTATTTTCAAAAGTAAGATAGTCTTAATTAATGATCATATATTTTGCTAAAATTGGAAAAAATTTAGTTGCCAATGTTCTGTTGACTCTAAATTATTTAGTTACCATAATGATGTTTGCAGTGTTACAAGGCTTCCCCATGATGTGCCTCTACCTTTAAAGATACTATCCCTGAAGGAGTAGCAATGAGTTTAAAAGCTAGCTTGATACCTACAGTGAGACTTGTCCTTTTCTTTTACATAAAAATAATCACTTCTTATTACATAACCCAGTAACTATCAAAAAATTACAATACATTTATGTTCCAAATTACAATGCAGAATATAGTTAACATTTATAGTAGTGTTTGAGCTTGCAGTGTGTTAAGATGAAATAAAGTAAGGATGAATGAAAATATCAAAGAAAGCATGTAGTATCATTCACACTCTAATCCAAGGCACCTTAACTCTTTTTGGTGTTTCTTCAAAGATACATAAACAGTGATAATCTTTTTAATAGCTAGACCCAGTATTTGCCCTAATTTACTTAATTCCAAAAGCCATGATCATCTGAGTCCAACTTATCTTTCTTCTTTCATATTTTGAATGACTTATTCATGTTTAAGACACAAAGCAGTTTTTTCAAGTGTCTTTCATTTATTGTACCTCACTTGTGGTTTATGTTGTCAATCTCATTTTACCAGGATTGTTGAGAAATACCCACAAGTGTGTGTTAAGTGATATCTATTCCCTTGTCTTGATAAAAGTCATAGAAAAGATTGATTTGCTGATTTAAGACATAACTAATTTCTGAATTAATATAATTAAGATGACAGAGTGATAAATAAAACAAATAGAACTGCCTCTAGTTTTCCTGAATGATTGGGCTAGTGCTAACATAATGCCTCTAGAGGGAAAAATTAAAGGCAACTGGATGAAATAGTGAAAATCTTTCAACCTTGTTTGGGTGGCATTTGCTTTATTGACTGGCAAAATGGTATAAATCAAGGAAGAAGAAACTCAGCAGTAATTTAAAAAGGAACAAACCTTAACTCAAAGGAGTCAAGATCCAAATTGGTTGATCTTTAACCCGTTAATTGAAATAATGGATGATCCTAAAGGTAAATTGAGCACCCAACAGAAACATGAAAAGAATTAAAGATTGCAGATAAAAGTGTAAGGAAAAAACTGAAACACATCAGGCTGAGGTACTAATAATTGTGTAAGGCACACAGTTGTTTTAGACTACACTCATGGTCAGAAGTGGTAGCTTTCATAAGAACTCATGAGTTTTGAATTATATGTGTTTATATATCTAAGATTAGAACCATGTTGCTTAGGTTTACATAAATGATTACGCATGCAGTATTTATAAATCTAAAAATAAGTATATAATACAAATATATGATTTGTAAAGGACAATAATTGTTAAGAACGTTCAATGTAACACCCCCTTCACACACACACATACACAGACACATGCAGAACCTGTAATGATTTAGAACTTTCTAAATAAGCCATAGGCCTTGTCTATGGGTTGATGGGGGAAAGGGCAAAGTTTATAGAGGTTTAAAAAGGTGAAAGGATCCCTTCATATAATCCAGCCCTATAGTTCCTGTAGTTCCTGATGTGTTCATCAAAGACCACTGTTATCCACAGTTCTCCTCCACCACCCCAGCACATTCTGTGAAGCTTTAAAAGTTGATCCAAACAACTTCCAATAATGAAACTTGAATGCTCACGCTTAATTCTCTTTTTCTCCTGAATGTCTCCAAATTGAATAAAGGGATTTTTTTTTCATAAATTATTTAAAGACCAAAAACAAACAAACAAAAAAAATGGAAGAAGAGATGACAGCAACACAAATTCTTAAATGGACAAGTGGTAGAAAGATAGCCATATTTTTAACCAAGAAACAATCCAATACACAATACAGAACCCCCCAAAAGCTCAGAAATTTGTGATGGTAGTTACCTCTGGAAGCCAGGCTTTTAAAAAAGCAGAAGTAATTGAAATTTTGTATAATTCTAAACAAATCCAGAATCCCACCTAGATTCTGGCAGAAAAGTTGAAGTTTATTCAGAGTACAGGGCAAAAAAGAGAATCTCTGGATTGAAGGGCCCAAGCCAGTTGAGATACAGGGCACTATACTTAAATGAGGAAATAAGTAAATGTTCACATGCCAAATGTTAATAGCCTTAGTCTGCTTCCTCACTGGGATCCTAACATGCAGGCAGCCACATCTTTCTCCCTAAACAGAAGAGTGGAATTAACTTCTTCCCTGAGACATGTGAGCAGCCCAGCTTCAGGGATGCCAAGTGAATAGCCCAGTCAGGACTGCCTGATAAGAAATCCACAACAGACAGGCCTCAGCCAAAGGCACAGAATCTCCATTTTAATTTTTTTTAAGTCCCATCATTAAATAAAAAGAAATCATTGCATATCCCTAGACATCTGAGAAAAGCCTCTAACATGGAAGACAAAGTACAAAACCAATAAACATAAAAGGCTATTTGGAAGAAACAGAGACTCTTCAGGGAGATGAAAAGTTCAAATAAAGAACTAATAGTAATATCTTCAAAGACATGATAAGATATTGCATCTTTGAAAATAGAAGAAAAGACCAAACAAATAAATAGAATAAGAAAAAGTCTTAGAAATAAAAGTCTATGTAGCAATAGAAGTAAAACACTGAAAGAGGAGATACGAGAAGCAAATTAAGGAAATATATTTAAAAATATGACTAAAAGGCAAAGAATGGTACATAGAAGAGAAAATATAAGAAAACTAGAGAACTGATTTTGATACACAAACGTTTAATAAGAATTTGAAAAAGAATAGAGAAAATTAAAGGAATAAATCATTAAAACCATGTTTACCATATTAAAAGTTTTCCCAGAACTGAAGAATACAAATTTCAAGGTTAAAATGGCCTGCTGAATACCTCAGTGGGTGGAAATCACCCCCACCATACTGAGGCACATTTTTTGTCAAATTTCAGATAACTGGAGAAAAAGAGAAGATATATCAAACTTCCAGAGAAGGATGAGAGAGAGTTGGGGGCAGGTAGAAAGAGCACACAGAGAGAACTAAAAAGAATGGAAATCAGGTGGAGCTAAGATGGTGGCATAGTTGGAGGACCCTAGGCTTGTTTCATCCCTTGAACACAGCTAGATAACTCTCAGATCATTCTGATTACTGGAAAAATCAAACCTGAGGACTGACAGAACAAATTACACTCAACTAGAGGGAGAGAAGAAACCACTTTGAGGAAGGTAGGAAATGCAGAGATTTGGTTTGGGGGAGAAACTGATGTAAAGTGCTGTGGAAGGGAAGGAGCCCTGATCACAGAAAGGCAGGAGAGAGTAGAGCATGTAAGGATAATAAGCACAAGGAAAACACATCCCCAAAGCCATTGTCTTGGAAAATGAGAGACACAGATTTTTGTGAACTTTTGCAACCAGCAGGGTTCAAAGATTGGTTTTAGAGGTCTGTGGCCTTTTCTGGGATAAAAAATATTTAAGGGTACTGTCCTACTCCTGGAGAGAAGGCAGGCAAATACCCTGGGGGGCAAACAGAGGGATCTGAGGATCACCTAAAGTGCACGGTGGGAGGCAGAAAGGAGACTGTTCCTTCTTCTTGGAGTGCATCTGTGAGAAATGGCATTGCCTTTCTGGGGACAAAATAGGTGGCAGGCACCATTTTACTTTCTGCCCCCTCCCTGCCTTAGTATAGGCACGGAGACACCTGCTGAGGCAGCTAATCCCATGTGCCTGCACTCTGGCGTGACTGCCATTGTAGGTCAAATGTGTGCATCAGTCCCAGCACAGCAAGACCCTCTCCCAGAGGACCACCGCAGATTTCCAACACACTAAGTCCCTAACGTTTGGAGTTTTAAAAGTCAGCAGGTTTGGATGGGATAGAGCCCAGTATGCACTGCACTTTTTCAGGCAGGCATTTAACCCAGAGACAGCATGAAAGCAGTGATCTAAGAAATGTCTAGAATGCATGAGGAGAAATTATTTACCTTTTGGGAGAGTCCTTCCATGAACACACCAAGCAAGAACTCCCCTATCTGGGGTCAAAGGAATTGGCTGGTGTCATTTCTCCTCCCCACCCCCAACATAAACCTCAGTAAGCCACATAGCACCAAATAGTGGCAGCCTAAACCACTTACACCAAGTGCCACTCTGACTGCACTCTGCTGGTACTGCTTTTCTCAGGCAGGTGTACCAGAAGACAAGCACAACAGGCCATTCCCCCAGAAAACCAGCACAAACCCCCACATGCAACATGACTATTGACCATAGGGTTCTGCAAAGCTTCAATTCTAGAAGAAATAGCATCAGGTCTCATTTAAAACAGAGACTACAGCACATCTAGTTAAAACTTGCCACACTCTGGCCAAAGTGTGAACACTGTCCACCTCAGGCAAGGAGAACCTCTTCAGATGATTGACCTGAGGGATAGAGCAGACAAAATACAGCAATGGAGTGCACCCAGCTCACACCACAGACACTTCCTGACCTCTTCTTCATAAAGTCATTACTCTCAAGAGCAGGAAACATAACAGGATTTTTTAACACAGGGATGAATACAGATACCTAGACAAAAGGCCAAGATGGATGGTGGAATTTATCCCAGAAGAAAGAACAAGAAAAGATCATGGCCAGAGATCTAACCAAAGCAGATATAAGTAATACGCCTGATATGAAATTTAAAACAACAATCATAACGATACTTGCTGGGCTTGAGACAAGCATAGAAGACATCAGGGAGACCCTTCCCTCAGAGAAAAAAGCTAAAAAATATTCAGGCAGAAATGAAAGGTACAATAACCAAGATTCAAAACCAACTGGATATAAAAACTACAAGGATGGAACAAGCAGACGAATAAATAAGTGCTATAAATGATAGAATTATGGAAAACCATGAAGCTGAACAAAAGAGAATAATGGTGGATCACAAGAGTAGACATAGGTAACTCAGTGACTCAATCAAATATAACATTAATAACATAGGAGTCCCGGGAGAAGAGAGAATAAAGGGGGCAGAAGGTTTGTTTGAGGAAATTATAGCTGAAAACTTCCCTAATCTGGGGAAGGAAACAAACATCCAAATCCAAGAAACACAGAAAACTCCCATCAAAGTCAATAAAAACAGGCCAACACTAACACACATTGTTCTTAAATTTTCAAAATATAATGATAAAGAAAAAATATCCTAAAATCAGCAAAACAAAAACAAGTCCCTAACTTATTAGGGAAGACCCACAAAGCTGTCACAGATTTCAGAGAAATCTGCCTTGGCAAAACAGAAGAGAGTGGCATGATATAGTCAACATGATGAATGGGAAAAATCTCCAGCCAAGAGTACTCTATCTAGCAAGTTTATCTCTGAGAATAGAAGGAGAGAAAAAGAGTTCCCCAGGAAAATAAAAACAAAAACCAAAAAAACAAAAACAGTCCTGCAAAAAATATTAAAGGGGATTTTTTGATGGGAAGAAAAGATCAAAATTGATAAAGACAGAAAGGAATGGAGAAAATATCCAGACAAATCAGGTAAGAAAGTGGCACTAAATTATATCTGTCAATAATTGACTCTGACTGCAAAATGGACTAAATACGCAAATCAAAAGACATAGGGTGTCAGAATGTATTAAAAAAAAAATAAAACTACCAAGACTCATTTATATGTTCCCTACAAGAGACTCATTTTACCTTATTTATTAATTTTATTAATTATTTGTTAATTTTATTATTAATTTATTTTTAAAGTTTTATTTGTGTGTGTGAGAGAGAGGGTGAGACCACATGCACAAGCAGGGGCAACAGCAGGCAGAGGGAGAAGCAGACTCCCTGCTGAACCAGAAGCCCAATGCAGGACTCAATCCTAGGACCCTAGGATCACGACCCAAGCTAAAGGCAAATGCTTAATCAACTGAGCCATCCAGTCAGCCCCAAGAGACTCATTTTAGACCCAAAGATACCTGCAGATTGAAAGTGAGGGGCTGCAGAAACATTTATTATGCAAATGGACATAAAAAGAAAGGCAAAGTAGAAACACTTAATGTCAGACAAACTAGATTTTAAACCAAAGACTGTAACAGGAGATAAAGAAGAACACTATATAATAATAAAGTGGCCTATCAAGCCAGAAGATCTAACAATTTTAAATATTTATGGCCCCAACTTGGGAGCACCCAAATATATAATACAATCATAACAAACATAAAGGAGCTCATTGATAATAATACAATAATAGTAGGGGACTTTAACATCCCACTCAGAGCAATAGATCTTCCAAGCAGAAAATCAACAAGGAAACAATAGCTTTGAATGACACACTGGACAGTTGACTTACGAGGTGTATTCAGGATATTTCATCTTAAGCAACAGAATACACATTTTTTTCCAAGTGCATATGGGATAGTCTCTGGAATAGATCACATACTAGGTCACAAATCAGGCCTCAGCAAGTACAAAAAGATTGAGATCATACCATGCAACTTTTTTGACCACAACACTATCAAACTTGAAGTTAACCACAGGAAGAATTTTGGAAAGACCAAACATACATGGAGGTTAAACAGCATGCTGCTAAAGAATGAATGGAACAACCAGGAAATTAAAGGATAATTAAAAAAAAAATACATGGAGACAAATGAAAATGAAAACACAATGGTCCAAAACCTTTGGGCTACAGCCAAAGTGGTCATAAGAGAGAATTATATAGCAATACAGGCCTACCTCAGAAGCAAGAAAATTTTCAAATAAACCTGAAGGAGCTAGAGAAAAGAACAAAGTCTAAACCAAGCAGAAGTAGAGAAATAATAATTAGAGCAAAAATAAATGATATAGAATCTCAAAACAAAACCCCAAAAAACAGTAGAACAGATCAATGAAATCAGGAAAGGGTTCTTTGAAAAAATTCATAAAATTGATAAACCCCAGAGTTATCAAAAAGAAAAGAGAAAGGACCCAAGTCAATAAAATCACAAATGAGAAAGGAGAAATAACAACCAACACCACAGAAATGCGAACAATTATAAGAGAATATTATGAAAAGTTATATGCTACAAAATCAGACAATCTGGAAGAAATTAATAAATTTCTAGAAACATGTAAACTACCAAAACTATAGAAATAGAAAACTTGAACAAACCAATAATGAACAAGGAAATTAAATAAGTAATCAAAAATCTCCCAAAAAACAAAAGTTCAGGGCCATATATCTTCAAAGGGAATTCTACCAAACATTTAAATAAGAGTTAATACCTCTTCTTCTCAAAGTATTCCAAAAAATAAAAATGGAAGGAAAATGTCCAAACTCATTCCGTGAGATCAGCATTACCAGACAAAGACCCCTATGTGGATGCAAAAATTCCACAAAAACACTATGAAATTGGATCCAAAAGTACACTAAAAGAATCATTCACAGACAGAGAGAGAGGAAGGGAAGCAGAGAGCCTGCAGACAGAGAGAGAGGAAGGGAAGCAGCCTGATGTGGGGTTCCATCCCAGGACCCTGAGACCATGACCTGAGCTGAAGGCAGAGGCTTTAACCCACTGAGCCACCCAGGCACATACTATTCTTTCAATCTGAATGTTCTTCTTATAGTTTTTAGCTCATCCAATTCCTACTTATCCATCAAATATTAGTGTAGATATCACTTCCTCAATGAATCTTTTCTTATTACCTAAAATAACTTCTGTTTTGTGATCTTATATTATCCTGTGTTTTAAAGCATTGCGTTTGTGTAATTTGTAACTATATAGGAACTGATATTTTTATCTATATAATATCCATTCTTTACAAGATTATAAGCTCTAGTATGTCTGGCACAATGATAAGGACATAGCAGGTCACCTGTTAAATTGTGAGTCATCCTGTGGTGAAATTACCTGTTTTTATAATTCTCTTTCGAACTAAGACATAAGTTCCATGGGGCATAGATTATGTCTGTTTTATTTACCACTGTATTTTCAATGCCTGGTATTTAGTAGTTGTTCACAAAATATATATTATATAAATTCATTTGAATATTTGATCTAAACAATGGTTTGAGAGAAGAAATATCAAAAGGTACTTGAGTCACAACTTCCACTGAAATTATTGCTCATGAAACAGGCAGGCATCAAAAGACAAGCTTCTCTGTAAAGCACTGGGCACAAGCTGCTTCATTGTAAAGTTTGAATAGCAAAGAAAGGGAATCTGTATAGACTAATTTATTCATCACTGAATATTTGTTGTAGACTTGCCATGTATTAGGTCCAAGAAAGACTGATGAGTTCATGGCTGGGAAGAAGTTAGATATGCTGGCAAATGCTATTGTCATCTCATGCAAGACCCCACCTCTCTACCTGCTTCTTTCACAGAGTTATGTATGAACTCAACTCATGCCCTGAATTTTTCTTACCAGTTATCTTGGTTAATTCAACCTCTTCAATCCTTCAAAGTCAGCCTGAGGTCTAAATCTTCTCAGGTCAAGCCCATGGTCTCCCAAAGATAGGGCTTTATTGTTCATTCTTCCTTCCATTACTGTTTTCACTGGGAATACCTACTCCTCTCCATAATACTTTTTTGTTTTTCTTTTTCAGAGATTTTAATCATTTATTTGAAAGAGAGAGCAAAAGAAAGAGAGTACAAGTGGGGGTAGGGTCAGAGGGAGAGGGAGAATAGGATTCCCTGTTGAGCAGCGAACCCAACACTGGGCTAGATCTGGGGACTCTGGGATCATGACCTGAGTGGAAGGCAGACAGACACTTAACTGACTGAGTCACCCAGGTGCTCCTAATTTTCTCTTCTTCAAGTCTGAATTCCCTGTGACTGAATAAGAATCTTGAAACATATTCTAGGTTCAAAACTGGAAGTAACTATTTTCCTAGTCTTCATTTTATCCTGAAGACAATGGACTTATGGGACACTTTAAACAGGGAGACTACAGGAGCAAGTTTCGTATCCCAAGGGTTACTCCAGGAGTAAAATGGTAGTGGATCAAAAGGAAAACCAGGCTAAAGCCTGGAAAGATCAGCTGAAATATCATTACAGTAATTCAGGAGATCCTAAAGGTCTGAAGTAAAGTCGTACTAGAAGAAGAGCAGAGAAATTAAGGGTCCTGCCTTGTACAGCCTGAAGGAAGGTGGCAGAAAACAATGCACTTCTCCTTGTTGAGCTAGTCTTGCAACTAAGAACTCTCTGTTCAAATGGTGGACATTTTAGATATATATCCCCTTTCCCCTGCTTTGTTCTCCCCTTTTTGGCTCCTCAGGAATATTTCCAAAGCTGTAAACATGTCAAAAGATTTGTGTGCATTTTTTTTTTTAAATAAGAAACAGGAAACTAGTGATTTTAAGAAGCCCAAACTCTACTTTCACTTCTTTTTTGATGACTTGCTTCAGAAACATAGAACAGCTCTGTTCAAAAAGGATTTTCAGCACAAATGCTTAATTATCTTGTTATTTATGGCCATTTTAACACTGTTGTAGAGACCTTTCAGGAACTCAGCTGAGGCCATCGGATCATTACCTTTGCTGACAAATTTCCTGACTTCAGTGATGTATATCTGTTGGCTGTGCCCTCTGTTTGTATATATTTCTAAAATGAGATCCTACAGGTCTGAATACAGAGAATTTTTCCTTTCCTGTATGAGGCTGAATTGTCTAGTGCTCCAAGGAAACGGATGTTGATAGAGCCAATCTGTTGAAAGAGCCAAACTTTTAGAAAAGCCTTTCTCTTAGTGTTCACCATATTTACTAGTTGGAGAGTATGTTTAGGAATTTATGCCTCAAAAAGATAAACCAGGAAATATTTCACTCTGTTTCAGAAAGGAAATGGGATGAGGGAACAGAATATTGTGGAGATAACATTTGGTGTGGTCAGACATTGATTAAACACTGTGCACATGTTATTTCATTTAATTTTCATAACAAACTGGCAAAATAAAAATTATTTTCTGCATGAGATGCTCCGAGAAGCCAGGCTACTTGCATGACTAATAAATGTCAGAACCAAGTTCAAATCAGAGTTTTTCAAACTCCAAAGCTCTTTTTCCTTCTGCTTAACTGCAGATGAATCAGGTGGCCAGTGAATACTTCATTTTCAAAAACCATGTGGTTGGGGGAAGAGAAGGATAGAAATAATGGGAACATTAATTTTGCTGATTATATTGGATTATTTTTAAAATTTTTGGTTTGGGACCCTTAAATAAGGAATTATGTGATCCACAAAAATCACATGAATTAACTAAGAATGACTGCCATCTTTAATTGGAATGAAGGGCAAATTATGGTATTGCCATTAACAACATGTGTTCTTTTCATTCATTCTTTCCTTCAAAAAATGACAATTGAGGTATTGAATTTAGCAATATATCTGGTAAAAATCTGGACAGATATTATTGAAGATGATGTAAAAAATGGGAGTTTAGATGTGTTGGTACCTAAATATGAATTTAGCTGAACTCATTAGTTAAATAATATTTATACATTAATATCAACCCAGAAAATGTTTTCAAAAAAATATCTTCAGTGATACATCTGCTATATATTATGGACACCATTTATAAACTTAGCATTTGCACATGACAAAGTATTTTTTGTACATTTTCTCTGTGTTAAAGGAATAAGCTGTAACTCTCAGTGTTATATGATTTACCCAAGGTCACCAGCTCAGAAATGGTGGCATCAAGCCTCAAACCTAGTTATTTTGATTCCAAGTTCCAAATTCTTTACACTCTACTTAGACTACCTTTTTTCTCTCTCTTGGAAACATTTGTATTAGTGATTTGTATGAAGTCATGGAAGTATTGCTTGTCAAATTTGTCCTTTACTAAGCACTGGAAGTTTCAACTTATGAGACTAATGACAGAATCAAAATTAGAAGAAAAAATACCTTCCCAACTGAAATGTTAAACTTAAACTAGAAGTTGAAATTTAGTAATGATAAATATAAACTCTGGCAATTAGGTCCATTTAATGCATTCAATGATCTTGGAGATTCTGTCAAACTTAATGTTTTCTTTTTATTTCCTTTCCTATTTTATAGAATTGAAATCTGCATTTACCTTTGATATCTACTGATTTCATAGAATATTTATATAGGAAACAATGATTTAGAGGCATATAATAGGAGTACTAGTTTTGTTCTGCAAATGAACTGAATGATTACAGCTACTTTGAGGAGAATAATTTGAAAAATTGATGTAGAAGGACATAGGGTTGAATAATGCCTATTGTATACATACTAATTGAATGTGTTATTCTGCTACAATTTGCAAAACTATAATTTCTGTATAATGAATGTTTAACAGCAATGAGAAAATTATAGAATATCAAAGCAGCCATACATTTATAAGTCTAATCTTGCTACTAGAAAGGGCATAACAGTCACATTTGACATACATATTCATCATTCATGAGCATATTTTCAAGATATAGGTTGGTCATATGCTTTGCACAAAATAAAAATATTTATTAGAATATCAAAGGCTGATTTTTTTTTCTGTCATAATCATGATTACAACCTATTGCTGAATAAAGCCAGAGATAATGGTGGCAAGGAAACCAAATGAGCTGTTTCAACTTAAGACATACAGGATTCCATCTGTCTTCCAAGGCAACACAAAGATGAAATTGCTACTAATCCGTTAGACTATTAATTTTGATTTTTTTCTTTTTTATAATGGAGGTGGATTTATTGTCTTTTATGTTCATGCTTCATAAGCTCTCTGACTTTTCAACGGAAAAAGAAACTAAGGTTTTGATCAATTTAAATAATGTAAATGTCAGTGAACAATGTGCTCATTATTTACTAAGTAGTCCATGAGTGCTTACTACCTCTAAGTTTCCATCTAAGTTTGTAGATGAAACTACAGAAAGAAAGAAACAGGCTTGGGGAAATACTGTAGCGTGGTGGCTAAAAAGACAGACTTCAAAGTAGAACAAAGTTAATTTTAGTTCTTAGTTCTACGGATTATCAGGTGAGATGTCAGGCAAGTTACTTATCTAAACTTTTTTTTTTTTTCATTTAATTTAACACAAAACCTAGCACAAAGTAGGCATTCAGTAATTTGATAAATAACTAAATATTACTAGCTCTTTCTCAAGGAACTTGCAATTTGTTTCCTCACACATTCAAAGTAATTTTTTGTTTGTTGGTTGGTTGGTCTGTGAAATGGTAAAAATATCCTTAATTTACTGATGTTAATTTTAGTAACGTTAGTCAAATAAATCAGAAATCAATGTAAAATTTTAAATATGGTAAAAGATTATTACTTTTCTGAGTTGATGTCATATGACGATACCAAACTGGAAATAAATTCCTCAGGGCCTGGGAATTATCTTAAGTACAGCTAAAAATTGGATAAGTCATAGTTTAAGGCCATGAAGCAATAAGTCTAATGGAAAAACAACAACAACAACACATAGACATGGATAAAAAAATGAAGAAAAAAATCTTAATATGTTAAATCTTATATGTTAAACTGTCCTACATCAAAAAAGACATGTAAACACTGGTTATACTTCACTGACACAACTAAGCAAAAAAATCTTAATATGTTAAATCTTATATGTTAAACTGTCCTACATCAAAAAAGACATGTAAACACTGGTTATACTTCACTGACACAACTAAGCAAA
>NC_081557.1:63329749-63338220 GCF_022355385.1 Mustela nigripes | reverse complement strand
CATAACCAAAATTATTTGTAAAAAATTTCCATCTGTGTTCCTACTTCAAATTTTCAATCCAATTTGAAGACTTTTTTTTTTTAAAGATTTTATTTATTTATTTGACAGACAGAGATCATAAGTAGGCAGAGAGGCAGGCAGAGAGAGGAAGGGAAGCAGGCTCCCTGCTGAGCAGAGAGGTCCCTGGGATCATGACCGGAACCGAAGGCAGAGGCTTTAACCCACTGAGCCACCCAGGTGCCCCAATTTCAAGACATTTTAAGACCAATTATGTGAACCACAATGACAGAAAATTACAGAGTCAGATTTTGTCTTAATCAAGTGATGATTTAATTAATTTATTGTGTTTCATGGGCATTAATTTATTTTGTGTATGTGTGTTTCCTGGTAATATTTTGTTAACAGATATAATTGACACAACTAACTGCAAATTTTAAAATATACAGATGATCATTTCTGTTACCCCAAAAACTTTCCAATCCATGTACTCTTAATTTTGTTTTTCTTGTCTTATTTCATTGTCTAGAACCTCTACTAAAATGTTAAATAAGTTATGGTGACAGGAGACATTCTTTTCTTCTTTATAATCTTATGGGGAAAGCATTCAGTATTTCACCACTACATATGATATTAGCTTTAACTTTTTTATAGATGTCCTTTATTAGGTTGAGTAAATTCCCTTCTATTCCTAGTTTACTGAGAGCATTTATCAGGAATGGATGTTGGATTTTGTCAAATGCCTGTATTGTGTCTATTTAAATGATCATATTTTTATTTTTCTGTGTGTTAATCTATAGTATTTAATTTATTTTTGTGTGGCAAACAAATTTCAAGTTACTGTAATAAACTTCAGCAGTTAAGCAGTTAAATGGTTTTTGTTTGATGAGTTTGAAATGCAAATTCATTTTTAAAGAACTGTAAGTGAACTTACAGTAAGTGAACTTAACATCTATTTGCTCATAAATGAGTTGTAAAGAAATTTTTCTATTTCATCTATGTTTCAAATTCGTTAGCATAAAATTATTTATAATGCTCCTTTATGATCCCTTTAATATCTATAGAATTCATAATGATGTCACTTGTCTTATAATTCCTATCGGTAATTTGTGTTTCTCTCTCTCTTTTTTCTTCTTGATCAATCTGGCTAGAGATTTATCAATTTTATGAATTTTCTCTAATAAGAAGTTTTTGTTTCGGGGCGCCTGGGTGGCTCAGTGGGTTAAAGCCTCTGCCTTCAGCTCAGGTCATGATCCCAGGGTCCTGGGATTGAGTCCCACATGGGGCTTTCTGCTCAGCGGGGAGCCTGCTTCCTCCTTTCTCTCTCTGCCTGCCTCTCTGCCTCCTTGTGATTTCTGTCTGTCAAATAAATAAATAAATCTTAAAAAAAAAAAAAGAAGCTTTTGTTTCATTGATTTTTCTCAGGTGTTTTTCTGTGTTCTCTTTCATTGATTTCTGCTTTGATTTTCTTTTTAATTTTTTTCCCTGCTTACTTTTTGTTTCATTTTTTTCTAATTTTGTAAAGTGGAAGCTAAGGCTTTTGATTTATGACCTTTCTTCTTCTTCTTTTTTTTTTTTTAAAGATTTTATTTATTTATTTGACAGACAGAGATCACAAGTAGGCAGAGAGGCGGGCAGAGAGAGAGAGGAGGAAGCAGGCTCCCTGCTGAGCAGAGAGCCCAATGCGGGACTCGATCCCAGGACCCTGAGATCATGACCTGAGCCGAAGGCAGTGGCCTAACCCACTGAGCCACCCAGGCGCCCCGACCTTTCTTCTTTTTTAATAAAAGCATATAGTCCCCTAAATTTTTCCTTAAGTAGTTCTTTATTTATATCCCACAAATGTTGATGTGCTATATATTTATTTTCTTTCACTTCAAACTGTCTTCTAATTTCTATTTTGATTTCTTCTTTAATGTGGTACTATAAGTGAGTTATTAATTATCAAATAGTGAAGGATTTTCATATATATTTCTGGCATTGATTTCTAATGTAATTTCATTGTGGCCAGAAGTATATTTTGCATGACTTAAATTGTTTTAATTCAATTAGATATTAATTTTATCGCCTAGAATATGTTCTGACTTGACAAATATTCTGTGTGGATTTAAAAATGATACATACTGTGCTGTCATTTAGTATAATGTTCTATAAATTTCAGCTAGCTCATTTTGGTTGACTGAGTTCAAGACCTATCTATCTTTATTATTTTTCAGCCATTTTGTTCTGTCAATCACTGGAGAGGGATGTTGAGATTTGGGCCATGGTTGTGAATTCATCTCTGTCTTTTTCAGTTTCATAAATTTTTACTTCATGTATTTTGAAACCCTGTTATTAGGTGCTTAGATGTTTAGGATTATCATGTCCCCTTGGTGACTTGACACATTGATTCATGGTAATATTTTTCATAGTTTTGTGTCTGTTTCAATTGACAAATCTTTTTTTTTTTTTTGACTAAATTTTTTTTCATTATGGTTTGTAACTTCCTACTATTATGCATGCCTGGTAACTTTTTTATTGGATTCTAGATCATGTAAATTTTACCTTTGTGGTGGTGGTTGTGTGTGTATATGTGTGTGCATTCAGTTTTGTCTTAGGGTGAAGTTAGTTGGAAGCAGCATGATCCTTACTGGTCCTGTTTCATAATTTCTTAGGCAGGACTATATCTGTGCTTAGTCTAGAGGTAATTATTCTCCATCAAAGAAGCAAGAGCCTTCTGAGTACTCTACTCAATGCCTGCTAATTTATGAGTTTTTCCAATGTCATTATTATTATTATTATTATTATTATTTTCAATTAGCCAGAATAGAGTACATCATTAATTTTTGATGTAGTATTCAACAATTCCTTAGTTAGGTATAACACACAGTGCTCATCATCACACATGCCCTCCTATGTATGGAATATGTATGTACACATCACCCAGTTGCTCCATCCCCTCACCGTTCTCCCTTCTGTAACCCTCTGTCTGGTTCCCAGAATCTGGAGTCTCTTATAATTTGTCTCTCTCTGATTTCTTCCCCATGCCTATAAATTATATTTTCCTACTCTGGCATATGGGAACATGCACTATTCCATGCCCTGTATACTCTCTGGGTAGTATGCAATATAATCATTTCACACGACATATTACACAACCTCGTAGTTAGCCCACATGCATGTACTGATCAGTACCCTAGTAAATACTTCAGGGAGGACTTCTGTAGATCTCTAGGGTCCTCTTCTATAGTCCTGTATCTTGTAGAGTCTAGCAGCCTTTGTCTCCCCAGACTCCTTGGGCAATGACCTGGAAATTCCCTTAAGTAGTAGGCTAGGGACAGTTATAGGGTCTGTCTTGCTTATTTCCCATCTTTCATGGATCACTGTCCTCCATTGATTTATATACAGTTTCTTGAAAACTACTTTTTTTGTATATTTTCTCTAGTTTTGTTTTTGTTTTGTTGTTTTTTTGTTTTGTTTTGTTTTGTTTTGCTGTTTCAGATGAGAGGGTAAATCTCATCTTTATTACAACAGCTTGGTCAGAAGCCAGAGTTCAACGGCTCTAATTTTTTAATCATTTACTAGTTGAAATAACTATTACATACCAAATCTTGCTTTTCTTTATCTTTTTAATTAATGGCTAAACAAGAAAGTAAATGTTGTTATAAAGATTCTATGTAGGATATAGATGTGGAGTCAATTGAAATGGAATAAAGAGAACGTATTTCTTTCCTAAATATTTTTGAGCTACTTTATTCAGCATTGTAAATTCTTGCTCAAACATGGATCTATCTGGATAATCCAGTATTTTACATGAATCGTGTATTGTATGTGGGAATATGTAGGTACATATTTGTGTATCTGCTTTGCTTAATTTCTTTTTTCTCAGATTTTTAACTAAATATCAGTTGGTTAACATACAGTGTAATATTAGTTTCAGATGTAGAAATGTTGCC
The DNA here is from genome assembly GCF_022355385.1 of Mustela nigripes. NCBI lineage: Eukaryota > Metazoa > Chordata > Mammalia > Carnivora > Mustelidae > Mustela > Mustela nigripes. The sequence goes on along the minus strand of NC_081557.1, from coordinate 63,334,288 downwards.
AGCATTTAGGTGAGAAAGGATATATGACATGAGAGGAAAATGCATAGACTGAGATTCACAGGCCTTGGATTACCGTCATTTTCTAACTATAAAACCATGCTCAAAACATTTAAAATACTACTGTTTCCATTCCCCCACATGTAAAACTAGGTGTGTGTTATGCTTTCAAAAGGAGTATTGTAATTCCTAGAATTCAAGGCTTCTGTTTTAAAATCTAGGTTTGGGGAATTAAATGTAATTTTGTCTTTCCTTATTGAAAAGTTTTCATAGAGGGTTTTTTTGGTATCTGCTTATAAAGCTCTTCAAGGTAGAGTCAAAGTATTAGCTGTATTTGTATCAGTGATGATAGTTTATTAATGGAAAGCATTTAAGTCAAAAGAGCTTGTTTAGAATCATCTCTTCCACTTATTGGGCAAGCCTAAGCAAATAATCTTTAGGTGTCATTTCCTTATCTCTGCAATGAATGCATTAGAAAGATTCTCTTCAGCTAGATCATTCTACAATTCTAAAATTCTTATTCATGCCAAATTGGGCAGCTCTCACCAATATGCTTTTGGTAGTTGATGGATCACATATAATTATCTCAAGTTTGTGGAGGAGCTTCAGAGTCTCATTACTAAAATGGTTTTTCCTGCTGAGCTAACTGCAATATATATGGATATTGGAACAATTTCTCTTGGATATTTATGGAATTACTATTGAAATGTAATTTTTTGGCAGAATATGGTTAAAATTTTATGTAGGTAATTATTATAATATTGTACCCTTCAGACTTATAAAACATACTACTTCAGAAGCAAGGGAAGTTAACTTCACCTTCCTCTTGTTACCACTGAAGACAATAACATTAGCAATATCACCAAAGAGCCCTAGAATATACTCATTTAATGTATTGCATCATGATGCAATTCTCCCTTTACACACTGGAGAAAAAGACTTCCTTCAGGGAAAGTATCATGTCATTCCTGACCATTATCTCTGACACATGTTGTAAATTTGTACCGCCAGGCATTGGGATTTTTGGCATGTTATACCATTGGGAGAGAACAGGCATTGGACCTGGTGGGGTAGATTTGATTAGAGAAGAAGAGAAGGAAATCATTTATTGTGTGCCTGTGGTACGCTTTATGTAAGATAGATCATTTAATACATATGGCAGTGTATATATTTTGTATCATTACTTCCCCATCTTGTCAAATCTTTATTTTATCCTATAAGTATTAAGTTACAGAGCCAAATCTCTCTAATTCTGAAAAAAAAAAAAATCCATTCTACTTTCACTGACTGAAACAGAGTAGGTTCATTCAATCAACAAAAGTGCACCAAAGCTAATATCAGACAAAACCGTTTTCTTTTCTACCTTTCTGAGAGGCCTCCAGGAATCCTTTCTTCCCTTTGTGTCTGGAAGGACAAAGGGTCAGAATTTCTCTATATATGGAGAATACTGGACAATGCTGTGGGTTCTATAAAGGTTTTTGTTGTTATAAAATATGCAAAACTGGGTTTATGACTCCTTATTCAGCTTATCAAAGTCTTCGTTTCTTTATATTTTAAAATTCATTTTAAGCCTTTTATTCTCTCTGTCCCCTTTCTCTAGTCTGTCATAAAATGTATTCAGAATGTTTTTCAGAAAATATCTTTTGTTATTTGTCTTCAGTGACACCAGCTTCATCCATGTCCTGCTGGGGACATGTCTGAATAATTGAATTGTTGTTCTTCTAAGCTGTACTTCTAATCTCTCATCGAATCATAGTATCTTGGAAAGGTTGCTGGAAGTATTTCTAGATCAATGGCTTTTTCAAAGCTGGGAGCATAAAATATTATAGTTAAGATAATTTTTTCCCAAACATTATCTAATTCATTCTTCATTATCTTTTTTAAGGTAGGTAGTCTTACTTCCATTTTATAGGTGAATGAACTCTGTCAACTTTTTAGTTACAGGCTTCCTGACTTCAGTCTGTTTCTCTCAAATACTGAGATAAATTTGAAAACTTCTCAAGGGCAAGGAGATCATCTGTCCTTATTGACTTCCTCCTTGACCATGATTGGCAATAAATAGATTAGGAAAAAAATATATACAATGGTCCTGGGTGGACATTGAACATCTCTGAACTTACATTTATATTTTATAATGATTTAATTGTGAGTATTCTATCTGGCAACATATTAGATTACTGATAAAAGCTGTTTCCTTTCTTCCTGCTCAGTCTTAATTTTGGAGAAATGGGGGGAAGGATTCATTCTCCCAGCTGATGTCTTCTGTGGCATGCTTACTTCAATAGCCCCTAACTGATCTTTTCTTTTCCTAACTCGGTCCCTGGTTTCCAAGAGTCTAACTTGCTCAACTTACTTATGGGCATTTACTCTCATCTTAGCTCTTTCTTTGTATTATGCTTATAGGGCTACAGGGAATATTCGGGCAGAATTGGTGTTTAATAGAGGCTCAGTCTCATGTGTATGTTTTTGCTAATGCTGCCACAGAGAGGTACTAACATTCCCTTATTTCTTTTTTTTTTTTTCATATTCCTGAATCCTACTCTTCTTTGAAGAGTTTGCCCAAGTTCTTCTCATCAAACCTTTCTCATCTACCTTAACCTCATAATTACTGGCTTTCCTGGATCCCCGTGAGACTACCACTAAGTATTATTCCATTAACTCAAACTTGCTGATCCAGACATTAGTTTTATCTAACTATTTTGCTCTGAAATAATACTCATTTATGAGATCTCATTCCTAATAATGGTCATATCAGAGGTCTAACCAAAACATAAAATCCTATTGTACAAACTCCTCCAGTGGTTTCTGTCTTCACTATTAATAGTCTTTCTAACCTTTATTTTTCATAGGTGAAGTTCCCTGAGTAGGGCTGTCAGATAAAATATGACACCAAGTCAAATTTGAATGTGAAATTTAAAAAAAAACACATTTGTCTACTATCAATTATGTCAAATATTATATGGAAAATACTCGTGCTAAAAGTATGTATTATTTTTATGAAATTCAGATTCAACAGGTAATTCTATATTCTTATTTGCCAAATCTGACAACCCTATCTCTGGGGAATTCCCACCCTCCCCAGCTTTTTTGATATATTAATTGCTTGATACCTGGTCTCAGTTAGTATTGATTTTTTGTCTTTATGTGATGTAGTACTTTACATGTCAGTAATGTTGCACTGTTTTCAAAGCACATTTGTTACTTGAAGTTGTCTGGTTATTCTCTTTACCACTTATTACCTTGGTTGTTCAGTATCTCTGGGTTTCAGTTTTCTAGGATGTAACATAGAGTTAATCATATTTACTCTGATGAATGGTTGCAAAGATTAAATGGGATGAACTACGTAAGGCAAATTTGCTGACAGAAAAAAGAAAAATGATCGAATGAACCTATATAACCTCCACGTTCCTCTGTCATCACCCTAATTAACTTGCTTAAGATCACAGAGCCAAGGCATGGGGAAGCTGGGGGCTTAAACCTGAATCAGCCAGTTACAGTTAAAGACATTCTGCAGTATGCTACATAGAGAGTAAAGGAAGCTCGGCATGAAGCTTAAGAAAATACACTTACTCATCACATTTTTTCCTTCACTTGGATATTCCCATGTCTTCGTGATGAGACTATTTTCCAAGTAGTTCCTCAATTACAGGAAATATATGAGATAATGTTCTTCATTTGAATCAGTTGCTCTGTGTTTTTTTTCCCCCTCAGTGACTTGAGAATTAAAAAAAAAAAACAAAAACAGAAGAAGGAAATGTTTTTAAGAAGTCTTGGTTAAACTAATTAACAGTCTCCACACAGGAACAAACGAGCTATTCAAAGATAAAGAAAGTGGATTGCAAATCTCTGTCCATTCTCCTCTGTGGGTATACAAGAATGTTAATTAGTGAAACACTGATGCCAACAAATGCCAAAGAAGTGTCTCTCATAAATCTTTGTGAAATGTGAAAAATAAAAATATGTCTTGGGGAGCAGAATGAATTCATGTTCAGGGATCATATTTCAAGGTACATGATTAGTATTCATGAACATGGAATGAGCAGAATTCAGAGATTTCTGCCAAGCCAGCAGTTCATCTAGGAAGATTGAGAGATTGAAAAGAAGAGCTGTTAAAATAGCTAATTCTGATGCTATTACTATTATTTCTCCGGCAGTGATAGTTTGGATTCCAACATAGCATGCCGACACCGTAGGAATGTCATTTTCCATGGTCACTGTGTTGAAATGTGTTTTGAAAAATTGGTCATCTCTTAGTAAAGTCTGGGGAAACTTTCTTTTTCACTTCACGGAAGCTGTTTTTGACAGTGCCATGCAATTTGACTGTAAGAATCCATGACATTGGGGCGTCTGGGTGGCTCAGTGGGTTAAGCCGCTGCCTTCGGCTCAGGTCATGATCTCAGGGTCCTGGGATCGAGTCCCACATCGGGCTCTCTACTCAGCAGGGTCCTGCTTCCCTTCCTCTCTCTCTGTGATCTCTTCCCTTCCTCTCTCCTACTGTGATCTCTCTCTGTCAAATAAATAAATAAAATCTTAAAAAAAAAA
>NC_081557.1:63273764-63329649 GCF_022355385.1 Mustela nigripes | reverse complement strand
CAATTAAAAAAAAAAAAAAAAAAGAATCCATGACATTTTCTTCTTTTCTTTCCCTTATTTAAAAGGGAGAAATTAGAAATAGTAATACAAATACAGCATAATTTTTTAGTATGTTTTCCTTGTGTGCTTGCATGTTCTTTCAAGAAAATCAGTTTTCATAGTAAATACACACTCTGCATATTACATTGAAAATCCTGTGACGATGGAACATCTGGGTGGCTCAGTTTGAATGTCAGACTCTTGGTTTTAGCTCAGGACATGATTTCATGGGTCCTGAGATTCTCTCTACCTCTCCTCCAGCCCCTCCCCCCTAAGACAAATAAATAAATCTTTAAAAAAGTTAAATTGTATAGCTATAAAATAATATGCAGTGTCTAAGGATAGTCAGATTCTTTTATCTTGCAAAATTTTAGTGCTATAACTCGTTAGAAATTAGGAAATAATGTCATTTGAAAATTTATTTTCGAGTAACAAATTGAAATACGAGGTAGGAAGTCTTTAATATACATGTCCAAATGCATTCCACATATATGTACATAAAATGTGTTTATATTATAAGGAAATGTCAATTCCTTATAATATGATTGAATTGCAATCATGACTGAGTGAATATGATTGAATAATAGATATTATACAATGTCACTTATACACATGCATCTCTTAAAATAATAACCCAAATCTAGAAATTCATAATTGAATATTTTACCAAAATATATGCTATAAAATGTCCTGTGTGCTTATTTTTGGATTAAAATTGGCATTCTATAAAGGATAACAAATACTGAGAAATAAATATCCTAAAGTGTTATAAAAACTCAATGGCAAGTGAGAAATAGCTTGCTAATTGGATAGTAGATACAACTTAATTCCTTAACACAGTGTAGTCAAATAATACAAAAAGGTTTTATTTGAAAGATGCATTTCCTAACTTTTGGATCCTTCAAAAATGATAGTTTATATGAAGAGAATCTTCCTGCTTACTGTCTAATCGTTCTTGAGAAACACTAAAAACAGCTTGCATATCAGATCTTTCTTTTAGTAACAGACTTGCTTAACAGCCTGATAGGCAATAATTACTTGAAGTTTTTAGGTTTCTCAGAATGACGGCAGACCATCAATCACTCCTGACTCACACGGCCCAGTTGTGAGTGCTTAACACAGTGGTGGTTTGCAGGTCTGATCAAGGGGTAAATGTCACATTGGCCCTTAGCAGAGCAGGGGCAGGTTTCACATAACGGCGGTAGAAGCCGCGTTAGGATTGGCTTCCCATGTACTAAGCACATATGGGGTATAGGTCCTATTGTTCTCTTAGACACTAGCCCAGGCTTCGTTGTCTCCCATTTGAACAAAAGTCTCCTCAACAGTTTCTCTCTTTCCCATCTCTTTAGATTTCAAAATAGCATCCTCATTGGAGACAGAATATTCTTCCTAAAATAAAATATTCTGAGCTATGAGCAGTGTTCACTGCTTTCAAGTGATCGATTCTTAATCATTTTGGTAACTAACAAAGCAGACTGTGAACTCGGTGTCAAAGTGTTTAAGTAACTAGCTTCAAGTCACCCCAGTTAATAAATGGTAGAGCTGATACCTGAATTTAGGTTTGTCTTATGGGAGAGGACTTTCCATTTCTGGCAATGTCATACTCCCTGCTGAGAAATCCAGTGGTTCCCACTGATGTAAGAAGATACAATTCAAACTCTCTTGTGCACACTAAGAGCTGAATATGATCTGCCTCCATTCTACACAACTTTTCATACTTTTCTCCCCAACAGTAGAAATATGTGTGAACCCCACACATGTTTTCCTCACCTCCTTGTCTTTGTATATGTATTCTGTTTGCTTGCAATACCCTTCCTAATTCTCTGTTTATTCATATACTGTATTTTCTCCAGATCCAATTCAAAGTTCACTTTTCCTATGATTCCTTCCTTGATCACTTTCTCTAAGTTCTTGCAGAACTTTCTCTGTACCTGACTTATAACATTGAATTACTCCTATTCGTTAATGTTTTTATCTACCCCACTGATTATAAATCACTTGAAGAAAGAGTCCATTTCAGACTCATCTCTGCATTTCACAGTGCCTGTCTGAATAGGACTACAGACACAGTGTGTCTGAATAAAGGCATGAGGGAATGGATGTCGTGTCTTTGTCTAAACAATAGAGTTTGATGGCCCTTTTTTTTTTTTTTCTTTCAGGAAAGATAGTCTACAAACTCACCAATAAGTTCAATTATGAGGAGATTTTAGAAATTCCCTTTCAAAAGCTACTGAAAGTTTTAAGATAGTTTTTAAAAGCTTTCTGAAATTCTTATATTATCCATTCAGCCTTTGTTCACCCAGCAACTTTGGGAGGCTGACTGTGTTCAGGAATTACAGCTGGCAATGAAGATGCACAGATAAAAAGGCAATGCCTTTGACACCAAGAGACCTATAGTCTGGTGAGAAATCCATGCTAAAAGATAATTAGCGCAGCATATAAAATGTAGAAGCAGCTCAGGGGAGGTAGGATTTGGATTTGCCTGGACAAGGCAGGGAAGAATTCACTGAAGTAACATTTAAATCAAGTCTTTAAGGAAGAAGATTGATGTCTTGAAGTTCTCTTTTAAAGTTTATGTTGTGGGCGCCTGGGTGGCTCAGTGGGTTAAGCCTCTGCCTTCAGCTCAGGTCATATACTCAGGGTCCTGGGATCGAGTCCCGCATCAGGCTCTCTGCTCAGCAGGGAGTCTGCTTCTTCCTCTCTCTCTCTCTCTGCCTGCCTCTCTGCCTACTTGTGATCTCTCTCTGTCAAATAAATAAATAAAATCTTAAAAATAAATAAATAAATAAAGTTTATGTTGTGTCTGACAGTTCAGGATAAGGAAATGAGGTAAGGGTATTAGCCATTAGTGACCCTGAGGACCGGTTAATTTATGAGGACCTTCATACATATTAAACCAATACAGGTATAAGAAGTTAGGGTAGATTCTGTAGCACACCCATGAGGCAGCCCAAGACTGTATTTCTGTGTGGAAGATAATAAAGGGCAACAGAATTTGCAAGTGTGGCCTGCTTCATAATTAGGCATAAATCCAGCTCCATGTAAAGTGGCCTGAGTAGTACCAGCCACAGAGCTGTGTCCTCTCCAGCCATCAGTTGGTTCCTGGAAACTAGTTAGTGTTCACAGTGGAGATCAACCAAAAGATAGAGTGTAGTTTGCATATAACTTCCTTGGCTCCAGAACCTGATTAGCTAGAAGCAGAGACCAAAAGAATTAGATCTCATCTGTTAATAATTAAATTGACCATTAAAATTAATGAGTAACAGAATAATTAAAATTAATGGTTAGATTAATGTTCAAATATCCTATGCATTTCCTCCAGAGGATTTAGAATAATACAAAGTACCCCCATTCCTGTTTAATAAATTCTTGAATAAATAATTGAGAATGCAGGAAGTTCTAAAACTTCAAACTTATGTTTGAAGGAAACTTATGGACCAACTTAGAAATACAGATGTTTTAGGATGTCTCCCCTGTCTCCATCTCCTCACACTTACTGAGTCAGAATCTCTGGTGGTGGACCTGGGTTTGGATATGGTAATAGGTTCCACCAGTGATATCAGTGTGTGTTCCTGGTTAAGAGTCAGAGTTAAAGTTTTTTCTATACATTGCATAGATATGGAAACTGAGGTCAGGAGGGATTAAACGCATTGTTCAAGGCCTTACAGCTAGTGAAGGTCATGATGGGATTTGAATTGTTATTTTCCTTCCTAGTGCTCTTGGCAGTACCCGACAGCTGCCTGTGAAGGACTTGACCTCTAGAGATCTTGGAAAGAGGTAGTGAGTCAAAGACATTTGCAGAATAGAAACCTCAGGGCACCTGGGTGGCTCAGTCAGTTAAGTGTCTGTCTTTGGGGTAAGTCATGATCCTGGGGTCCTGGGATTGAATCCCACGTTGGGCTCCCTGCTCAATGGGGTATCTGCCTCTCCTTCTGCCCCTCCCTCTGTGTGTGTGCTCGCTCTCAAATAAATAAATAAAATCTTAAAAAAAAAAAAGAAGAAGAAGCCTTACCAGAAATTTTAAATGACAGTGACAATGATGGAAGAAGGCATAGAGAAGAGAGTATTCTAAAAAGATCCAACACCCCTCAACCACAACAAAGTAAGCTGGAGAGATATATTTTTAGTGAGATTAATGGAGTCCTTCATTGAAAAAAATTTTTGAGCATTTATTGTGTGCTGATTACTGAGAACAGGAAAAGGGGAGGATGCAAATGACGATGCCTAGGCTCTATTCTTTGGTGTTTAATTTTCTTAAGTATTTTTGATGATTAGAAGAATGAAGATTCATAGGTCAATGTTCAATTTGCCTTGAAGTCTCTCTTTTACATTAGTAAAGCTATACAGATGGTTAATCTGCCCCATTTTTCTATAAACTAGCCCTGAATGTTTTAAGAAGCAGTATTTTCTGTTTTCTATAATTATATGGAGAAATGACTGCACACAGGAGGTGATACATGTGAAAGCTTATGTGATTCCCACTAATGTTTGCAACAGCCCCCATTAGGTCTGCAGTGCATGTGTTTATGGGGCAGGGAGACCCTAGGCCAAAATCACCATATTTGTTATAGTTGAGCTTTTGGCATCAATTTCTACTTGGAATTTCAGTTCTTTTGTGAACTGAGCTAGACTTTATAGTCTTAGAGCCTGAACCAACTGCAGAAGAAATCTCTTTTTTGTTTTTCATACTCTGTGTCCTTACTCTTTTATTTTATTTTATTTATTTATTTGACAGAGAGAGATCACAAGTAGGTAGAGAGGCAGGCAGAGAGACAGGAGGAAGCAGGCTCCCTGCTGAGCAGAGAGCCCGATGCGGGACTCGATCCCAGAACCCTGAGATTACGACCTGATCCGAAGGCAGCGGCCTAACCCACTGAGCCACCCAGGTGCCCCTGTGTCCTTACTCTTGAATCTTGATCCATGAGTTCTTACCACTTCCACTGCAAGAGTCAAAAAAAAAAAAAAAAAAGAAAAGAAAAGAAAAGAAAAAAAAATAACATCAAGTAAATCCAGGAAAAAGGAGAGAATTTATCTCCCTGAAACTTAGAAGAACTATCCTAGAATATACATCCATGTCTTCTTTCCCCACTCCACTCCCTGTTTGGTCAACTAAGGGAAGAGATTTCCCAAAGCTTGGGAAGATTGCTGGCCTATTGCGTCGAGCAAATGGGAGCAATCAGGGAACCTGTGCTTAGCATACTAAATTCTTCTACCCCTGTCAGTGTGGCCTATGTAAGTTTTTCTCTTCCTACAGGTTATAAAATTTAACTGAGACTGTATATCTATCAAATGCCAGGACCAGAATTTAAATCCAGACTTACCTGCTTCCAAAGCAAATGTGCCTTCTCGATCTCTACATTCACTATCTCTATAAAAGAAATCTAATTTTCCTATCATACAGGTTTCTCCCCTATGCTTCACTTTCTTTCCATTATCCTCTTGCTACACCACTTTGGTGCTTAAGCCAGAGGTAATGAATCTCTGAGATCAATGCACAGAATTTATGTTAGGTGATATGCTTAGAGGATGAGATGTTCCTAAATTTTCTTCCAGTAGGACTTGGACAGATGATTAGAACAATAGATTTATTTGCCTTAAAGAAGTATATCAGTCTGTACAGCCACAGCAGGATGTTGGGATTCTTGAATTTAACATCTCCAATGTCTGTCAGGCGAAAGAAAACCTAGCAGCCTGTGCCATGTAGTTAATTAATTTAGTTAATTAGTTAATTTCTTTTTACTGATCTATAAATAGGAATCTCCAATCCAGGGCCAAATAGGAACAACTCCTTTGGCCAGTTGTCAAGGACATATATGGCAACATCTTTCTTATCCTCCACTTGCAATTATTTATGCATTTGAGGAGAAATTTTTGGAATTTAAGGTATTTCAAATTTATGGGAATCCCCAAATCTGTGGCTGTGTCACTCTCACATGTCAAAGGTCTATTGATAATGCCTCTGCATTGTCATTCTTTCAGGCCTATATAACCATTTACTTGGATCTCTCAGCAGAGCATACCTGAGGCAGAGCATACCTGTCATTTACCAGCAGAATAAGCCTACATATTCTCTTTTAATATAATCGTCCTTCTCTGAATGGCACGACCTGAAAAATCCAGACCATGATTAAAAGTCAGACCCTTCCCCTGCACACCCTTCCCTTTCATTCTTGTAACAATTTGCTCTTAATAAAATCGCTCTTGCTTTCACACATACCACATTTGATCCTCATGGACACATGTGAAGGTGGAAGAGGAGATCTTATTTTTCCAGTTTATGAATGAGGAATATGTTTCTTTTTTTTTTTTCCTTGAGGAATATGTTTCTAAGGATACTTAATGGTCTTGCCTCAAGTCTTGCATTTAGGAACTGCTACCAGTAGGACTGAAATCCAGGGCTCTTCCCTAGCAGAGTCCACCCTTTCCATTGTATCATGATATCCACTGGCTGATTCATGAACAGGACTCTGACCACCAGTTGTAACAGGAAGAAAATCATTCATTCATTTATGAAATATTTATTGAGTGCCTGTCGTACCCTGGACTATGTAATTGGTACTGAGGATTTGAAGTGAGTAAAAAAATGATTCTTGTCCCCAAGGAACACATAATTTGCTATGAGAGATAAATAAATAAATAATTTGATACTGTAAAGCTACAGGTAAATCTAACAGACGTTTAAAAAAAGTTTTGTGTTATTGGGCACCTGGGTGGCTCATTGGGTTAAGCCGCTGCCTTCGGCTCAGGTCATGATCTCAGGGTCCTGGGATTGAGTCCCGCATCGGGCTCTCTGCTCAGCAGGGAGCCTGCTTCCCTCTCTCTCTCTGTGCCTGCCTCTCTGTCTACTTGTTATCTCTCTCTGTCAAATAAATAAATAAAATCTTAAAAAAAAGAGTTTTATGTTATAACCACAAATATTATATAACCCTGCCTGGGTGGTCAGAAGAAAATTTGGTATAACATAATCTCCTTTTGTCTGGAGAGTGACAGAACCGCAGAAACACTAGTGTTGTGACATAGGTGTCCTAAATAAGACCCCTACTAAACTGGGAATCAGGAGACTTTATTTTAAAGAACTAGTTCACAGAGTAGTTTTGGCAACTATTTCCCCTTTTTGGCCTCACTTTCTTCCTCTGTGAAATGAAATGGTTGAGCTAAACAGTAGGTAAGTTCCTTTCCAGCCCTGAGGTTTACTTGTTTATTTTTTTCACTTTTCTCACAAATGTGCATAAACTCCCTGTAGTGCTCTTTTCAGAAATTGCTGCTGAGATTTTTTCCCAGTTAGGAAGTCATTCATGATGTCACTTTCTCTTTTCTCTGGGAAGCTGGTTCTAACTTCCATTGTCTATAGGCCTACAGAGCTACAGAGTCTGTTTGCCAGGAAGTCTGGGACCAAAGCCCAGACAGTTTCAATTGGGATTGCTAATATGTGCTTCAGCACATTATCCAGTATTTGGTTTGAGCTGGGCACTTTCTAAACTATTCATACCATTCTCATTTCTGTAGGTAAAGGATAAGAAATCGTGGATTGAGAGATCTTTGGCCTCTATTATTGTAGAACTGCTATAAGCCTAGTACACAGGAAAACCAACAGGGTTCCAAAAAACCCCAAGATAGGTAGACATATAGGTTCATATGTAAATTTAGGCTGAAATCATATATGTTTTCCACTAAAGGTACCATGTATGGTATTTTAAGCTTGGAATATCTCAGTGGTATGCTCTTCTATTTCTTTGTAGCATTTATTTCATTTCTCATTTATTAATATTATCCACAACCTCACTGCCCTCAAATGAATAGGACTAATAATTTGGTGCATACATTTCAAAATTTTCCATGTGCATACATATGGGTATCATATATATGTTTGTGTGTGTCTATGTGTATACATATACATATATGTATATATACACACACATGTGTGTATGTGTATATATATATATATTATATGTAATTCTCTTTATTCATTTCTATACAAATGGTAACCACATTTATAGTGAGCATAGCATAACATAGAGATGTGGAATCACTATGTTGTACTTTGGGTGATCTATATGTCAATAAATTAATATATATACATTCATACAGACTTAAAAAACAAGTAACACTACATATAGAGCTTTGTAGTCCCTTACTTAATTATTGCTGATACATTTCTATCTTAAATGCTTAGTTTTAAATATTTATTTTTAATCTTCATAAGTTATTTAGGAAATCAATAACAAAAATTTAGGTTGGATAAGATTATTACTATTGGATTATTACTATTATGAACAGAAATGCAATGAAAATCCTCATAGGAAAAGATGTGGACGATTCTCTTTAAGATGAATATCTGAGAGCAAACTTCTTGAATGAAGTGACATGTACTTTTAGAATTCTTGATGCATATTACCAATTTGCCCTCAAAAAAAGGACCTGAGGGTTCCTATTTCCTTTTCACATCTTTGTCAGCATTGGATACTAAACAGTAATTCATTTAGAAGTACTTAATTTTTTTTTTTACTTTATACCTTTCTCACTTAGTATACATGCACAGCTACTTTAGAACAAATGCCAAAGTTGCACGTTTAACTCTTGCATCTTCTCTGATTTTTTGTATAGAATAGGATTCATTATTGTACTTTTTCCATGCTCTTCTAAAAATAATAAAGAGCACAGAAATGCAACTTCAACTCAAAAGCCAGGATTTTAAATCTCAACTCTCTCTCAAATATCCCAACCTGTGAAGCAATCATTCTGATCATAATATAACTTCTTGCAATAACATATACTTTTCAAAATCTACCGTATTTGTTGTGTTCTCACTTGTTTTCCTTAACAATGTTAAAACTATTAAAAAATGACATTTAAAGACTGAAAGTTCACTTTTTTAAAATAGAGAATTATGACCTTAATGATGTAAGGTAAGGGTCATGGTTCTCTGCCTGCTAGAACAGCCACCCTACAATAACAAACTTTCCATTTAAGACTTTTTTTTCCTAGTGAGCTGCATTTTGAAATTTCCTTGATTTAAGTTACCATTCATTAATTAATTCATTCATTCCACAGAATTGTTTTCTGCTCAGTGTACTGAAATTTGGGTCAAGAATTCCTAAACCCAAATCCAATGACTTATACATAGCAAATGTTCAACAAAAGTTTTTGGAATGAGCAGATGAGAGATTAGTAAGACAAGCACCTGACCTCAAGGGATTTTTCCAACAAATGGAGAGGACAGGAGGAAGAAAGTTAATTGAATGTTGTTGTCATATTCAATGATAAGATCAAGAGCAGAGTTGAATGCCACCTAACACTGATTTAGGTAGAAGGAAAGCATTTAGTGTCAGAAAAGATTTCCATCAGAAACTGATACTTGGCCTGGGGACTTAAAGGAGTTAGTTGTTTGCTAAGTGAAGGAGGAAAGAGCAGATGAAAAAGGAAATGGGATTCCAGTCAGTGAGAGCTAAGCACAGGGTTTTTAATAGTATTATGAAACGCAGAGAAGGAAAAGTGACAACATGGTATTTTATCATACACCAAAACATTTTTAAGATTTATTATTTCTATGTTTATGTCATATCCCTCCAATGAAATTTGGAGAGGTGTGAAGAGAGAGAGAGAGAGAGAGAGCAAGAGAGCAAGAGAGTGAGCACAAGCAGGAAACTTCCCTAACGCTCATGCTTAACAACAGCAACTCTTGAAACTAAGTTCACGGAGTAAATTTTATTTTCAAAATCAAGATAGGAATATAGTTGTCCTGACACCCATTTCAACTGCCTTATACCACAACATACATAGTATATGTTGTGACAGGTAGGGGAACCTAGAAAATTTAAAAGAGAGTGTTATTGGGAAATAATGTTGCCCAATTTATTAAATTTTCGTTGTGCTGCCTCACAGTGTTTTTGATATGATCTTAAGCAAACCTCAGAAAAATTTAATGGTAAAACCCTCTAGGCTATTGCTTAGATCACTTAAGTTATGCTTATTATATTTAGCATTTCTTAGGAGTTGATTCTTTGATTTGCATTTGCTGAAAAAAAAACTGGATAATGAAAACCCCCATCTTCTTATGCTGAATACATAAATTCTGCAGAGATGACACCCAAGCTTACACAGTCATGGAAATTAATTTGGAATTCATTAATTTAATAACAAACATTTCTTGGTTGCCTACTGTGTACCAAGAAGTAATCTGGATTCTAAGAGTATAATAAAATTACTCGCCTTTCCTAAGACATATGTTCTACACCTTCCTCTCACCTGTGTCATCAGGCAAAGTGATGCAGGCACCTGTTTTTTGTTTTGTTTTGTTTTGTTTTTTGCATCTTCCTTGGAGAGCAATATTACTTCATGGCTCTTACAGAAGGTAACTTGTGAAAAAGAAGAAACACATAGGATCCTAAGTAAGATACCAAGAATATTGTTTTACATCTACCAAGTTCTAATTGTTTTTTTTTTTTTAGCTATGAATCAGGCATATATAATGCAGGACGCATGGCAAATGTTGATCTCTCTTCTGTAACCCCTCATGCATAAATGGAAATCAGTCATGAAAATATCCTGACACTTAAACATAATTACATTCTTTACTATTTATTACCTAACTTTTTATCATCATGAATTTCTATAGAAGTAACAATAGAATTGAAGTTATATGTGATTTTTCTGATCCAATTATCTATCATTAGCTTGAAACAAATCAAATTCACTATATTCACTGAATAATGTAGTATATGTATGTCTTAAACTTTGTCTTCCATAAAATTTGAAGAAAAATGGTACTTTTTACAAAAATTGAATTCAGTTATTCAACATGTGTCTATTAAATATCTATTGTTCCAAGCAACCCAGAAGTATGGTCTTAACAAAGATGGTAACTGCCCTAAATATAAAACAAAATAAAACAAAACACTTAGAGTTTGATTATTATTTTAAATGAATGATTCTTAAGAACTAAAATACATAGCAGCAAACCCAAATGTTGGAAACGTTTCAAATACTGACCTTGCTTTGCTTTCATTAGCTAACCACATGACTGATTCCTTGAACCACATTTTATTCATGGATCTTGTCTTTCTCACCACTTATTTTTAATTATGCTGGAAATGCAAGCAATCCTGAAGATCTCTAATAGTGTTTATGCTAGCAGTAATAGTACACTAGGCAATTTAATTATATCCTTGAGATGATTTTCTGGACCAATTAGTTGAACCCATTTTCTCTGACTAATTCATTGTAGTCCATTTCAAATTACTAATACATTTCATTAAATAAGTAACAATCCAGAAGATTGGCTAATTATTTTTGTTTTTTACCAAGAAAACTTCTGAAATGTCTCTCTAAGGCCCTTTTATTCAGTAAGGACACGTGTAACTCTGAAATATTTTGTTTTCTCAAACTAAGAGACATACTGTGATAAGCACATTGGCAGTAAAGCAAAATGGTTCAGGACATAGACTGAATTCTAAGTCTTAGTAGAGAAATTATTTCAAGCTAGTAATGCAACCTCTTTAAGTTTTTGTTTACTCATTGGTAAAATGAGGCATAATAATAGTATCCAATTGATAAGGTTGCTGTAGAGTACTGTCTAGGCAAAGAACCTGTCACAGAGCCTTGCACAAATAAGTGTACAACCCTTTAGTTACCACCACTATGACCACTACTACCACTACCACCACTGTTGGTTATTTCTAATGACTTCTCAGATGGCTTCAAGCAATAATGTCATAAAAAAACAAATCTTCATTTGCCTTCCCCTGTTATATAATCTATTATAATAGGATATTCTATGTTCACAGTTAATTTATTTGTCCTTCTTTTCCAGCTTTGTTGTCCAGTTCAGTACTTCCCTCTTTGGCGTCCCTGAAGGAATCACAACACTGTTGAGTAGCCACTGTTATGTAGTATGGAGGGCATGGGCTGTGAATTAAATGGCATCAGAATATGTCACCAATTGTTCAGACCTAGCCTACTTACTTCCCTCCCTCTGGGACACTGCTTTCTCTTGTGAAATCTAGAGCTCATTCAGTTCCAGTTGCCATAATCTCCCTTGTGAAATTCTACAGGTGGGGATTCCAATGACTTTTAGTACATTTTCATATTCCAGTGATGTGGATCCTGCCATCTTTTTATATGTCTGGTTTTGATTATTAAATACTCTTGCTTATTTAAAGAATTTTTGTAAATTCTACGCCTTGCATTTTGGTCTTTGGTCATTGTTTGGTCTTTGGTCATTAAAGCCACATGAACAAAATTCTTTCTCTTTTAACACACCTTGGAGGGTGGTGATTATGTCCTGTCAGAGTTCTTTAGGTTTTATATCTACAATTGTCAAGTTATCTTAGCTATTTCTCATATTAACTAGGCTTCAGATTCATGGAGAGTGTAGACCTTCATGTACCCCATCAGGATATATCCATTAGGATGTGAATATACTTTATTACCTAATTCTGTATGAGTGTGATCCAGATACATTAAAGATTCCAAGTGCCAAATTATTTATTCTTTCTCTGCACTTCCCAATCTGTCCCTGCTGCCTTCAGTTCCTTCCTTTTTACCTCACCACCTGAGTGTCCCTATTTCAGTGTGAGCAAACATGGTTGGCCTTCCTGGTTGGTTTGTCTGGGCTCTAGTTCTAAAAAATTAAGTAATGTCTATATAATAAAAACTTCCCCTTACTCAGAAACACATTCTCATTTTTATCTTCATCTTAGGATTGGTACTTTGTGGTTTTTATTTTTTTTAATTTTATTTCCAATGTAGTTATTATGTGCTGTTATATTAGGCTCGGGTGTACAATACAGTGATTCAACACTTCTACTCATCACCCGGTGCTCATCGTAACAGGTGCACTCCTTAATCCCCATCACCTATTTTACCCATCCCCCTCTCCCACCTCCCCTCTGGTAACCATCAGTTTGTTCTGTAAAGATTTTATTTATTTATTTGACAGATAAAGATCACAAGTAGGCAGAGAGGCAGGCTAGGAAAGGAAGAAGCAGGCTCCCTGCTGAGCAGAGACAGAAAAAAAGGCTGAGCTAATGCACATGGTGGACTATGCTTGGATGGTTTCCAGTGGGAAAACGGTTTCTGGGAGATTGGGTCTGGAGTGAATGTTTGAAGAACAGGAGGCATGAACTGGTAGGAGATAAGCCTGGGAAGATACCTGAGGCCTGATCATGGAGGGTCTTAAGTATCGGGCTGAGGAGATAAGCTTTACCATTTCAACAGGCAGAAGAGAATGAGTGAAAAAAATTACCTAAAATAAAAGGATCCACTGATAGATCAATGCAGAGAGACGGGAATATAGATACATGTAATACAGTTTGCAGGTAAGTATATGTATAAAGCTATCTCTGACTATATTTCTGTCCACTGGCTCATTTTTATTTAAAAAAAATAAGCAGCCTGCGAGTAGGATCTGCTCACTCCTTGCTCACCATGGCAGCCACAGCAGCAATCCCAGTAACACAGAAGGCCCTTCCTAAACTCTTGCTGAACGGATGAAGCCGCTACGACCACTCTACTTTGATGTCTGTCGAGTGAAAAAAGGAGCTTACATCTTGAATGTGGAGGAAGGTGGCTGCTTTCCCGAAGCAGGAGACATTTCATCTGGGCATTACAAATGAGCACAATTTAGCTTCGGCGAAACGAGCCATTCCTAGTGGTGGGAACACAGAGAGGACAGTGTCACTGCCTCGTGTACAGGATGGTGAAGAGGATAAATTCTGGAGCCAGAGTTCAAGTCCGAGAGCATAACAACTGGGGGCACCAGAGCATATCTCTTAACTCTGTGTCTCAGCCTCTCATATGTGTCCGAGAAAGTGGTTTGGTCAACTGGGTGGGGGTGACGCCGAGAGAAAGGAGGCTCCGGGGTCTGGACTGAAGAAACGGGATTGTGGTTCCCCCAAGACTGCCAGGGCCACAAGTCAGGAATCGTCATCGAGAAAAGCCGAGGACATAGCTGGACCTCTTCTTAAAATGCAGGTTTCCATTCAGCTGATCTGGGGTGAGGCCCGCGGTGCTTCATTCCTAACAAGCCCCCAGAGGACGGTGACGCTGCCGGGAAGGGACTATGTTTTGAGTAGCAAGATCGGTTGCCTTTTTTTTTTTTTTTTTTTCGTTTTTGTTTCTTGTTTTTTGTTTTTTTGGTTTTTTTTTTTCCAAAATAAGCCCAGACCATTAAACAAGTGACTCGATCCCAGGACCCTGAGACCATGACCTGAGCTGAAGGCAGAGGCAGAATATCTAAATAGCAGAGGCTTTAACCCACTGAGCCACCCAGGCACCCCGTCAGTTTTTTCTTTAGAGTTAAGAGTTATGATTTGTCTCTTTTTCTTTTGTTCATTTGTTTAATTTTTTAAATTTCACCTATGAGTGGAATCATATGGTATATGTCTTTCTCTGACTGGCTTCTTTTGCTGAGCATCATACTCTCTAGATCCATTCATGTTGTTATAAATAGCAAGCTTTCATTCTTTGTTATGGCTGAGTAATATTCTATTGTACATACATAACACTTCTTTATCCATTCATCTACTGTTAGACACTTGGGCTGCTTCCATAATTTGGCTATTATAAATAATGCTAAAATAAACTTAGGGAAGCATGTATCCCTTTGAATCAGTGTTTTCCTATCCTTTGGGTAAATACTCAGGAGCATGATTACTGGACTGTCGGATAGTTCTAGTTTTAATTATTTGAAGAATCTCCATACTCTCTTTCACAGTGGCTGTACAAATTTATATTCCCACCAACAGTGCATGAGAGTTCTGATTTCTCCACATCCTTGCCAATATGTGCTATTTGTTGGACACTTTATAATTTTTAAAGAATTTTGTAGAGAATTTTTAAAAATACATGCACATATTCTCAAGTCTATGAGAAGCCTTAATTTTATGGGAATAGGGAAGGATATCATTTCCTATAAGACCACTAAGAAAAAAAATTCAAGAAAATGCTATTAGGTGATATTATTTTATAATCAAAACTCTGTTATCTTTCTTACCTCTTCCAAAAATATATTCCAGAAGTATATTAGGTAGGCCAGACAATATGTACTGACTAAATACTAATTGGGTTGTTGTTAGAAAGTCCTGTCTTTAATATTTCCTTCTTACAACAGAGATATAGTTTCGAACTTTATTAGTCTATCAGAAATCCCCCTTATTTTCAATGTCACTGTCATCTTCTCAGTACCAGAAATCATAGAAGCACTATTTTAAATATGTTTTACTTTTTGAATGAAACATGTTAATGGAAACTAGTGGAAGAGTAGTTTCCCTAGCCAACACATTTGTTTAGTTCTTTTATTTTAAGAGTTGGCCTCCATTGTGCTTTTTCCATCCTGTAAACCAAATTAGAATAATGGAACAAATATCTTAAGTTACCCATAACTGGTTTTCCCCAGATTACATTCATACAGATTCATTCATGGTTTACAAACCATTTAAGCATGAGATGGACTACTTCTAGAGCAAAAATACCTGAAACAGTGCTACTAGTTTGATCACAGGACTCAACCCTTAATGCCACTGCAAGAACAACAACAACAAATCAGATTGTAGACAATAAAATTGGATGGTAAGATGAAGCAGCATGGATGGTGACAGTCTTATTATCTGAAAATCCACATTGTATCTAACTTGCTCTCCCAGCTTTCTTTTATTTCTACAGATGTCCTTCTGCCTAGCTTATACATCAACCTAGGTCATATACAGATCAATGTCTTCAAATCCATTTTACTATTTCCTAGCTAGGCTGAAACAGAATGTTACAAATTACTGAATAGGAAATAAATGACATAAAAGCCCAGAGAAAAGCAAATGAGTTTATAGAACACAGGGTAAACACTGAATAAACAAACAAACAAAACCCAACCAACCAACCAACCAACCAACCAGCCAACCAGCCAACAAAAACTTCTAGCCAGGGGTTAAACGTGAATTAGCATCTGTTCCATTTCTGACTATGCAATAAAATTGTTAGCTTTTTAAAAATATTAATATAATGCGTTAACATAATTTAAACCCTCTTTATTCAATAATATCCTGTATATGTCTGTATATATTGTAATGTTGGTCATTTAACACATACTGATATTTTATAATTATAAGACATGCAATTTAGTAAACAAAACAAATCAAAACAATCCCAACAGTCCAAGTTATCTGTGGAATGTCTGTTTATTGAGCCTCTACTTTGTGACTGGAGATTTGCATCTGTTACCTGTCTTATCTAGAGAGCTTGGAGCTTGGTGTTGGTATCATCTTAGCAGTAATGGCAACAGTTGAGCATTCACTGAAGGTTCCAGGCTTTACATTTGACATTGAAAATACAGAAAAATAATATAGAGTTGTTCTTAAGCACCTTATTATGTTACCTCATATCTAAATTTTCAGCACACAATTTCTTCACCCACGTATGACATTTTCAGTGAATTTTTGATAGGTACCTCAAACTCAGCTAGAATGAAGCCAGGTTATTATCTTACCATGTAGAGCTCTTCCTGCCTTCTCCTTCAGAAGTTTGAATCCTGAAGAATGAGAGTCATCGTACAATCTTATTTTGAAACCTTAACCCTTAAGTCTAATTGATGACTGACCCTTCAGTCCATTTCTCTGCATTCATGCTGCCAGTGTTTTCAGACCTTCATTATCTCTTGCCATTGCAATAGTCTCCTATATGGTCTCCCTGCATTCCCTCTACCATCCTTGCAATTCATCTTCCTCATTGCTGCTAGAGTGATCTTTCTAAAATTTAATTCTGCTCTAATTTCCAGAGGCTCCCTGCCGCCTACAAGATAAAGTTCAGGCTCTCTATCATTGCATTTCAAGCTCTTCATAGTCTAACCCTTGCCATCCTTTCTAAATCTATTTTTTCTGTGTTCATTCTCACTGTTAAATGCTCCAGCCTCACCTTTGCAGAGTACATCAGGTTATGTCCTAACTCCAAATCATTACCTCTGTTTTCTAAAATGCTCTACCCCTTGTCATTATTCCTCATTTTGACTTCATTATTTTTTCTCTCTTTTCCATCCTAGGCATCCTGTCCTCTCATACTATCCCAAGAGTCTGCCTATATGTCATATACATGTCATCCCATACATGTTTTTTAAATGATTTATTATACCTTATTTCCCAGTGATACTGTTTATGTTTTAAAAAAGAAAAATGGTATGCTTCATCTAAAGTTATAAATCTCATGTGGTAAGTTTTTTTATGATGCTAATATTCCTAGTCATATTGGCTATTACATAATAATAAAATATAAATGTTTTCATGTATAGCTTTTTTTTCTTTTCAGCGTAACAGTATTCATTGTTTTTTGCATCACACCCAGTGCTCTATGCAATCAGTGCCCTCTCTAATACCTACCAACTGGTTCCCCCAACATCCCACCCCCTGCCCCTTCAAAACCCTCAGATTGTTTTTCAGAGTCCATAGTCTCTCATGGTTCACCTCCCCTTCCAATTTCCCTCAACTCCCTTCTCCTCTCCATCTCCCCTTGTCATCCATGTTATTTCTTATGCTCCACAAATAAGTGAAACCATATGATAATTGACTCTCTCTGATTGACTTATTTCACTCAGCATAATCTCTTCCAGTCCTGTACATGTGTTACAAAAGTTGGGTATTCATCCTTTCTGATGGAGGCATAATACTCCATAGTGTATATGGACCACATCTTCCTTATCCATTCGTCCGTTGAAGGGCATCTTGGTTCTTTCCACAGTTTGGCAAACATGGCCATTGCTGCTATAAACATTGGGGTATAGATATAGGCCCTTCTTTTCACTACATCTGTATCTTTGGGGTAAATACCCAGTAGTGCAATTACAGGGTCATAGGGAATTCTATTTTTAATTTCTTGAGGAATCTCCACACTGTTCTCCAAAGTGGCTGAACCAACTTGCATTCCCACCAACAGTGTAAGAGGGTTCTCCTTTCTCCACATCCTTTCCAACACACGTTGTTTCCTGTCTTGCTAATTTTGGCCATTCTAACTGGTGTACGGTGGTATCTCAATGTGGTTTTAATTTGAATCTCCCTGATGGCTAGTGATGATGAACATTTTTTCATGTGTCTGATAGCCATTTGTATGTCTTCATTGGAGAAGTGTCTGTTCATGTCTTCTGCCCATTTTTTTATATGATTGTCTGTTTTGTGTGTGTTGAGTTTGAGGAGTTCTTTATAGATCCTGGATATCAATCTTTTGTCTGTACTGTCATTTACAAATATCTTCTCCGATTCCGTGGGTTGCCTCTTTGTTTTGTTGACTGTTTCCTTTGCTGTGCAGAAGCTTTTGATCTTGATGAAGTCCCAAATGTATCACTTTTTTTATTCATTTTCTGACTCAGTAAAGATGAGTAAGATAGAGTCTAGGCACTCAAAGAATTCAGAGTTTGGTAGCAAAAATAGTTGCCTAAATTGGTAAGTACAGTCCACTATGTTATTGCATGTGTTCAAATAATATGAATCACATTTTATGAGTGAATTAATGAATGGGTAGAAAGATGGGAAGATAAATACAGTGCAAAAACAGCATAGAAAGTCTAGAATAATACTCAAAACTTACCTGACACATAATAGATGGTCAATAAATAATTGTTAAGCAAATTAATTTTAGACACTAGTGATTTTAATGGAGTCAAGGAAGACTTCATTTGGTATTTGGTACTAAGAAGAATATGCAAGGTTTGGGTAGAAATACAGGAAGGGAAGTATGTAGTAAGCCAGAGGAATTTTATGTGCAAAGACAAGGAACAGAAGAGCATTGTCTATTTGGGAAGCAGCAAACACTTTGATACTGCAACAACACAGAATTTACTATAGGGAGAAGTGGAAGAAAAGAAAAAAAAACTCTGGAACTAGTGAACTTTTTAGCTTAATAGCTATCCCTTAGACTGTGGAATGCTACTGGCATGTGGTTTAAAGATTTTGAAATTTCCCCTTGAGTCTTTAACATGATACCAGAAGGAGGTAGTTAAGAGGTTTCTATCATTCCAAAAGGTAAGATTCATGACAGGATTTTTGAAGTGTTTTACAAATTCTCTTTTATATTAAAAAATATTTTTAAATGGTTAAATATGGTGAACTTTAACAATAAATGTCATTTCTATTAATGACAAAATGAAAAGTTTTTGTATATAGAAAATATCTCAACTGATAGAAAGGCTTTACCTAAACAACTCATTAACCTTTCACTTAAAAAAGATAATTTCCTTTTTGCTTCTGTGCTATTTAAATTTAATTTTGCCTGCAAATCCTGACAATTTATCTCACAACCTATAATTTCCTTATTAAGGATATTATCCTCCACTTCTTAGTTTACCATTCTTCTGTCAATCATAGATTTGATTATTATAAATAGAAGGAACATTAACAATTATTTGTCCCTTCTTCATCATCCAGTTGTTGTAATAAGAAACAGATGGAGGAACAAACTTCCCTAAATTTAGAGTTGGGACCAGTGCAGAACATGATTCTACTTCTTAGTCCACTGTTCTTTCCTTTAATTATGTTATCAATCCAAGAAGACCTTGGCTTTTTTCTTCTAAAATTACCCCCTCTCCTAAACAATATACTTCCCAAGAGGCCAATAAGAAAATGGAAGCCAGTGGTTTATGGTAAAAATACCAATGACTTATGGGAAACGTAGCATAGAATCTCCAACCAAATTTGGGGGTTTTCACCATTCCTTTAGGCTATTACACTTTATATTGGATCTGAGAAGTTATATCTAACTGTATAAATCTCTACTTGATGTGTTTTGCAACTAGATTTCCATGTACAATTTTATAGCCATATTTCCATTTTCCCTAGCAATTGCCAGAATTTGAAACAACACAGTTGAGCCTTGAACAACTTGGGGGTTAGGGATTCTGACTTCCCACACAATTGAAAACCCATGTGTAAGTTTTGACTCTCCCAAAACTTAATTACTAATAGCTACTCTTGACTGAAAGTCTTACTAATAACAAATAATCAATTAACACATATTTTGTATGTTACATGTATTATCCACTGTATTCTTACAATAAGCTAGAGAAAAGAAAATGTTAAGAAAATGATGAATAAAAATACATTTACAGTGCTATACTATATTTATATTTTAAAAATTCATATATAAGCAAGCCCACACAGTTCAAATCTGTGTTCATTCAAGAGTCAACTGCATTTACTTTAAACAGAACTGAAAGTTAAGAAATTTCTTTAATCTGTTTCCATCATAGTCACATTTTTTGAGAGCTCAAATAGTTTTAACAGATTTTCAGTGATTTATTCTCACTATTTTTATTTTTTTTCAAGACTTCTTTTTAAAATTTATTTTTTATTTTCAGTATAACAGTATTCATTATTTTTGCACCACACCCAGAGCTCCATGCAATCCGTGCCCTCTATAATACCCACCACCTGGTACCCCGACCTCCCACCCCCCGCCCCTTCAAAACCCTCAGATTGTTTTTCAGAGTCCATAGTCTCTTATGGTTCACCTCCCCTTCCAATTTCCCCCAACTCTCTTCTCCTCTCTAATTCCCCATGTCCTCCATGCTATTTGTTATGCTCCACAAATAAGTGAAACCCTATGATAATTGACTCTCTCTGATTGACTTATTTCACTCAGCATAATCTCTTCCAGTCCCGTCCATGTTGTTACAAAAGTTGGGTATTCGTCCTTTCTGATGGAGGCATAATACTCCATAGTGTATATGGACCACATCTTCCTTATCCATTCGTCCATTGAAGGGCATCTTGGTTCTTTCCACAGTTTGGCGACCGTGGCCATTGTTGCTATAAACATTGGGGTACAGATGGCCCTTCTTTTCACGACATCTGTATCTTTGGGGTAAATACCCAGGAGTGCAATGGCAGGGTCATAGGGAAATTCTTGAAAGTCCTCGAGACACCTATTCTCACAATTTTTATAGCCAAGTCTGACAAGTCTTTGTTCTCAAATAGAAGAGATGTCATATGAAACATGGAGGCTGGGAAAAAAATATATAACCAGAACTTTAATATATTTATAAATGGAATTTTTGGATAAAATATGATTTATTTACTCATAAAAGTCCTTTCTAACACCCTGACTTTTCATGTATTTTACCTCCTCACATGGTCCTTGGCCTCTCCTCACTCTGTTCTTAATGTTTTCTGTTTATTCTTAGGATCTTCCAATCCAAAATTCTTGTTTCCTTATGAGATACAATTTTTACCCCATGTTTAATCTGCCTTGTTTCTTCTAAAAAAACTTTCCATCATGTTTATTGTGTCATATCCAAACGGTTTATTTTATAAAAGAGAAATATTTTTATTTTTTTATTTTTTTTTAAGATTTTATTTATTTATTTGACAGAGAGAGATCACAAGTAGGCAGAGAGGCAGGCAGAGAGAGAGGGGAGGAAGCAGGCTCCCTGCTGAGCAGAGAGCCCGATGCAGGACTCGATCCCAGGACCCTGAGATCATGACCTGAGCTGAAGGCAGCGGCTTAACCCACTGAGCCACCCAGACACCCATAAAAGAGAAATATTTTTAAAAAGTTATTCTAGAACTCACCATTTATATATAATGGCCTATCCTGATCTACAGAGATAAGAAGAGTAAGATGTTTCTTGCAAACCTAACATAAGCCAGCAGGTTATAAAGAGAATAGGATTTACAATGTCAATAGTATTTATAACAACATTCATAAAACACCTACTTTGCCGTAGAGACGAATGAGGTAAAATATCTCCCCTTGAGAAATTGATAGCATAATGGTTAAGACAGGCTAAATTGAACCATGTATCTACCTACCTACATGATATTCACTTGGGTATCATAAAGCCTCTTCAAACTTAAAATGTAAAAAACAAAACAAAACAAAAAAAAAACAACAAAAAAACACACCAAAACTAGATGTCCATTCCTTCTTCCCAACTCAAGTCAGATTCCCCACCTCAGTAAGTGATATTAATTCACAACCCAAACAGGAAGTTAACCCCTTTCTTCACTTCCCAAATTCAACCCATCAGCACCATCTGTTAATCTATTTTTTAAAAGATTTTTATTTATTTATTTGACAGAGAGAGATTACAAGTAGGCAGAGAGGCAGGCAGAGAGAGAGAGGAGGAAGCAGGCTCCCTGCTGAGCAGAGAGCCCGATGCGGGACTCGATCCCAGGACCCTGAGATCATGACCTGAGCCGAAGGCAGCGGCTTAACCCACTGAGCCACCCAGGTGCCCTGTTAATCTATTTTTAAAGTGGAACTTAAATATATTCGCTCTTTTCCACTGTTTCTGTTACCTTTCTAATCCAAACCATTGGATCACACCTGGTCTGCTATAGGAGACTTCTATTCTGGCTCTTTTTAGCAGTCCCTTATCACACAGGATTCCAAAGAGTCTTTTTGGAAATTTTAAGAGGTCCTGTCATTTTTCTAATCAAAGCCAGTCAACACCTTCCATAAACTCCTCAAATAAATCCCATTGCCTTATGTCTCCTAATGCCTTTCAAGATTGGCCTCTACTATCAACTGTACTCATCCCACAGTCCTCTACAACCTCTCCATTTTTGTTGTCCTGGCATTTAAAAGAATGTCCACTTCTTTCTTGTATTAGACATTTATACTTGCCTAATACCTGCTTTGAATGTTACTGATCTCTACTCACCAACCTATGTAAATTAGTGTTCCATTTTAGACATCAGGTCTCAGTTAAAACATTATCTCCTTCAAGAGGCCTTTCCTGACTATCTCAATTAAAATGTGAACACACACAAACACATACTATATTTTTAAGTAAAGAGCTATGTTTATTTCTTTTATTGTGTATTTATTACTAATATGTTTTCATTTACATACTTGCATTTGTTTGTCTCTTCCATCTGACGGTCCTATAAAAAGGACATCTGAAACATTGTAAGGGTTTAGAATTTTCAACAAATAAACACATGATTTTAGTTTTAATTCATCCTACAAATATTTTTAGAGGGTCTCCTGTGTGCCAGGACCTCTTCCTGACTTCATGGAGTTTAAATTCTAATTTATGAGTAAATGGAATTATTAGATAAAATATGATTCACGTTTTTATAGAAGTCCTTTCTACCAGCCCAACTAATGTCAGGGAGTGCAGACAGACAATAAACACAAATGTAAAGCATTGAATATAAGAAAAATAAGGCAGGGAAGGACATTTGCAGAGTGTATTGAAAGTGGTGACTTAAGATAGTCAGGAATGGCTTTACTGAGAGGTTAATATTTGAGAAGACTTAAAAGAGACGAGAGGGGGCCAGCCACACTGGTATTTATGGGAAGAGCTATCTAGGCTGAGGATGGTACAAAGACAAAGGATCAGAAGTGGAAGGTACTCTGCACATCTTCCAGAGTGGCTGACATGGCAGGAATTATCAGAAGAGTTGAAAGCGTCAAGTACAAAAAGCCAAAGTGAATTGACTGAATAATGCAGGGTTTATGACCACTTTGGCTTTTACTTTTAAGAAAGTGGAAAGCCCTTAGAGAATTATGTGGTGTTATCTATACCAAATCATGGCAGTACAATGCATTAAGCATTTTGTGAGCCATCACTTCAGATTCATTCTGGTTGGTGCAGGGAAGACAGACACAGCAAATATTTCTTGGAGGAAGTGATAACTGAGGTGGCTCTTGTGTACCTATCAAACTCATACATATCATTCAGAACCCTCCCAAGTGTCCCCTCTATCACCCTGTCCATACATCTTATGTATACTTCTATTTCATTATGCTTTACATTTAAATAATCTGTTCATCTCCTAGGCCATGATCTTCTTGGTGCCAATAAGACCATGTCTTATTCATGCCTGTATATCCAATGCCTGGCACAATGTATGGCAAATACTTGATATCTCTTGGATGTAAGAGTGAAAACAGAAAATGTGTGCTTCCTATTGGTGCTTCTGAAACAACAGATTTTTAAACTAAGAAACTGGGTATCTCACCTTATGTGTCAATATATGATTAGATGATATCACAGTATCTTTGACACCTGAGGAGAGAATGAAAGTGCTGCCAATAAAAGCACGATATTACTTTATTTTCTTTCCAGTAGATACCTCAGTAAATAATTCAGGGTCACTGTCACTGTCGCTAGCCATGTCAAAAAATAACAAAACATAGCTACTGTTTTGTTTGTTAATTTCTTTCATGCTAAAATTTTCAATAAAAATTGGAAGCTTCACTTCATCAATATTAATGAGCTTTTTTAAAGATTTTATTTATTTAACAGACTGAGATTACAAGTAGGCAGAGAGGCAGGCAGAGAGAGAGGGGGAAGCAGGCTCCCCACTGAGCAGAGAGCCTGATACAGGGCTTGATCCCAGGACCCTGAGATCATGACCTGAGCCGAAGGCAGAGGATTTAACCCACTGAGATACCCAGGCACCCCATAATTAGCCTTTCTTAAATGCACATTATTTGTAACTATATTTAGTAAAATTGACTAATTGAATCTAGCCACTGAATACTTGACTGCACAATGTTGAGTGTATAAGTATTATATATCATTTACCAAAATGTATTTCTAACTACATAACTACACACAATACTCTTAGACATGATTGTTCAACTATCTTCAGTATCTAGTGTCATTCACTATGGGTATTTTGGAATCCTAAGGATATGAGAGTACACATCTTCTTTACATCTTTCTCAGTTCTTTGAGAAATCTTTGGTCTATTTCCTCTTTATTCATTTGCACATTGCACTTCAACATAAACCAAACTTTCTCCTTTTTTTCTTTTGAGTATTGCTTACATACAATGTTTCACATGTACCACTATGCTGTATTGACCACAGCTCCAATCTGTCTTTACACATTTCTATTTTTCTATTTCTATTTCATTACAATATCATTGAGTATATTCCTTATGCTGTGCCTTTTATTCCTGTGATGTACTCTTTCCATAACCATAAGCCTGTATCTTCCACCCCCCCCTTCACTTACTTTGCCCAACTTCCCTCCTACTTCTCCTCTGCCAGCCATCCTTTTGTTCTCTGTATTCATAAGTTTGATTCTGCTACTTATTTATTTATTTGTTTGTTTGTTTTTTTCAGGCTGCAACTCTGTGTTTATCACTTAAGTGACTAAAGTAATACACTTAGGAAAAAGACTTTGTAGTAGGCAGAATAAGGCCCTCCCAAATATGTCCACATCTTAACCCCAGTATCTTTATTTATTTAGATTTAATTTAAATTCACGCTAGTGTTATAATGAGCACTGGGTATTATATGCAACTAATGACTCACTAAATACTACCACTGAAACTAATAATAAACTGTATGTTAACTATTTTTTTTTTATTTTTTAAGGTTCTACTTATAAGTGAAATCATGTGGTATTTGTCTTTTTTAGTCTAATTTATTTCACTTAGCATAATACCCTCTGAGTCTACCCAAGTTATCTTCAGTGGCATGATCTCATCCTTTTTATGGCTATCTAATATTCTGTTATATATTTTACACACACACCCCTGCACATGTGCATGCACATACCACATTTTCCTTATCCATTAATCTATTGATGGATACTTAAGTTGCTTCTATATCTTGGTTATTGTAAATAATGCTATAATAAACATAGGGGTCATATACCATTTCAAATGAGTGTTTTTATTTTCTTTGGGTAAATGCCCTGTAGTTGAATTATAGATCATATGGTTTTTCTATTTTTACTTTTTAAGGAACCTGCATATTATTTTCCAAGTGACTCTACCAAATTACATTCCCACCAACTATGTACAAGTTTCCTTCTTCTCCACATCCTCACCAACACTCAGTACTTTTTGTCTTTTTTACTTTAGCCATTCTAACAGGTGATAGCTCATTGTGGTTTTGTTTTGCATTTCCTTGGTGATTACTGATGTTAAGTATCTTTTCATGTGTGTGTTGGCCATCTGTATGTCTTTTTTGGAAAAATGTCCATTCAGGGTCCTTTCCTATTCTTTAACTGACTTGTTTGGTTTTTTGGTGTTGAGTTATATAAGTTCTTTATATAGTTTGGATATTAACTCCTTATTGATTTATCTAAACTGTTAACCCCTTATTTGATATATCATTAGCAAATACCTTCTCCCATCCAGTAGGTTGTCCTTTTATTTGTCTATGATTTCATTTGCTGTGCAGCTTTTTGTTTTGAGGTAGTTCCAATAGTTTATCTTTTCCTTTGTTTCCCTTGCCTGAGGGGACATAGCTAGAAGAATTTACTATGAGTGTCAGAGACATTACAGAGAAATTGTGATTTATTTTTGTGTGTGATGTTAAAATTTAGTCCAATTCCACTCTTTTACATGTAGCTGTCTGGTTTCCCCAGCACCATTTATTGAAGAGACCATCTTTTTGCCCTTGTATAATCTTGCCTACTTTATCATAGAATAATTGGCCATTTAAGCATAGGTTTATGTCTGGGCTCTCTTCTGTTACGTTAATCTGTATGTCTATTTGACACCAGTATCATACTGTTTTAATTACTATAACTTTGTGGTATATCTTGACATCTGGGATTGTGATACCTTCATCTTTTTTATTTCTCAAGATTCCGCTGCCTCATTGGGGTCTTTTGTGGTTCCATACAAATTTTTTATTATTAGTTCTAGTTTTATGAACAATGCTGGTGGCATTTGATAGGGATTGCTTTGAATTTGTAATTACTTTGGATAATAAGGACATTTTAAAAGTATTGGTTCTACCAGTCAATGACTATGGAATATCTTTGCATTTGTTTGTCATCTTCAATTTCTTTCATCAGTGTTTTATAGTTTTCAAGTGCAAGTATTTTACCTCCTTAGTAAAATTTATTCCCAGGTATGTAATGTTTTTCATGCAGTTGTAAATTGTGTTGTTTTCTTAATTTCTTTTTCTGTGACTTTGTTACTGATGCATAGTAATACTACCAACTTCTGGTATTAATTTTGTATTCTGCAACTTTACTGAGTTCATTTATCACTTCCAGTAGTTTTTTGGTGGAGTTCTTAAAATTTCAACCTTTCTTTAGAATTTCAACCTTTCTTTAGAAAGTATTTATAAAGGAAAATCATGCTTTCTACAGTTAAGAATTGAGTGAAATAATTACCAAGATAGAAAGAATAAAATTCTGTTGAAGTATGTAATTTGTTCACAAAAGTATTTATTTGAAAGTCGTTAATTATAAGGGAACATAAATGCAATTTTAATGTTACTAAGTAACCAAATGCTTATCGTGGAATCATTTCAGTTGAGATAGAAAGATAATCCCATACACTCCACCTCCACTGACAGTCCTCTGCAGAATAAATTTAAGAGCTCTGCTTAATGCTAGTAATCAAAATGTTCTGCTTTTTTAGTGTGTTAGTTGCCATAGTGTGGTAAATTGAATATAGAATTTTACATTGCAAGACCTCTTGGTAATGGTTTCAAAATATTAGCTTAAGTTAGGTCTTCTCCTGTGAATTATATGGCATAAAGCTGTAAAAATATTTCAAGATAAATTTACCAGAAGGGATTATGTGATGGAGATAGCAGTTAAATATTTGCAACATGTGACCACAGATTAACATTCCCCAAAATGGACAGCCTTTTCTGCTAATCGGATTTAGGGACTTGTCTTGTATTTTGTATAATTCTGTAAAGAGACATGAAATTCTACATTTATGGAATCATTTTTAAAAGACACTCATTTCCTAATGCTTCAGTTATCTTCACTTATAAGATGAATAATATCTACCCATGGCAACACAGTTTTTATTCAACAGAATAGGAGAGAAGATGATGTAGTGATAAAGAATATATATAGGCTTTGGAGTCCGACTACCTATATTATAGCCAGTCAAACTCAAATACTTAGAATATTATTGACATTGGGTTGTTCACATAGTCTCTCTGAACTTTATTTTCCTCCTCTGTATTTCATTGCAGATAATATCTACTACATTAAACTACTGTCATAATGTAATGTGATTTGCGTTTAAAGTCCTCAGCACAGTGTCTAACACCTAAGAGTGGTCTCAGTGAGAAGAATGCAATGATCAATTAGTTCTCCATGGGGCATAAGGATGAAGAGTAGACGTGTGGCTCCAGTGGAAGGTTCTAAACTAGCAGACTTTTCTACTATGATTGGATATCCTACCTGATGGATCGGTATATTAGGAGACTTTGCCTTATCTTTGACACTTGAACAGAGCATGAGATTGCTGTGGGCACAAATAAGATAATTCCTTGCTTTCTTTCCATTTTTGCTTTCCATCCTGCTACTATAAGATTTCCTTGATGGAAGAATATGAAAGGTAAATTATCTCTTGCACTAATGGATGTATAACTGGATCTTGGGGCAAATAACAAGAATTGGGGAGATGATGGGGGGGGGTTGATTTGTAGCATTAGGAGAAGTTAGGAAGAAATGTGCCTACTGGGTTTTCTTAAGCTGATATGAGGCTGACAAGCAGCACTCCACTGATTTAGGGGAATTATTTTTTCTTCTGTATATAGAAGGACTTACTGCTAGATTTATGGGATCAAAAGATGGAATGTAAAAGTAATCACTAGTGTTTCCTATGAGCCAGTGTGTAAGATGCTTTATAAGCACTAGCTCATATAATCCTTCCAAAACCCTATAAACTAGGTGTGTAAGATATTTTCTAAGTGCAAACAAGAAAAAAAATGTAAGAAATAGAAGTGTTTCTTTGTTTCTGCCAAAGTTGATCATGTGCTGTCTCAATCACAGAAATGTTCTGGCATCCAAGATGAGTATGGGTAGAATTGTCCTTATTATCCAGAAAGAGGAAAAGAAGAAAAATAGAATTAAAAATCAGACTCCTGGAAAATTACCGTTATTATGTAGGAGACCTAATTATGGGACAGACGCCCTGCTCTAACTACCTGTATTTCATTGTTTTCCTTTGGGTTTGCATATACTCTCATTTCTGCTCAGACACACCTACCTACCTACATTCTCTCTCTTGCTCTCTTTTTTTCTTAGTGAAGTAGTATTTTAGACCCTGAAGATATTTAAATAGACAACTATTATTATATAATGAAGTTCAGTCATCAAGTCATAATTATAGGTGGGCAATGATGAAAAGCCACACTCTGTAAAGACTTATTTGAGAGAGAGAGAGAGAATGTGTGTGTGTGTGTGTGTGTGTGTGTGAGCGTGCAATTGCAAGCAGGGGTGGAGGGTGCAGAGGGAGAGAAGCAGACTCCCAACAGAACATGGAACCCCAAGTGGGGCTTGATGTCACAACCTGGAAAGCATGACCTGAGCCAAAATCGAGAGTCATATGCTTAAGACTGAGCCACCGAGGTACCTGGAGACCCACCATTTAATGCCGGATTGTTTACAAGTTTCTTACGTTTCAGAGATAACGCTAATGAATACATTGTTTGAATAAAGTCAATCATACTGAGTTTAATTTGAAGGAATCTAAAAATTACTGTAAGGTGATAATTAAACCTCACTAAATCTAATAGATAGCATCCATGTCTCAAACTATATGTAAAGATTCACTCCATTTTGAAAGTGTGGAAACAAATGCAATATTTAGGAAATAATTAATTTGGGACCTTGCTAGCATAATAATTTAGAGTCCACCCTTTGGAATCAGGCAGACTTTAGTTTCAGCCCTGACTTTACCACAGTCTAGCAGAATGATCCTGGGCAAATGACTTCATCTCTCAAACAACAACAATGTATGTATGCCTTGCCTGGCATACATAGTGTGTGGTCTGTTAGCAATTGCATCCATTAATCACTATTTATATTTCTTCTGGAACCTGTTAGAACCACAAATGGTCAGTCTTGGACCATTTGAATTGACAGTTATTTGGGCATTATGTTGATAAAGACAATTTTCCCCTATAATGTGGTGAAATGTAACATTTTCCAATATACAGAGCATGAGTTGTACAGCTTCATTTATAATAGAGACAATCTTTTTTTAAAATATTTTATTTATTTATTTGACAGACAGAGATCACAAGTAGGCAGAGAGGCAGGCAGAGAGAGAGGAGGAAGCAGGCACCCTGCTGAGCAGAGAGCCCGATGCGGGGCTTGATCCCAGGACGCTGGGATCATGACCTGAGCTGAAGGCAGAAGGCAGAAGCTTTAACCCACAGAGCCACCTAGGCGCCCCTATAATAGAGACAATCTTAAATGGACCAATACATGTAAAATCACAAGGAAGTGTCTGGCAAAACAACATGTACTTAGTAAAAGTTAGCCATCACTGCTACTACTACTAATAATAATGAGAATAACTGACATTTTCTCATCAGAATTCATCTTTTCTTTAATAGTTTTAGAAACAAAATGGATCTAATAACATACATTTCCAAAAACGTGATACAAGGACAAAATCTGTAAACATTTAAATAAATAAATAATTAATTAAATAATGATTTTGTGAATCACAATATTTTTTCAATGCATAAATGCAACATTTTTCTCCAAGAAGGATAGCATAGAAGAAAGGCTTGGAAACACACATATAAATCCAGTACTGTGTTAGTGTGATTCTCAGGCTCCTACTGTCATGCAGCCATGTTGTTGGCAGTGAGGAGTGTCCCTAATTCCTCTGCTCAGCGTGGGATCTCAGGTCTGTTGGCTTGTTTGTTTTCAACAGGTGTCACTGAGCTAAGAGGCAATTAGACCCAGGACTCTTGCTCCCCTAGCAGAGCTCCATACCAGGGTTGTTCTGTTGTCAGCGCCTTGATGGTTCCCCTCTTTGTTCACACTTAGCAGGAACCCAGGGACCATTTTGAAAGTCACTGAGCAGTAGAACAAGCTCCCTGTTTGCCTGACAAATGGACCTAGCTGGAAGCAACCAGGGGACCATCTGTGAGAATAAAATGTAGTTGGGATGGCCAGAATCACAGCCAGGAAAATCCATCCTGCTTAGAAATGCCAAGCAAAAGACTGTGCCACACCTTTGTTTCACTTAACTGTACATCTGACATAATATATGCACAGAAGCATGGATACATAGTAGTTAGTGCAGTAAAAATAGACTTGTTTGAGTTCTTCACATATCTGTAAACAAATAATAGGTTCATGCCTACATAATAAGGATGTGTGTGTGTGTGTGTGTGTGTGTGTATGAGTGTGTGTGTGTGTGTGTGTGTGTAGCTTCTGAGGTCCCTCTCTGTTTATGCAGTTTTCAGTTCTCTGTTGCTGATGCACACAGCACATTCTGGCATTCTCCAGAGTCACATGGGAGCAGTGCTGATAATTAGAGAAATGTATCTTAAAGACATTGTATTTTCTCTTCCCCTCATGCTTCCTTTCTTAGCCACCCGTACCCCTGTGTGTTTTGCAAAATAAGCCTTGCACAAAAGGTTATATCAAAGAAAATACAGAACATAATTGCTTGGTTGTTTATCTACTGTCCCATTTATTTGTTTCTGCAGCCCTGAATGCCAAACATAGAGCTACTCAAAAAAAAAAAAAAAAAAAAAAAAAAAAAAAAAAACCTAAGTTGGTTTCAAAAAGTTTTAAGACTTCCTAATGAAAAAAAAAAAAAAACCTCCATGTTTTGATAACTACAGAAATGTAGAAATGTAATATGTGAGTAGATCAAAGGATGCTGTGAATGTGTCTCACTCTTGAGAGGTGCTCCCCTTAGTAATGGGAGTTTAATTCTGAGAGTTTGTTTTAGTCACTTTTTTATGTGTCTAATAAATCATGAGATATGTGTATATATTTCCTAAATACATAGATATCCTAAAATGCAAACTAATACTTGACAACATTTGCAGATATTATGTATGTACCATCAAATATATTGCCTGGATTATCTCTCTTTGCTCCAAAAACTCTGAGGTTTAGTGGCATTATTATCCCCATTTTCCAGATGAGCAAAGTGACTCACAGAGAACATATTTTTCCAATATCATACAACTAGAAAGGAGCTTGGTCAGCCTTATTAAGGTAGGCCCAGAAAAGGAGTCTCAAACCATAACTAATCTGAACCATGCTCACAGCCACCTGTGGTTTAAGTTTTTTTAATTAAAGTTTAAAAGAATTAAATATAAAAAACTTGATACTTTTGCTAGTATTTTGAAAATTTTCAAATACTTCCCAATAGAATTAATAGAGGATATCATTGATAAAAAAAAAAAAAAAGCAGTATGGTATAGTGGAGAAGTAACTTAGCCTAACATTTAAGAGCATTCCGACAGAGAAGAGAGGTATTAAAATGTAAGTACACAATTAATTATTAACATAATAAATGCTACCCCCAAAAAAGACCATAAGGAACTATTTAAAGATGATCTTCATCATCTCCTTCATTATGCAGAAGGGATTCAGCAGAAGAATTGAGACCTGAAGAATGAAGTTATACTTTGCTAGGGAAAGGAGATGTGGGAGAACATTCTAGGCATAGGAAGTGGTATCACATTTTCCAGGAAATGAAAGAAGCTGGAGTGGCTAGAACATGGAGAACAAGAGGGAGACATGTCACAGACTAGGAAAAGGTGATGGAGCTCATCACTAGTTGGTTGTCATTCTAAAGAAGAGGGAGATAATGCAAGAGACATCATGGAGTTGACATTTTTTTTTTTTTAAAGTAATAATTTTATTTATTTATTTATTTATCAGAGAGAGAGAGCGTGAACACAGGCAGACAGAAAGGCAGGCAGAGGCAGAGGGAGAAGCAGACTCCCTGCCGAGCAAGGAGCCCGATGTGGGACTCGATCCCAGGACGCTGGGATCATGACCTGAGCCGAAGGCAGCTGCTTAACCAACTGAGCCACCCAGGCGTCCCCATGGAGTTGACATTAATGGATGTTGGTAATAGTGTTGATGTGTGAGGTAGGAAAAAAAGATTGATTTTTAGCAAATGAGCTGTGGCTTTTGCTTTTTGGTGATTAAGAACCCAAATAAGGAAGATTTTTAGCTGCAATATAGAAGTTGGGGGGGGGAACAGTTTCAGGGGTGATGAACCTCCTTCAGAGCTCTTAATTTCTTTAATTCTGAAATTAGAAATCTCTGATGTCATTTCCTCTTTCTCCTGAAAAAGCACAGAACAGAATCCTGTTATTGAAATCTTCAGATAATTGGGGGTTTTCTAAATAGCAGAAAAAAATGGAACACCAATCCAAACCCAAACTGCTGTTCTCCTTCTCCTTAGCCTTTGTTTCCATGTGATCTTTTATACTGAGCAGAACCTGATAAATTTGAGACACCGGAGAACAAAATACAGTATGCCCATTTTCTTTAGAGTAAATGACACCATGGCTGGATTCAGCCAGATGAAGAATTGAAGGGATTTTCTGCTCTCAAATAACTGTGAAAGGCTACATTCTCCTTAACAGGTTTCCTATTGACAGCACCAGCTGCTTAGCAAGACACGTCTTCACGTATGCATGAAGCAGTTGAGAACAGTGGATAACACAGGCTTTAGATTGAACATCCCAGTCTAAATCCCATGCCTACCACTTTCTGAATTATCTGGTTTCTTAAGAAAATTGCTCTCTGGGCATCAGATTCACCATCTACAAAGGATTTTAGCGAGAATTAAACTAATAAATGAGACAAGTTATTTATGATACAAAGAACACCCCTGCTGTAGATAGAGTAAGCACTCAATAAATGGTCGCTTATTTTATTTAACCCAGAAAAGCAGCATGCCAAGATCTTGCTTCAATAGAGAGCAGTGCATTATTATGTAAAGTATATTTAAGCTTTATGAAACCTAAGTGAAGATATCCTGACACATAATTTGAAACAGCTTTTCTCCTGAATCTAACAGAGAAACATTTTTGCTTAAAAATACCCAGCTTAACTGAGAACAGGACCTTGAATTGATTAGAATAAGTTCTCCAGGTCGTAGTTTCTTCCTTTATATAAAAATCAAATTAGACTAGATCAGTGTTGCCCAATAGAATTATAATGAAGAGAAATACAGTATAAGTCACATGTATAATTTTAAATTTTCTAATGGCAACACTTATAAAAGTGAAAAGGAACAGGTGAAAATTTTAGTATTTTATCTAATGTATTTAAAATGCTATCGTTTCAGTATGTAACCAATATAAAAATTATTGAGCTATTTTGCTTTCTCTCTTTTGGTGTGAACTATTCAAAATCATGAGTGTGTTTTACACTTTAGTACCTATTAGTTCAGACCAGCCACATGTCAAGTGGCTAGAGAAACCACCATCCCAGACTACCTGGAACTGGATGGTCTATCAGGATCTTTCCATATCATACTTTGTGTGGTATTAACCACATATTTAGGATTTGTTTTTCTTTTTATTTTTTTCCAAGCTTTTATTTAAAATCAATTAATTAACATACATGGCAATGTTAGTTTTACATGTAGGATTTAGTGAGTCTCACAACAACCAGTGCTCATCACAACAAGTGCCCTCCTTAATATCCATCCCCCATTTAACCCGACCCTGCTGCAGACCTCCCCTGCAGCAACCCTCAGTTTTTTCCCTGTAGCTAAAAATCTGGTTTATACCAGATTCATGTTCATGTGTCTTGTTTCTTAAATTCCACGTTTGTTTTTCTGTTGTTACTGAATGTTATTTTTCATGAGCCTATAGATTTACCATGTAGTTAAGGATGAATTTCTGATTTAGCGGAGTTAAAAATGAGAAAAGGACATTTAAATTGCTTAGCAACTGCTGAGTGGCAATACGGTCATATTTGTCCAGGAATCCATTCTGAGGCCAAGGGACAAATGTCCCTCCGTTATTCTTTTTGGAACTGCATGCATTATCAAATTATTATGTCTAAATTATACTCTGCCAT
This sequence comes from Mustela nigripes, assembly GCF_022355385.1. Lineage (NCBI taxonomy): Eukaryota > Metazoa > Chordata > Mammalia > Carnivora > Mustelidae > Mustela > Mustela nigripes. Next base: position 63,294,881 of record NC_081557.1, on the reverse strand, counting down.
ATTCTACTAATACATGTGCTGTAAATGATTTAAATCATTAGATGCCTTAGAATTGTAACCCTCATCAATTTCTGACAAGAGTACATTCTCTGCTGGAAACATATTCCTGTTACTCCTTTCATGTGATAAAATTCTATTCAGTTTTAGTGACACATACTATCAATCACAAAGTAATAAAACAAATATATAACCAAGCCAACACAGTGTCTGAGTCCTACATCATTAAAACAGAAACTATATGCATGCTTCATCAAGTAATTAAGAGCAAAGAATTTTTTCAATTAATTTCCTTATGAATAGGCTTTATTTCTTAGAAGTTTGAGATTTACAAAAATATTGAACAGATAGTACAGAGTTCCCTATTTCCTCCCAAACACACACATAAACAATTTCCCCTAAATTAATGTTTTAAATAATACATTACACATATTAATATGGTGCATTTGTTAAAGTTAATGAAGAATATTAGTATGTCATTAAGTAAAGTCCATAGTTATTAAGATTTCCTTAGTTTTTATCTGATGCCCTTTTCTTGTTCTTGGATCCCATCCAGAATACATTTATTTTGTCATCATGTCTTCTTGGGCTTCTCAGGGTTGTAACAGTTTCCCACACTTTCTTTGTTTTTGATGACCTTGAGAGTTTTGATGAGCACTGGTCAGGTATTTTGTAGAATATTCCCAAACTGAGATTTGTCTCATTTTTCTCATGGTTAACTGGGGTTAAAGGGTTTTGGAAAGTACATCATAGAGGTAAGGTGACATTTTAATCACATCATTTTAAGGGTGCATATTATCGATGTGATTTATGACTGTTGATGTTGACCTTGGTCACCTTGCTGAAGGAATGTTTACGTTCATTGTCCCCACTATAAAGCTATTCTCTGCTCCTGCTTCCACTCTTTACTCTTTGGAAGGAAGACACTACACATATTAACACTTTAAGAGTGTAGGGTTTTGCTCCCCCTCCGTTATGATACAATACTTATATAATTTGTTTGGAATTCTACAGAGGAGTTTTACCTGTGTTATTAACTTATTCACTTACTTTTATCAGTATGGTCTTTTATTTTTTAGACTGTAATCCAATAATACTGTATTTTATTGCTCAAATTGTCCAACTTCATCCACTAGGAGTTCTTCCAGTTTGTTCTTGTGCCCCCGGACATACTCCCCTCAATGTCTTTTGTTGTGATTGTTTTGTGACATCTTCCTTACTTTATGACGGTACTACATAATGCTCCAGGCTTCTCCTAGAATCAGCCATAGCTCCAAGAACTCTTGCATACTCTTATTGGAGAATGGTAATAGAAATCAAGATCTGGATGCTATGTTTTTCCATCTTTTTATGTTTTCTTCAATTTCTTTCATGAGTGTTCTAGTTCCTCGAGTACAGATCCTTTATCTCTTTGGTTAGGTTTATTCCAAGATATCTTATGGGTTTTGGTGCTGTTATAAATAGAATTGATTCTCTAAATGCCCATTCTATTGTTTCATTTTTAGTGTATAAGAAAGCAACTGATGTCTGTACATTGATTTTGTATCCTGCCACATTACCAAATTGCTATATGAGTTCTAGTAATTTGGGGTGGAGCCTTTTGGGTTTTCCACAGAAAGTATCATGTCATCTGTGAAGAGAGAAAGTTTGACTTCTTTGCCAATTTGAATACCTTTTATTTCCTTTTGTTTTCTGATTGCTTTTGCTAGGAATTCTAGTACTATGTTGAACAGCAATGGTGAGAGTGGGCATCCTTGTCATGTTCCTGTTGTGTTCCCCCTTCTCAATGGGAAGTAAGCTTTTCCCATTGAAAATTATATTTGCTGTGGGTTTTTCATAGATGGATTTTATGAAGTTGAGGAATGTTCCCCCCATCCCTATACTTTGAAGACTTTTAATCAGGAAATGTTGTATTTTGTCAAATATTTTTCAGCATCATTTGAGAGGACCATGTGTTCTCTCTTCTCTTATTGATTGTTCTTTTACATTGATTGATTTGTGAATGCTGAACCACCCTTGCATCCCAGGGATAAATCCCTTTTAGTCATGGTGGATAAACTTTTTAATGTACTGTTGGATCCTATTAGTTAAGATCTTGTTGAGAATCTTGCATCCATATGCATCAGGAATATTGGTCTAAAATTCACCTTTTGGGGGCACCTGGGTGGCTCAATGGGTTAAAGTCTCTGCCTTCAGCTCAGGTCATGATCCCAGGATCCTGGGATTGAGTCCTGCATGGGGGGGGGGGGTGTCTCTGCTCAGCAGGGAGCCTGCTTCCCCCACCCCCGTCTGCCTGTCTGCCTACTTGTGATCTGTCTGTCAAATAAATAAAATCTTAAAAAAAAAAAAAAAAAGACATTCTCCTTTTTGATGAAGTTTTTGCCTGGTTTGGGAATCAAGGTAATGCTGGCTTCATAGAAAAAGTCTGATTCCGTGCTTACGGATTGGAAGAATAAACATTGTTAAAATGTCTGTGCTGCCCAGAGCAATCTATACTTTCATTGCCAACCTGATCAAAATACCAGTGGCATTTTTCAAAGAGTTGGAACAAACAATCCTAAAATTTGTATGGAACCAGAAAAGACCCTGAATTGCTAAGGAAATGTTGAAAAAGAAAAACAAAGCTGGGGGCATCATGTTGCCTGATTTCAAGCTTTATTACAAAGCTGTGATCACCAAGACAGCATGTTACTGGCACAAAAACAGACACATAGACCAGTGGAACAGAGTAAGAGCCCAGATATGGACCCTCAGTTCTATGGTCAAATAATCATTGACAAAGCAGGAAAAAATATCCAGTGGAAAAAAGACAGTCTCTTCAATAAATGGTGCTGGGAAAATTGGACAGCTATGTTTAGAAGAATGAAACTTGACCATTGTCTTACACCATTCACAAAGATAAATGCAAAATGGATGAAAGACTTCAGTGTGAAACGGGAATCCTTCAAAATCCTGGAGAAGAACATAAGCAGTAACCTCTTTGACACTGGCCACAACAACTTCTTTCAATCACGTCTCCAAAGGCAAAGGAAGCAAAAGTAAAAATGAACTTTTGGGACTTCATCACAACTTCTGCTTCTGCACAGCAAAGGAAACAGTCAGCAAAACAAAGAAGCAACCCACAGAATGGGAGAAGATATTCACAAATGGCACTACAGACAAAGGGCTGATATCTAAGTTCTATAAAGAACTTCTCAAACTCAACATCCAAAAAACAGATAAACATGTCAAAAAATGGACAGAAGACATGAGCAGATACTTCTTCAATGAAGACATACAAATGGCTAAAAGACACATGAAAAAATGTTCATCATCATTAGCCATCAGGGAAATTCAAATCAAAACCACATTGATACCACCTTATACCGGTTAGAATGGCAAAGATTAAGAAGGTAGGAAACAACAAATGTTGGAGAGGATGTGGAGAAAGGGGAACCCTGTTAAACTGTCGGTGGAAATGCAAGTTGGTGCAGCCAATTTGGAAAACAATGTGGAGGCTTCTCAAAAATTAAAAATAGAGCTACCCTATGACCTGGCAATTGCACTACTGGGTATTTGCCCTAAAGACACAGGTGTAGTGGAAAGAAGGACCATCTGTACCCCAATATTCATAGCAGCAATGGCCACAATAACTTAACTGTGGAAAGAGCTGAGATGCCCTTCAACAGATGAATGGATAAAGAAGGTGTGGTCCATATACACACTGGAATATTATGCCTCCATCACAAAGGATGAATACCCAACTTTTTTATCAACATGGATGGGACTGGAGCAGATTATGCTGAGTGAAATAAGTCAAGCAGAGACAGTCAATTATTATATGGTTTCACTTACTTGTGGAACATAAGGAATAATATGGAGAACATTAGGTGAAGGAAAGGAAAAGTGAATAGGGGGAAATAGGAGGGGAAAACAAACCAGAGAGACTGTGGACTCTGAGAAAAAACCGAGGGCTTTGGCGGGGGTGGGGGGGTTGATGAGTGAACCAGGTGGTGGGTATGAAGGAGGGCATGTATTGCATGGAGCACGGGGTGTGGTGCATAAACAATAAATCTTGGAACACTGCATCAAAAACTAATGATACATTTTATGGTGACTAACAACACAATAAATAAAAAATAGTCTCATGGGGGTGCCTGGGTGGCTCAGTTGGTTAAGTGTCTGCCTTCAGCTCAGGTCATGATCCCAGAGTCCTGGGATCGAGGGATCGAGTCTCACATTGGGCTCCCTGCTCAGTGGGGAGCCTGCTTCTCCTTCTGCTTGCTGTTCCCCCTGCTTGTACTCTCTTTCTCTTTTTTTCTGTGACAAATAAAGAAATAAAATCTTTAAAAAAAAAATCCGATGCTAGGCGTGCTTACTACTGCTGAGCCCTTGCAACTGCCAGAGCAGAGAAACATCTGTGTGTACACTAACCCATGTATACACATAACTATAAATATTTCTGTATGTAACAGTCTGCATTAATGTTAAATTGAGCATGCATTCTTGCTGTCTCCGATTCTCTTCTATTACCACATGGATTTATTCTAGCCCCCTCACTTTGCTAATCTGTAAAATCCCTCCCAACAGTAAGAAAGTTGGCTCTCACAATCTGCTGATATACATTTATTTAATTACTCAACTGAGGGATACTTATGCATCAGTATCATCATAGTTAAACCATATCCCCATGTGAAACAACACTGACTACAACATACTACTTGCAGGCAGTTTCTTTTGACATATAGGCTCCATTTATTTCCAAAGATACTTAGGCTAACCCCTCCTTTAGTGAGGTTGTTTCATACATTTTTAATAAGATTAGATACTCCTGTTACAATTGACATTCTTTCCTGGCATCCCCAAAATCCTAAATGATTTTTTTTTAAATTTGTATATGTTGCAATCCACTCTTTATGTTGCAAATTTATGTAGGTTTTTTTACAAACGTGTAATAGCATGTATCTATCCGTGTACAGAATGGTTTCACTGACCTAAAATCCCACCATGCTTCATATATTCATTTTCCTGCCTTCCCAATCCCTGGTAACAACAATACTTTTGGGTGTCTCTAAATTTTTGCCTTTTTCATAATGTAATATAACTGTAATCACTCAGTATCTGGCATTTCAGATTGGCTTTGTTCACTTAGCTATGTTCATTTAATATTCTTCCAAGTTTTTCCATGGTTTGGTAGCTCATTTCTTTTTTATCATTGAATGATATTCCTTTGCTAGGATGTACTATGGTTTATCTATTCTCCTAATGCAGAATATCAAGTTACTTCTCATTTTTGGACATTATTAGTAAAGTTTCTATAAACATTTGGGTGCAGGCTTTTATGTGGATGTCAGTTCTCAACTCAATTAGAAATATACCTAGGAACTCAACTGGTGGATCATAGAGTAGCTTTGTAAAAAACTACCAAACTTTTTTCCCCAAAGTGTACTGTTTTACATTCCCCCAGAAATGTCTTAGAGTTTCTGTTGCTCTAAATCCTTATCAGCAGTTAGTATTGTCACCTTTTTAAATTTTAGACATTCTAATAGGGTACGTGATGGATGACAAATGATGTTGAGTATCTTTTCTTGTGCTTATTTGTCACCTGTATATCTTCTTTGGTGAGATGTCTGCTCAAATCTTTTGCTAAATTTTTAATGGATTGTTTGTTTTCTTATTGCTGACTTTTACAGTTCTTTATGTATTTTGGATAGAAATCATTTATCAGGGGCACCTGTGTGGCTCAGTTGGTTAAGCAACTGCCTTCAGCTCAGGTCATGATCCTGGAGTCCCAGAATCAAGTCCCGCATCGGGCTCCCAGCTCCACAGGGAGTCTGCTTCTCTCTCTGACCTTCTCTCCTCTCATGTTCTCTCTTACTAGCGCTCTCTCTTAAATAAATAAATAAAATCTTAAAAAAAAAAAAAGGAAGATTTTATCATATATGTTTTTGAAATACTGTTTTTCCTGTATATAATTTGTCTCTTCATCTTCTTCACAGAATTGTTCTCAAAGTAGAATTTTTTTTAATTTTAATAAAGGTGAATTCATCTTTCATTGGGGGGGTGCCCATAGACTGCGTGATCAATGCGAAACTCAAGGTTACTTACATTTGTTCCTATGTTATCTTCTAAATGTTTAAAGTTTTGCATTTTACATTTGCATAATTTTGCATTTTGCCTTTGCATTTTACATGAACCATTTTGAGTTAATTATTGTGAAAGTTGTTATGGTCTGTGTCTATATTAATTTTTTAAAAATAGATGTCTGATTCTTCAGTGCCATTTGTTGAAAAGACTATCTACTCTCCCCTGAGTTGCCTTTGTTCTTTATCTAAGATAAATTAAATACATATGTGTGAGTCTACTTCCAGCTCTCTATTCTGTTTCACTGATCTATGTGTCTATTTTTCCACCCATAGTATGCTGCAGCTTTATAGGAACTCTTAAAGATGGGTAATGTCTATCTTTCAACTTTATACTTTTTTGTTACTATTGTATTGAATATTGTGGGTCTCTTGCCTTTCAATACAAACCTTAGACTCAATTTGTTAATATCCACTAATATCTTGCATATAGAGGCTGAAAGTGAAGGGATAGAAAAAATATATTCCATACAAATGGTAACCAAAAGTGAGCAAGGGTGGATATACTTATATCAGATAAAATAGACTTTAAGCCAAAAATTCTCAAAGTTGACAATGAGAGCCATTATATATTGATAAAATACTCAATTCATCAGGAAGACATAACAATTATACATGCACCCAAAATGAGCACACCTAAACATATAGAGCAAACACTGACAGATTAAAGGGATAAATAAACAGCAATACAAGAAGAGCAGGAGACTTCAGCACCCCACTTTCAACATTAGAAAGAACATCCAGAGAGAAAACTAATAAGGAAATAGCAAACTTGAACAATGCTTAGACCAAATGGTTCTACATCTGGAACATTCCCACCCAACAGCAATATGATACCCATTTTTCTTGAGAGTATATGAACATTCTTTAAGACAGATCACATGTTAGGTCACAAAACAAGTCTCAACAAATTTAAGAAGACTGAAATCATACCAAGTATTTTGATTGGAATTGACTTGAATCTGCATATCAACTTGGAAAGAATTGACATCTCAACATTGACTCTTAATCCATGAATGCAGAACATCTCTCCACTTGTCTAGATCTTTCCTGATCACTTCATCATAATTTTATAGATTTCCACATTTAGATCCTGTACATATTTTGTTATAGTTATTTCCCAAGCACTTCATTCTTCTTATAAATGGTATTACAGTTTTAGTTAAAATTCTAAGTGGTTATTGCTAGTAATAAAGAAACCAATTGACTTTAGTGTACCAACTTTGTATATTGTGACCTTGCTCTAATTGCTTTTTAATTATAGCATCTTTTTTCCAATTCTTTGACACTTTTTGCATAAACAATCATGTAGTCTCTGAGCAAAGACAGTTTTATTTCTTCCTTCCGTATATGTATACATTTCCTGTTCTACTGCATTAACCAGGACTTCCAGAGTGGTGCGGTGTGAAATAGGAGTGATGAGGCAGGGGCATCCTTATTTTGCCCTTAATCTTAAGTGAAAAGTACCTAGTTTCTCCTAACTAATTATAATATTAGCTATAGATCTTTTATAGACATTCTTTATCAAGTTGAGGGGATTTCCCTCAAGTTTTTTATATTTTTAAAATTATAAATTGTTATAGATTTTGTCAAACACATTTTTTGGCATCCCTTGATATGATGACATGACTTTTCTTCCTTACTCTGTTGAAGTGATGAATTACACCACTTGATTTTCAAATGTTGAATCAGCCTTGCATGCATGGAAATGATCTGTCTGGGTAATTGCTTTTTTTTTAAATTATTAATTACTGATTCAGTTTCTTTAGTACTTTAGTCATAAACCTATTCAGATTATTTACTTCCCTTTGTATGAATTTTGGTAGTTTGTACCTCTCAAGTAGTTATTACAGTTTACCTAAGTTATCAAATGTGTGGACATAGAGCTATTCATAGTATTTCAAGCTTACATTTTTATAGATGCATTTCTTCACTTTATTATAGTTTTTAAATTTTTATATTGGCAATAGCAACCATAATTATCCTTCACTCTCAAATGCTTACATGCTATGTACTTTTTTCTGCTTGCAGTTAGCTTTCATGTATGTATATATAGAAAATGGTTATTCTAGCCATACTAGTAGGCTATAACAAGAGATCTCTTTGGCTGTAACAAGAGATCAGGAATTCTGAAAATCTGTTGCCTTTAAACCACTTAGTATGAAGAAAGCAGGAGAAAAATCAATCAGCTTATATATTTAAAAAAAAAATAGGGGCACCTGGGTGGCTCAGTGGGTTAAACCTCTGCCTTCAGCTCAGGTCTTGATCTCACGGTCCTGGGATCGAGCCCCACATCAGGCTCTGTGCTCAGCAGGGAGCCTGCTTCCCTCTCTATCTCTCTCTCTCTGCCTATCTCTTTGCCTACTTGTGATCTCTGTCTGTCAAATAAATAAATAAAATTTTAAAAAAAGAAAGAAAGAAAAAATATGTAGAATTACCTTTGTGTTTGGTTGTCTCTAAATGCAGTGGGTGCAAACTGAATCCAGTGTCATCCCAAGAAAACAGACTCTTTGCTATTGATACCATCTTCATTACAGTTAGCATTTATTTAACCTTTGCAATATTTAACCTCATTGTCTTATTTAACCCTCAAAGCAACCCACTGAGATGAGTATTAATGTTCCTGCCCTTTCACAACTGAACAAAAAGAGGCTTCGTGGGGTTAAATATTTGCAGCTAGCAAGTGAAAAAGTCAAAATTTAAATCTAGGCCATCTGATCCATCATATAATGGAGTGTTTGATTAAGAGTTACAGAAGCCAATAAAATACCACAAAATCAAAATAAGATGTCTCTTTTAAACATAAGGAGTATGGCAAAGAAAAAAAAAATCATACCATTTTCTCACTTAGGGACTTGAATGATAGAAGCTCTGTTTTGAAAAGTGCTTAACAATGGAAATAAATATTGTATCATTATGTGTAGGATGGAAAGAGTCCTGCCTATCAGCTGAGGAACTGTAATTGTCAAGTAGAGTAAGATACAATTGGGTCAATATAGTGAGGCTGGATTATACAGGACTTTGAAGTCCACATAGAGCTCAATCATGGTGTGATAGAAAAAAGAAAACTTTTGAGGGTTACTAAAGGAAATACTATAGGATTCTGGGAGCACTGGGTCCCTGGGACAAGATAAGAACTAGTATTAAAAATAGCAAGAAAAGAAAAGTGCGCTTATATATAATATGTAGGGATTCATTCAGTAAACATTTATGACAGATCCTATGCTAGCAGTACACTGAGCAAAGGTGCCTTAAATACCAGTCTTGTTGTTAAGCAGCTTATTGCCCAATAGTAAGAAAAGGCAAATTAAAGATGGGGATTTTTATTTTTTAGGTCTTATGGAAATCTATTAATGTTTCAGAGAAAGTGCAAAAGAAGATATGAGCAATGTCAATAGGGTGATAGGAGTGACAATAATGAGAATGGCTATCCCCAAAGAGATGACACCCGAATTAAGGTGTTTGTTGGGACATGCTAAAGAAGTCAAAGAAGAATAGAGAAAACCCCAGGATTATCAAACCCACAGCAAAGGCTGGAAGCAAGGGGGACCATAATGTCGAACATTTATTGAGTGCTTAGTATATACCAGGCACTCAACAAAGAGTTATTTCTTCTAATTCTCAAACAACTCTTTAAGGTAAGTACTCTTGTGTTCATTTTGCAGATGAAGGGACTAGGCACAGAGAAGATAAATAATTTGCCCAAAGTCACACGAGTAATAAATGGAGAAGGTAAAACTTGTTTAACATAAACTGTGTGGTGGCAGAGACTTACCAGTGGATTTTGCAGTCTCCATAGAAAATGGGGATCAAAGGTTAACTGAAGTACTAGAATCAAATCTAGAATAAGTGTTCATACAGGAATGCATGTTGCAAAGTAGAGAGTCAAATCGCAATCATCAATTAGAATTTAGGAGAATTAATTCAGAAAACAGAGAATAAGGCAAGATAATCTGGACATAAGTCAGCTAGGAAATACAGGCAGGAAGCTATTTTCTATAAAACAGAATCAAAGAAGCTTCTCGTCCAAGAGTCCTAGTCTTGCTAACCCTGGTCACATTGGTGATAATTCCTCTTCTTACTATACCAGAGATATCCTGACTACATTTCACAATAAAAACTGGTTTCATCAACATTTAAATTTCAGTGTTGAAATAAGTATTAAATAATATTAATAAATGATTCTTAATAATTTATTAGGTATAATTATGATATTTTGAAATATGTATCTATTTTAAATGTCTGTTAGAAAAACTAATGTTTTAGAGGTGAAATGCCTTGATATCAAGTATTAGCTCTAAAATACTACAATAAGAGAGGGACAGACGATGGGGAAAGAGAGAGAAAGAGAGAGAGAGAAAGGAGTTTAGATGGGACAAGATGACTGGCAAAATTTTGAAGAGAAAGGAAGCCAGTTGATGGATAAGTGGGAATCCATTTTCTATTATTCTGTCTCTCTTTGTATGTGTTTGAAACTTTCTACAGTAAAAAGTAAAAAAAAAAAAAAAAGAAGGTTCATTTTAAGATTTTATGTTTATTGTTGATGGAGTTGGGTAACTTTATCCCAAACAACAGCTATATGCTCAGTAGTCTCCAACTCAGCAAGGTAACTTGAAATGAAGTCATATATTAAATATGTTTAAATATATTATTAAATTATTAAATATATTGAAGCTCATTAAGCACATCAAATATTGTAATCAAGAATACCCATTTTTTATCAAGACTAAAAAACAAAATATAATTACTTTTATGATATTTAAATATATTTGAGATCACATTATATAGCATTTTTGTATGAAGACTAAAAGGGACAAGAAAAAAATCTTGAAAAATATATCTTTCAAAAAGTCTGCTTCTAGTCTCAGGGGTGGGGTGGGGGGGACCAAAATAGAGAGAACATAATCTTTCCAATGCCTTAGTCCAAGGAAGTTTCTCTTCAAGCTTGTCTCTTAAAATGAATTCAGTTTTATTCTGAATTCTTATTCTTAAATTCTAATTCTTATTCTCATTCTTAAAAGGAAATCAGTTTTATTCTGAATTTTAACTCTATTCCTAAATTTTATCAGTCCTTACCCTTGGATCACTGATTGATGCCATTAAGTACTTGTCTACTTACAGTTTTCTATTTGGACCTCATTAGCATTGGGAGATCTGTCTGCTGCTTCTACATTTTAAAGTGCTGTCTTCATTTCTGTTGCTTTCCCTGAGGACCAGGGCTCACTCTTACTGGATTTTCTTCTAGCCAGGGTTCTGGGATAGGGAGTACCTGCAAAGAAGAAAAGTAGTTGAAAGAAATGTAACATGATTATGAGAGAGATGAAGAAATGAGATAAAGGGTGCCAAACTTTTTAAACAGAATCATTTGGGAGATCCAGTCAGTTGAAGTTAGTTCCCACCTATCCTACAAAGAAAGTTAGAAAGATAGGTCCAAGGTTAACTGGATGTTATCAAAGTTTAGCAATGGACACTACTTCTGAACCTCCCACTTGAAGCCTTGGGCAGTTCTTAGCAAGGACAGAAACTAACAACAACATCAACAAAATCTAGTGTTGGGAATGGATACTGGGGAACCTCCCCTCAGAGCTTGCCTATAGCAGCCCTCAGTCACAGCTATTACTATTGGCATAAGCTGAGTCAGCAGTATGTAAGGTACCATCATTCAGGTTGGGGAGGATAGAGGGAGGTATCCAAGCATGCCAAGCAGACAGGACTAGCACAGAAAGAAACTTGGAATTTAGAAATACAGGCTATGTACCAAGATCAATATCCAAGTGAACTTTTCAGACTGAGAATGCTATAAGGCTCAGTGAAGAGTTAGGGAAAATTAAGAGATCTGAGTGGTGGAGAAGCAAAAACAGGAGTGTTGGGGCCCAAAGACCTGGGTATGAAATCTGGTTATGTCACTTCTTGACCACGGAACTTTGTGGGAGTCACCTAACCACTCTGTAATGCAATACTTTTCCTTTTTTTTTTTTAATGTGCAAGGTCTAGTAATAATTATACTATCAGGTATGAATAAAAGTAAATTGTCTACCATAGAGCCAAGCATATAAAGCTGGCTTTCAATCAATGGTAACCAACATCATTAGTCAGTATTCTCTAGGGAAGTTTTTTATTTCTAAGTTGGTATATAGACATGTGACTCTTCTGGGATAAGTAGTCCTAAAACCCAATGGTTTTTCAGCGCTTGTACTTTTTAAGTGTTTCCCAGATACTACTTTTGAGATCCTAGAAAATGCCTCTGATAGAAGTGTTATTATCCCCTGGGTCAGGGATGAATTCCTGAGACTGGAGTCCAGCCCCCCAGCTGCCACTGGCTCACCAAATGGACCAGACATTATTCTCCCTAAAGGCAGCAGGAGTGGCACGACAAGCTCTACCACTTTTCTGAAGCCTTAATTTTCTCTTGTATGACCTAAGACTAATGACACCTGCCCTTCAAGGTTTATAACAGGATTGAATGAGTGGGGTCTGCAAAAGACACTGAAATGTATACTTTTCCACAACAATGCTCTCTTCTATCTCCTACTCCTGGGCCTCAGTTGCAGACACTGTAAAATGAAAAGAATAGATTTTGTAACTTTTAAGGTCTCTGCCAGCCTATAACTCAGTGGTTGCTAAAAATCTACTTATAGCAAAGGTGACCTTGTCATAAATAATGGTTTACTGCACAGAATGTCTGGCTGTTAATGTCTCCCTGTCTGTTTGTAATGCATTACTATTAAGCCTCACTATCATTTTTTCTTATCTTGCCTTTTTTTATCCTCTGACATTTCATTAATATTCTTCACTTGGAGATATTTAATGTAAATCAAATTGCTCTCATTTGGCTTCCTACCAGGTTGAGGTGCAAATTTATTTATCCAACCATCATCCTAGTTTTATAAATACAGAACTTAGTAAATAGGCAGGACATGTTTACCCCTTTCAGTAATTTCACTAGCATGTTTCTCATATTAAAGTTCATTTGATAAACCAGTAAACAGCTGCCTTGTTCATCAGCCTTCAGCACCATTTCAATCTTTTCTTGAAACAGCTTTGAACTTTGCTTTTGATATTTGCCTAACTAGTCAATATGAGCTTCATTACCATTGGCAATTAACTGTAATTCCTTCCAACATGTATGGCCAAATCAGTGTGTGTGGTCAATCATCCAGCACTAATTAGAAGTATCTGCTGCTTCTGGGGGCCATAATCTGCCATTTTGGGTTAGTGATTAATTGTAGAAATTGTTGTTAGTTTTCTGATATGATTCAATATGATTTTATTTGCCTCACATCTCTTCTAGACAGGCTGTTGGGTTCACTGATAATTTGGATCCTGCCAAAATGGCCCAAGGCCTATCCTGAGGCTTTGCAATCATATCCTCTTTACTGTCACTGAATCCTGCAAGTCCACTGCTATTTGGAGCCCACAAAATAAGAGACAGTGCTTTTGAAGAGGTTACCATTGAGGGTCATTTTGGGAAAGGCCCAGGCTCTGTCATTTCCAATCATCCTGAACATATCCAGCAGTGGAGAGGGAATGATGTGGGAGGTACAGTGTGTATGTCCAGAGGCTTGGGGACTGAGGTAAGGATAAAGTTCCACATGCTCTGGTTATCAGAATATCATCTGCCCACCACTTTCCCTACTCCCACTCCCCAAATCCCGTGCCACTAAAAAAGCATAATCATGAGACCTATGCTATACCCAGATTCTGTGCCAAATAAGGCAGTTTAGCTGATTATTTTCAGTTGGGATTTTCCTCAGAGCTATGCATATTTTCTTGGCCTTTTGAAATTCTGTAGGGAAGATGAGATGATGGCTCCTCAACTTTTCCCATGAAAACCCTGGGTCTGATATCCACAGCCCATGCAGGAGCAGATACAGATTTTATATCAAATAGGGCTTAATGGGTATCAATCTCATTAGAAGGAGAGCCTAGGAGACTTTAAGGCCGTGTTTGAATAACAAACTTACTATTTTTATATTTGACCTGAAGATAAGAATATGCTTTTTCAACAAACTCCTGAGGACATGTTAAGATAGCTATTCCAGAGAGGTCACACTTTGAAAGACTTTCTCTCTGTAACATTATTATTCCCCCTCCTCATAGCCTTTCAACAGGAAGGATGCATGCATAGGGAATCACTAAGAGAGAATATAAGACTCCCCATTTTAAAATGAAGGTCTTCTTACAAGGTTATGTCCCAATAGACTCCTCATTGCAAGCTGAAAATATAATAAGTTGAAATGCATTTAATAGATCTAACCTACTGAATAACAATATTTAGTCTACCCTAAAAGGTACTCAGAACACTTATATTAGCCTGCAGTTGGGCAAAGCCATCTAACAAAAAGGCTATTTTGTAATAAAATATTGAATATCTCATGTAATTTATTGAATACTATACTGAAAGTGAGAAGGAAAATGAGTGTTCAGTTTCCAGAATGGTTTTAAGGGTTGCAGGTGGTTTACCCCCAAAATCACGTGGCTGCCTGGGAGCTGCAGCTCCCTGCCCCTGCCCCTGGCCACCATCACAAGAGGATCATCCTGAATATCACTGGCCCAGGAAAAGATCAAAATTCAAAATTAATAGTATAGTTTCTATTGAATATATATCACTGTTGAACTGTTGTAAATAAAGTAAAAAAAAAAATTGTAAGTCAAACCATCGTAAGTTGGGGACCATCTGTATGAGCTGTTCCTTGATTAGCTGGCAAATTAGAGAAGTTGGTATTACAGAGAGAATATTAGAAGAGAAATTAGAAGCCTGTTTCCAGATTTGCTTCTACTTTCTGGATTTTTCTTCTGCAGTCATTAAGATTTCTAACTCCTTTAGTTTCCTCCTCTGGGAAATAAGGATTTTAATAATATCTTTCTTGCTTATTTCATTAAATTGTTGTGAGGACCAAATGAGATAATGGTTATGAAGGTGTTTTGTGAGGATTATGCAAATGTAAATAATTATTATTATACCTTGTCTAGAATTAGAAATAATTAGAGATTGAACTCCATGACCGTCTAGATCTTACACAGCTCTAATTCCTATTATTAGGGAAGGGGTCACAGAAATGTCATTCAGTGCTATGCTTTACAGCTATTTAAGAGTCTATAAATATCTGAAGCACAGCCTAACCTTCCTTTCACTCTACAATAGCTGATCATGCTAATCAGAGATGGTAATGTGGGTGGTTTTGATGATATTCTTTCACTAAGATGGGCCACTTCATATCGTTTTAATGTGTTGGCATTCATAACAGGTGTATGCTTCTGTGGGCACTTGTCTCAATTTCTCTGCCTTGATTATCCTCACAGCTGGAACTGTCTCCTCCATGAAATCTTGTCTTAACTCTCCTGTCCAGACACACCACCACAAGTCTAAGGGGCCAGTCCCTCCCAGGTGCATCCATTATTCATAACTGAAGCACAACCTCACTAGAACTTGGATCCTTCAAGGGTGTAGATCATGTCTTGATCATGACCTATTCCCTGCATGTATGCATGGCTCATTGGAGACACTCCATAAAGAATGGATGCGTGGATGTAAGAATGAATGAAAGAGCCCCATCTATCACTTCAGTGTTGTCCAGCTCTTGAGATCTGACAAATAACCAAGTGATCAAAATGAATACCAGTGGTAATGAGACATATTAATATCACATGCCTGTTGATATGATTTCTTGAAAAGGCTCAAAAAAAGATTTGTTTTTTTTTTCTTACCAAAAATGCATGATCCAAGTTTAATAAATAACAAACATAAACAAACCCAAATTAAGCAATAATCTACAAAATAACTCCCAGTATTCTTCAAAAGTGAAGCAGTCATCAAAAACAAAGGCAAACTGAAGATCTGTGCTAAATTGAAGAAAATGTAAAGTGACTAACAACAAAATGATCCCAGACTGAGTCCTCATCTAGAGAAAAGACATTAGTGGAGAAATGGACAAAATTTGACAAACTTAGAAGACCAGTTATCAGTTTAGAGTTAAGGTCAAATCCCTGGTCTTGAAAATTGTACTTGGTTTTGTAATATGTTAATGTTTAGGGAATTGGTAAAAAACTACATGAGAATTATTTGTACAAGTAGTGGAATTTTCGTAAATCTGAGCCTATTGATCATATGCCAAGAATACTAGTTGTATTTCTCTGATGATTATATAAAGCAAAACTAGGGTATGCTCAAGGATCCTACAGTCTAGTAAAAGGTATAAAATGAAAATGTAAAAAGTACTAAATGCTATGACATATTTAACTGTATTTCCATGCAGAAGTTGGAAATAGAGAAATCCCTTAAGTATAAAAAAAATCTCATGAGCAAGGCAACATTTTAGATGCACCTCGAAGGACATTTGGAATCAGAACATGTAAAGATAGGGGAGAGAAGGGAAATGTGGGTAAAGGAATGGCACAACAAAGAGCCAAGAGCAGGTAATTTCAGGGATAGGTTCATCATGGAGCATGGAGTATTTGCAGGAGTGCTGCTGGAGGTAGGTATTGAAGAGGTCTTGAATGCAATTGCAAAATGTACTGATTTCATCCAGTAGTCATTAGGAGCCATGGAAGGATTTTTTTTTTTTGGACAAGGTAAAGTCAAGATCAGTCAGCAAAGAGGTATAAGGGTGAGGTGAAGGTGAGAATCAGGGTATAAACTTTTGGCTACTTTATATTATTTAAACCCTCAGTAGTCAGAGAAGGAACGAGTCTGCAGCTATGGGCATTGTTTCCATACAATGCTCATACATTGTTAGTCACCCTACAATACATCATTAGTTTTTGGTGTAATGTTCCAAGATTCATTGTTTACATATAACACCTAATACTCCATGCAATATGTACCCTCCTTAATACCCATCACCGAGCCAACCCATCCCTCCACTCCCCTCCCATCTAAAACCCTCAGTTTGTTTCTCGGAGTCCACAGTCTCTCATGGTTCTTCTTTCCCTCTGATTTCTCATCGTTCACTTTTCCTTTCCTTCTCCTAATGTGAGTGAAATAAGTCAAGCCAAGAAAGTCAATTATCATATGGTTTCACTTAGTTGTGAAACATAAGAAATAACATGGAGGATAAGAAAATTGTTTTCGAAACTATGAAATAATTGTTCATGTTTAAATAAACCAATAAAGAATTGTGAACTCAGACATCTTCACATTCACAAGGGCAGGTGGTGAACAACCAGATCACTAAGACATTTGCTACCCTGTTCTAAACAATAGATGGGGCAGTTTTAAAGGAAGGCTTGGAAGTGGATGAATCTTTTATTTTAATGCACATTTAAGGAAGGCAACTTGTCAAGTGCAATTCAGGAACTGGAAAACACCATTTTACTAAGGTTCTGACCATTAATTTCTCCATACCATTTCTTAAATATCCATATATTGCACAAATGTTAAGACATAATATTTAGGTTACCAGCTTTGCGTTACATAATAAATCTTTTTATACTCTATTCTGGCATGTTTCATATTCAGAAGAGATTTTATAACTATGCTAAAGTACAAATAATAAAATAACACTATAAAATACAGAAACAGGAGTTTAAACATTTCAAAAATGCCCTGTGATTTCAAATGTTAGTAATAGCTCAAAATGTTTGGCTTGAAAACTATTCTCTGAATAACTGAATTTTAAAAAATCTATTTTCACTAGCTAAAACTTTCTAACTTTCTTCATTCTGGTTTATTCATCATGTTATTCATACATGTTTCAAAAACATGGTAATTATCAATTTTCTATCCCAGCTTTTAAAATCACTTTAAATTTTTCTGTGTAGCATGTAATTTTCTTTTATTTGAGAGCAAAATGTGTCGTGGCTGGTGCGACAAATCAACCAGGAATGTGAGGGTAAGAGGATGAAGAAAAGAATTCGAGAAGCAAAGAGATGGAGGCAGGAGGAGCACTGAGGAGGATATCCAACAGTGCTAAGTTTATTCAAAGCATTAAGGCCATATATATAGTGATAATAGGAGAAGCAATACATCTGTGTCTAGTTAAACAACCATGAGTTCCCATAATAAGTTTCACATTTAACTATAAGCAGACCTCGTGATGTCAAATGGCTGATGCCAGTACAATTGTTCTGTATTGATACGGCAAACCTGAAAGTAATTTATGGGCTGTACTAGGGCAGCAAGGACGAGCAACGAACTTTTGACCCTAACTGAATTGTTCTCATTTGTTTAGCAAGCATGTGGGAAGTCACGTAGGCGAGCGCACAACACATAGCACAGACCCTTTCTCAGTGCTACTCAACTTTTCCCATCCTAAACCTTTTGTTAGGTTATTCAGACTTTAAAGGAGGCACAAGTCAGGGCTGGTTTGGTCCTCGTCTCAAGCCTTATTGCGGCCTCCCACAAAAATGTTACATCATGTGGCTAAACATACCTACCTTAATCATTCTATCACTGGAAATTTAGGTTATTTTTACTAATTTTTATAAACAATGCTAGAACAAATGCTCTTGTGCATGTAAATAGTTTTTATTTCACCATAACAATATTCCTTGTTTTTGCACCACACCCAGTGCCCCATGCAATCCGTGCCCTCTCTAATACCCACCACCTGGTTCCCCCAACTTCCCAAACCCCCGCCACTTCAAACCCCTCAGATTGTTTTTCAGAGTCCATAGTCTCTCATGGTTCACTTCCCCTTCCATTTCCCCCAACTCCCTCCTAACTCCCCTTGTCCTCCAAGTTATTTGTTATGCTCCACAAATAAGTGAAACCATATGAAAATTGACTCTCTCTGCATGACTTATTTCACTCAGCATAATCTCTTCCAGTCCCATCCATGTTGCTACAAAAGTTGGGTATTCATCCTTTCTGATGGAGGCATAATACTTCATAGTGTATATGGACCACATCTTCCTTATCCATTCGTCCGGTGAAGGGCATCTTGGTTCTTTCCACAGTTTGGCGACCATGGCCATTGCTGCTATGAACATTGGGATATAGATGGCCCTTCTTTTAATTATACCTGTATCTTTGGGGTAAATACCCAGTAGTGCAATTGCAGGGTCATAGGGAAGCTCTATTTTTAATTTCTTGAGGAATCTCCACACTGTTCTCCAAAGTGGCTGCACTAACTTGCATTCCCACCAACAGTGTAAGAAGAATTCTCCACATCCCCTCCAACACATGTTGTTTCCTGTCTTGCTAATTTTGGCCATTATAACTGATGTAAGGTGATATCTCAATGTGGTTTTAATTTGAATCTCCCTGATGGCTAGTGATGATGAACATTTTTTCATGTGTTTGGTAGCCATTTTTATGTCTTCATTGGAGAAGTGTCTGCTCATATCTTCTGCCCATTTTTTGATATGATTATCTGTTTTGTGTGTGTTGAGTTTGAGAAGTTCTTTATAGATCCTGGATATCAACCTTTTGTCTGTACTATCATTTGCAAATATCTTCTCCCATTCCATGGGTTGCCTCTTTGTTTTCTTGACTGTTTCCTTTGCTGTGTAGAAGCTTTTGATCTTGACGAAGTCCCAAATGTTCATTTTCACTTTTGTTTCGTTTGCCTTTGGAGACATATCTTGAAAGAAGTCTGTGGCTGATATCGAAGAGGTTACTGCCTATGTTCTCCTCTAGGATTCTGATGGATTCCTGTTTCACATTGAGGTCTTTTATCCATTTTGAGTTTATCTTTGTGTGTGGTGTAAGAGAATGGTCGAGTTTCATTCTTCTACGTATAGCTGTCCAGTTTTCCCAGCACGATTTATTGAAGAGACTGTCTTTTTTCCACTGGATATTTTTTCCTGTTTTGTTGAATATTGTTTGACCGTAGAGTTGAGGGTCCATATCTGGGCTCTCTACTCTGTTCCACTGGTCTATGTGTCTGTTTTTATGCCAGTACCATGCTGTCTTGGTGATCATAGCTTTGTAGTAAAGCTTGAAATCAGGTAATGTAATGCCCCCAGTTTTATTTTTGTTTTTCAACATTTCCTTAGTGATTCGGGGTCTCTTCTGGCTCCATACAAATTTCTGGATTATTTGCTCCAGCTCTTTGAAAAATACCGGTGGAATTTTGATCAGAATGGCATTAAAAGTATAGATTGCTCTAGGCAGTATAGACATCTTAACAATATTTATTCTTCTGATCCAAGAGCATGGAATGGTCTTCCATCTTTTTGTGTCTTCTTCAGTTTCTTTCATGAGTGTTCTGTAGTTCCTCGAGTACAGATCCTTTACCTAGGTTTATTCCCAGGTATCTTATGGTTCTTGGTGCTATAATAAATGAAATCGATTCTCTAATTTCCCTTTCTGTATTTTCATTGTTAGTGTATAAGAAAGCCACTGATTTCTGCACATTGACTTTATATCCTGCCACATTACTGAATTGCTTTATGAGTTCTAGTAGTTGGAGTTGGTGGAGTCTTTGGGTTTTCCATATAAAGAATCATGTCATCTATGAAGAGAGAGTGTTTGACTTCATTGCCAATTTGGGTACCTTTTATTTCTCTTTGTTGTCTGATTGCTGTTTCTAGGACTTCTAATACTATGTTGAACAAGAGTGGTGAGAGTGGGCATTCTTGCTGTGTTCCTGATCTCAACAGGAAGGCTGCAAGCTTTTTCCGATTAAGGATGATATTTGCTGTGGGTCTTTCATAGATAGATTTGATGAAGTTCAGGAATCTTCCCTCTATCCCTATACTTTGAAGCATTTTCATCAAGAACAGATGCTGAATTTTGTCAAATACTTTTTCTGCATCAATTGAGAGGACCATGTGATTCTTCTCTCTTCTCATATTAATTTGTTCTCTCACATTGATTGATTTGTGAATGTTGAACCATCCTTGTAGCCCAGGAATGAATCCAAATGTGCTGTTGGATCCTGTTTGCTAGGATCTTGTTGAGAATCTTAGCATCCATATTCATCAGTGATATTGGTCTGAAATTCTCCTTTTTGGTAGGGTCTTTGCCTGGTTTGGGGATCAGGGTAATGCTGGCTTCATAGAAAGAGTCTGGAAGTTTTCCTTCTGCTTCAATTTTTTGAAACAGCTTCAGGAT